>NC_083632.1:15780031-16380031 GCF_963584025.1 Labrus mixtus
AATAAACTGACATTGTATGAATATACCTGTGCTCATAATGACAATAACATGCAGTCAGTCCGTTTTTAATCCGTCTTTGTTTCATCTCAAGGTCTGATCATCGACGCTTTTGGAGAACTCCGAGACCAACAGGAACAAGTGAAGGAAGACATGGAGGTGACACACATAGACACACACACACACACATACACAGAAAGACACACACACACACACAGATACACACACAGTTCAGAGGCAGGAAGTCGCTGATTTGGAATAACTGTTGTTAATAAAACTGTATGAAAGAGGTAAATATTAATGTGTCTGTGTGTGTGTGTGTGTGTGTGTGTGTGTGTGTGTGTGTGTGCACTTGTGTGTGTGTTTCAGACTAAATGTTTCATCTGTGGGATAGGGAACGATTACTTCGACACAGTTCCACACGGCTTTGAGACGCACACACTGCAGGAGCACAACTTAGCCAACTACCTGTGAGTACATTTGGACTGTGCAATCTGTGTGTGTGTGTATGTGTGTGTGTGTGTGTGTGTGTGTGTGTGTGTGTGTGTGTGTACGCCGTCTGTTTTAAAAAAGCAGGGATGTGATGTGTGATTTGAAGTTCATGTTATTCTTTATTATTGTATATTATTATAATATACCATTGTTCTTCCAGGTGAACATTAGCTGCATGTCAGTGTTTTAATGATTGTTTATTTTCCTGTCTGTGTGTGACAGCGGCTGAAAGCCTGACTCAACAACACACACTGTTTCCTAATAACTGTGTGTGTGTGTGTGTGTGTGTGTGTGTGTGTGTGTGTGTGTGTGTGTGTGTTTCAGATTCTTTGTGATGTATCTTATCAACAAAGATGAAACAGAGCACACAGGACAGGTAAATCATTCCCTTTCCTTCCATAGTAATATGTAATATGTATATAAATACTGTATATATTCAGAATGTATAAACACAAAACCCAATAACTCGAACAAGATTTTTCTTCAGATACAACATTTCTTTACTTGCCCATAGAGGGCATAAACATAAACATAAATGTACAAAATGGTCTCTCTGAATCTTGTCACTCCGGTGCGATGAGGTAAAATCATTCACAGAAGACCTACATTTTATTTACTCAGTGACGGATGTGATTTAAAATGTAGCAAAGTACAAAAAAAACCTACTTAGGTAAAAGTAAAAGTACAGATTCTAAAAACTACTTAAAAAGTTACACAAAAAAATACTACTAATTTAAAGTAACGCGTGTATATGCAATTCACTACTTTCCATCTCTGTCCTGTGGTTGGTACAGCTCAAGTTATATCCGTTTCTCATCCTCTGTTAGAGCCTCACTATGTTTCATTGAGCAACTCCAATCATTGAAGGCTCCACCTCCCACATCACATTATCTGTAACACTGATCATTAAAGGCTCCACCTCCCATATTATATTGTCTGTAACACTGATCATTGAAGGCTCCACCTCCCATATCACATTATCTGTAACACTGATCATTAAAGGCTCCACCTCCCATATCACATTATCTGTAACACTGATCATTAAATGCTCCACCTCCCATATTACATTATCTGTAACACTGATCATTAAAGGCTCCACCTCCCATATTACATTATCTGTAACACTGATCATTAAAGGCTCCACCTCCCATATCACATTATCTGTAACACTGATCATTAAATGCTCCACCTCCCATATCACATTATCTGTAACACTGATCATTAAATGCTCCACCTCCCATATTACATTATCTGTAACACTGATCATTAAAGGCTCCACCTCCCATATTACATTATCTGTAACACTGATCATTAAAGGCTCCACCTCCCATATTACATTATCTGTAACATTGATCATTAAAGGCTCCACCTCCCATATCACATTATCTGTAACACTGATCATTAAAGGCTCCACCTCCCATATTATATTATCTGTAACACTGATCATTGAAGGCTCTACCTCCCATATTATATTATCTGTAACACTGATCATTGAAGGCTCCATCTACCATATTACATTATCTGTAACACTGATCATTGAAGGCTCCACCTCCTATATTACATTATCTGTAACACTGATCATTGAAGGCTCCACCTCCCATATCACATTATCTGTAACACTAATCATTGAAGGCTCCACCTCCCACATCACATTATCTGTAACACTGATCATTAAAGGCTCCACCTCCCACATCACATTATCTGTAACACTGATCATTAAAGGCTCCACCTCCCATATCACATTATCTGTAACACTGATCATTACAGCTATTTTCACCTTCATAATAAATCTTAAGATCAGGCATATCCTGACGTGAAATGAGGCAGAAACACTAGTTCATGCATATGTTACCCTACCTGCCCCGACCTCATACCTGTCCTGTGATGTTATAGCAGGTTGTTTGAAGCACACAGAGGCTGTCACTGTTTACACTAGTTAATGACCGTTGTGACACAAAGTGAATAAACAGGTCACCTGGACACTAAGCCCCTCCCCCTGTCTTACAGGAGTCGTATGTTTGGAAGATGTACCAGGAGCGCTGCTGGGAGTTCTTTCCTGCTGGTGACTGTTTCCGGAAACAGTACGAGGATCAGCTCAACTGACCCCTCCCTGCCCCGTCTCCTGCTGTGAGGAGGTTCATCTGCTCTCCTCTGCAGGTGTGAGCCTTCATCCTCCTCCTCATCACACCCTGATAGGAATGCTTTGCAGACTCTGTACATAGATCAGAATATATGCTGTACAGGATAATCTGGAGGTGCGTCAAGGCTTCATCGTACTCCACGTTCACAGAAACAAGCAAAAAAACAAACAAACAGACGAACCACGGAGAGAGAGAGAGAGAGAGAGACAGAGAGAGAGAGACTAGATCTTCCTGAAGACTGGAGGATGTGATGGATTCATAACAAGCAGATATTTTTATGACGATGTTTACAATTTTTCATGTTTTCATTGCACGCTGCATGTCGCTGCAGATTGTGGACAACAACAGCTGAACAACATGTGAACAACCTGCTGAGATCCAGCAGCACTGATCTGGGTAAAGCTGTGAGGCCTGTTCAGCTGCTGATCAGGTGAAGGTAACCAGAATAATCCAGCTGTGCAGCACAGATGATCTCAGAGCTCAGTCAGACCTTAAAGAGTTCACAGATGTTCATGTTGTGTCCACACTCTGCACACACACACACACACACACACACACACACACACAAAAACACACACACACACACACACACACACAAAAACACACACACACACACACACACACACACACACACACACACACACACACACACTGTGTGTGAAGGGCTCCTGAACACACAAAGCTAGCTACACAATCGACTGTCTGTTCAGTTTCAGAGGAGCTGAGGCAACTAGCAACTCCACAATGTGTGGACAACAACAAGTCAACGAGTCCTTATCCTCCAACAGCTCCTCACTCTACTGCATCTTTTTTTTTAGTTGAAAAATCAACAGAAGTTCCTCAAAGTAGAATCTGTATCTGATCTCGCTGATGACGCTTGTGTTCCTGACGGCTACTCAGACTGACAGCAGTCTCTGAACACATCAGTAATCCTCTGAGCATGGTTTATCCTGTGGGAGCCACTCTCAGGGCTTCCTGTGTATCCGTCAGTCAGAGATAAAGAATGGCGCTGGAGATGAGACACAACATCTCAGAGCAGTCTGTTAGCTGTATTTACCTCCACATATCTCTTTAGTTAGAGATAAATCATCATCAGGTGACCTGTGATTAGTTCTGAGATTGGATTTGGCTGGATTCTGTTCCACCTTTGAATCTGCACAATGAGGGTCTGATTCACTAAGAATGATTACAGTCTCTTATACATCCATAAATCCTTCATGTTCTTCCTCCCTCTGCTCAGTCTCTGAGTCTAACTCTCAACGCATATAGCTCTGATTATATTCAGAAACAAACACAGTTAGCTCTTGTTTAGTGTGTGAATGTGGAGAGAAGCTATCTGCAGCTTTACTCTGCACAGAGCTGCACTCTCAAACTGACGGAGCTGCACTGTCAGGCTGACAGAGCTACACTCTCACGCTGACGGAGGTCAGTTCTGTCCACATAAAGAAGATGAGAAACTTTTGCCACTTTATCAAGAGGACACTCTGAAACGGTGAAACTCCAATCAAATCTTTAAACAAAGCTTCCTCCCTGAATGGAGCGAGGAAGGACGATTCAAAGACTACAACAACAACGTTCACATCGTTGTCATGGTAACGGCTCCAGAGATGTCGAGCCGCTGACAGCCCCGGACTGATTTAACCCTTGGTTCATATCAGAGTCATATTTACAGACTTTATTTACAGCGCTTTTATTTTGAAGGCATACAGAGGTGGAAGTGTTTTCTTGATCACTGGAAAGTTTGAGCGTCACATCTCTTAGAAATACGGCAGCGCAGTTACCACCAACTCAGTTTAATTAACGGTTTTAACACGAAACTCTGAGATCAGGACTGAACTTCATCCAGACAAATGTCATTAAACATTTTATATCCCATTTCTTTGAGTTCTAAGGATAGCTCCTTATCCAGCATGTATGTTCTGCCCTGCAGTTCACATCACAGCCTCTAGGTGTCACTTGAGATAATCTTATGTAATTATTGCTGCTCAATCACAGCTCCAGGTACATTTGTTTTTCAATGGTTTTGTTAAATGAAAAGCAAAAAGCAATACCAAAGCAGCAAAAACACTCATTTTTCACAGTTTGCATTAGCATTAGCCTGTTAGCCTAGATAAGAAGGGAGGGGGGGGGGGGAAGAGGAAACAGTGCCTTATGAAGAAAGTGGGGTGGGGGTGGCGGGACAGCTCAGTGCAGAGAGAGAGAGGGCTACACATACACACTCACACACACTCTCTGTTACCCACACACACACACTCTGTTACACACACACACACACACACACACACACACACACACACACACACACACACACAGGCTCATTAAACTCGTTCAGTCTGAAGGTTTGAAAGATTTTCTGATGTTTGAGGAACAAAATAATCTTTATTATCGTGGTTTTATTATTTCTTTAAATGCTATTATTTGATATGTTCTGTTTCCTCGGCGACAGGAGCTGTGTGATGATTGGATCAGAGCTCAGATAGTTTTGAATGTTTTGGTTATTTTGAGATGATTTTATGCAACACGTCAGAGATCCACTTTATGTACAGACATGTTCAGAATAACGTCATCGCATGTTTAAATATCTCAAAGACTGTGAATGAACAACGAGTCGGAGTTTTTCAGATGAATGTGTGGAACATGTGGAAACATCTGTTTAAGAATCACTCTTTAAGATTTATTTGATGAAACATCAGCAATAGATGAAGTGTCAAATATAAACACTTCAAGCTTTCCTTTGTCTCACATTATAATGATTTATTAATCTTATCTGTACTTTAATGGAATAAGTTGAATATGCTGTAAATATAAGGAAACATATAAAACTGAATATTATTATTGTGGCTCTTTAAACAAAATGACACAAACATCAACGTTTGTCTGAACATCGTCACACTTTAACAGCTGATTTAAATATTTCAATTTAAATCGCTTTCCAATTATGCAATTGTAACTTTAGCCCATCACAGAACAGGCTCACACCGTCTGTGGAGAGGACATTTTGATTCTTTATGAACAGCTTAAAAAGTTGTAGTTGTAGTTAGCATCTATGCTAGCTAAGCTAGCTAAACTAGAATCTGCTGCTAATAAAATGTGAAACCTTTAATCTCAGCTGTTTGTCTCAGACTTCATGAAAAAATAAAAATATAATTTCAGAGGATGTTGAATCAGACATGCGATGATGTTGTAGTTTTGTTTGTGTCCTCCAGGGGCTGCTAAAGAGCACCTTTAATGTTGAGTGAGGCTGCATGAGCGGTTAGCATTAGCACTGAGTGTACAGGTGAGTGTGTATTATAAAGCCCATTAAACCATGATGACGTCATGCATATTTCATTTCCTCAGTTTCACCATCAGACTGAATAACAATAAGATCAGCGTGTGCAGAAACATGAAGCTGTATGACGGACGTGCACGTGTGAGCGCAGAGACCACGTCTGCTGTTTCTCAGCTTCACTCTAAAAGTCTTTAACTCATGAATGGATCTGCATGATTTTCAAAATAAAACTTTATTTATAAACTTGTGAAAACAGGACTCTTCTTTCCTCATGTTTATTATTTTCAGTGCTTTGTTAATATACTCCTCTGTCCGTGAAAGAACGATGTCTGCTGCAGTTTTATTTAATAAGAAAAATAAAATGTGAAAATTAACGGGAAGTACAGACGTGTGTTTAACCACAGAACAGTCGTCATCTATTCTACAGCTCAAATATCAGCCTGTGTTTAAAGAAAGTCACATCAGAAAGGTATATAATGTGATTACTATAAAACTGATTAATCACATGGACATGATAAAATCACAATTTTATGTAATGCACATTATTCTATTAATCACATGAACACAATGTGTCCTCACACCACTTCCTGTGTCTGTGTTCAGCGCGATTGAAAAGCGGAGACGTTCATATGTGTGTGATGAAGGTCCATGCAGTGCAGAGTGACATTACAGTAAACAGTTGTCCGAGTGGCTGATTAATGGAAAATGTGGAGCGTTTATTATGAAACCAGACTGAGAGCCAAAACACACACAGAGCGGTTAATGTGAGACAGTCGAGCACCAAGCATGGACATCAGAGCAGCTCTGTTTCTACCCAGGTTCAATGAAGCTCAACAGAGTTCAATCTGTCCCGCTCTCCGGTTCAACAAAACCACATATTTGTCTTTTACAACAATAACTCTTGCTGCTGCACTTACAATGAACATTCTTAGTGTGCAGGATACAAACCACTACATCACTATAACTTCTTAAACAACTTGTCACAACAATTCATTCTAAAGCTTATACTTCCCTCCAAATCCAATTCTCTCCTGTGATCTGTTGCTCACATACATACTGCTCAGGCTCCATGGTGGACTCCAGGTGATTTCCTTATTACCTGCAGGAGTGAAGGTCACAGGTCGACAGCTTCTCCTTCAGCCTCAAACAGAACTTCATTAACGCACACATCTGCAGCAATATCAATAAAAGCATTACTGCAATTTTTGATCATTTCAAAAGATACTTGAGTCCAGATGAATCTGCATTACTCCATCCCTGATGAGTTATGAACTGAATTCACTTTGATGAAACACACAAACTGTTGATTGTTATCATCCTCGGTCCATGTCTGCTGATAACTGTGTTTTTGTCAAAGCTGATCCTGACGTTAGATGGACTTATTCAGTGTTTCTAGTTAATTTAATTGTTGACTTTTAAGTTTCTTTCTTTTTTTGCTGTTTCATTTTTCAGGTTGCCTTGTTCATTTATTGACCTGACTGTATCATTAAGGTCTTAGTCTCTACTGGCCTTGTTTTCTAGCTCCGAGTTACTGCTGGTGTCACTTTGTTAGTTTCAGGTCATCCAGGCATTTTCTTCCTCTCATCTGGCGGCAGGATGTGGTGGCAGCAGGTTCAGCAAGTTAGCCCAGATGTCGCTCTCCTGGGCAGCGGTTTCCAACTCTTCCTGTTGGTATGCAAGGTGTTCCCATAACAAAGTGGATATATGATCCCTTCAGTGAGCTCTGGGTCTACCCTGGGGTCTCTCATGCAGAGAAGCGTGTCCTTAGACTTGGAGGATCTGACCCTCATCCTGACCGCTTCACACTCGGCTCTAAACTGCCCCAGTGCCTGCTAGAGGTTCCAGCCTGAATGAGCCAACAGAACAATATCATCTGCAAAAAGCGGAGATATGATTCTGAAGCCCCCAAACCAGAAACCCTCCTCACCCCGACTGTGCCTTGAGATCCTGTCCATGAAGATCACAAACAGAATCTAACAAGGGGCAACCCTAGTTGAGGCCAACACGCACAGGGAACGTGTCTGACTGTGCTGAAGATTTGGACATTGCTCTCAGGTCATAATGGGAACAAGTTGCCCGCAGCAACTGTCCCTGGACCCCATATTCCCACAGTACCCCCCACAGTACCGTGCGAGGGACATGACCTGTGAGGGTAAAGAGCTGGTCCACTGTGCCACAGTCAGGACAGAATTGGCATGGTACCTCCTGTATCCAAGGTTTACCGATAGGCAGGAATGAGGCTGAGCAGTGTGATAACCCTTTAGTTCGGAGCACACCACCACTCCGGGTTGCAACTCCGTAGGAATTGTCCCAGACCTCCACTGAGAGGTGAGTCAGCCAAGATGCCCAACAATGTCCAAAGCCTTCAGCATCTCAGGTATAATCTCATCTACACATGGTACCTGCAGCTGAGGCGCTTTTTGACTACTTCTGCCAAGGATGTAGGTGAGTTTTCCACTGGGTCTTTAAACTCTGCCCTCTTCATCAGAAGATGTTGTTGGTTGGCTTTGTGAGTCCCTTAAAGTGTGCCGTCTGGCAACATCCCCAGTCATGATCAGTAGATTTTCATCCTGCTGAGAACAGTCTGAGCCAAGCCCTGCTTTTCCCTCCCGAGTTCTCCCACACTTTTCTAGAACTTATTTGAGGCCAACCTAAAGTCTGTCTACATAGCCTTCCCAAACTCCTCCCACACCAAACCTTTTTCCTCTGCAACCACTGAAGCCACATCCCATGAGCCACTTGTTACCTGTCTGCAGGTTTCAGAGACCCCTGAGCTTACCCAGCTGGTGTTCATCAGCAAAGTTTAGGTTGCTGTCATGACCGGCAGTGGTGACTTTGAACTGGGACCACTTAGACACATGTCCCCAACCTTTCCCGGGATGCTCAAGAAATTTTTCTGAAGGAAGGAATTCAATATTTTGTGGTCTCCGCCAGACAGCTCAGTTCAACTCTTCACCCCCAATTGTCCAAGACATACGAAACAAATCAGATGGTTTGATGTTTTTTGGTTTAAGGTACCCTTATGAACCACCCTATGCTTGAACATGGTGTTTGTTTTGTCCAATCCATGACTAGCACAGAAGTCCAATAACAAAGAAATACTCCACCTGCTTTTAGGTGCAAAGGTACAAACCACAGTCAGAGCCTTCATCACTGAAACTTGCAGTTATAGAGAAGTGATCCTGTCATTCATCAGGGAAAGCTCCACCGCAGCAGCCCTCTGAGTTCTGTTCCTCTGCTCACCTGCCACCATCTCAGTAATTTTCCACGTTCCCACCTCGTTGGCTCACTTGTAATCCAGCCAGTATTTTTACTTTCTCTGCTCACTCACTCAGTGCCAGATTGTTCGTGTCATCTCAATGTAGGACTCTCCAACACTCACCTGGACTGATTCCCTGCTCACCTCTGCTGATGTGACATAATCTTAGAAATCTTCTGTCCCGGATCCAGAGTTATGTCTTAACGTTTCTGCTTTCTGTCAGACTACAGCTCCCCCCCGCCCCTTTCAGCTACCTGATTACTTACCTGTTGAGAGACTCAACCTGTTGAGAGACTCAACAGGAGACCAGTTCAGAGACTTTCCCTGTGTCACTGAGGACACTTACCTGCTGGCTCCCTGTATCTCTGCCTGTGTCAGACTCACCTCACGCTTGCTCCTTTCTTGTTCCTCCCCTTTTACTGAGTGCTAACCATGTTCTGGACCTGCTGCTTCCTCTAACACGCCTCCTGCTTGCTCCTGGGCGATACAGAGTCCCTTAAATGAATTGTTAGCGAGTTTGTGTGTGCTATCACCTTTTACCCCAGACACCTGTCCGCCAGTCCGGCGCCTTCCAAACACTCAAACAGCTTTAAGCCTGTAAACTGAACTGAACTGTTATTACCTGCCTGTTTGTTCCTGTACCTGCTGAAAGTAAAGATTACAAACTGACACAAAGACACAAGCAAGAGTCCACCGGGGCAGAGTACAATCAGGCAGGATTATTAAACAGTCAGGTTCTATACACTGTCAGTCAAAATCACAGGTAAACAAACCCAGAGGAGCAGACAAAAGGCAGGGTTAAAAAACTCACAAAAGGGAAACACAAGATAAACTCACTTGGAAAATACTCAGACGAGGTACACCAAAGAATACACAACGAACTGGCAACATGAAGGAGGACGCACAACGGGTAAATATGCAAACAATGAGAGGATAAGGAGACGCAGGTGAGTTCAGTCAGCTGACACGCAAGGTGGGAAACACCAGGAGCAGGATCTAGAAGACAGAGACAATGGTGAGTAACAAAATAAAACAGGAAATTATTAAATAAAAAACAACTTAAAGTCTGGACGGAGCGTCAATAACCAAGATCTCTGTCTTTAACTCTGTGCGTGTTTCTGTGTCACACTTCGCAACGTGAACTTATTGACCTCATGTCGTATCCTGTGTTGTCAGAGAGATCGGACGTGTTTTCATTTAAACGCCTCAACTCCTTTTCTCAGGTTAAAAGTCAAACTGATATCCAACTAATGTCCTTATTGGACACTCCTGTGTGTGTGTGTGTGCGTGTGTGTGTGTGTGTGTGTGCGTGCGCCTGCGTGTGTGTGTGTGTGTTTTGGGTTCATGAGAGTCTGACCACTGGCTTCACACTATATAAGAGTGACCAACCATATGTCCTTGTTTGGTCAGGAGAGCTCCTGAAGAATTCATCAAGCATCCTTTACCAGTCAGTGTGTGTGTGTGTGTGTGTGTGTGTGTGTGTGTGTGTGTGTTGTGTGTTGTGTGTGTGTGTGTGTGTGTGAGGATTACTACAGATGAAGAAACAGAGCCGTAGTTTTCTTTCCTCCTCTGAGCTCTGAAGCGTCAGCAGCAGAATCATATGTCCTGTTGTTCATGAATCACATTAATTCAGAATATGTATACAGAAGCCTCTCTGAACTCAAACACTCACAGCTTCCACTCATCCGTCCTTCTTTCACTTTCTGTTTCATCAATTCATCACAGGATGCTCATGTTCTCTTTAACCTGGTTTATTCTGGAGGGTTTCTGGTCATGTTTATTCTGATCTGGGGGGGGGGGGGGGGGGGGGGGTTCTGGTCATGTCCTGGTCTTGTGGTTTCTATCTGTTAAACTGGAGCTGTGTCGCGGCTCTAGGGTCAGGGCTGAATGATTGAATCTGAACCCTGAGGTGACAGAAATGTTTACTGTTGTTCTTATTAGAATCTTTAAACAGAAATATTAACTAGATGTGACCCCCCCTCTCTGACCCCCCTCTGTAACCGTCTCCTGTTTGGATCGGTCAGAGGAGGAGTCATCAGAGGAGGAGGAGGAGGAGTCTGCACAGAGTGAGTGAACTGTGTGAGTCTGCAGACTGAGCAAGAAGCTGCACAGCGGAGCGACATGTCAGACTGAGAACACGCAGACAGGTGAGAGCACTTTATTTATAAACTTTATTATAAACTTTATTTATAAACTTTATTAACTTTATTTATAAACTTTATTATAAACTTTATTTATAAACTTTATAAACTTTATTTATAAACTTTATTTATAAACTTTATGAACTTCTGAATAAATGTATAAATTGTGCGGACAGATTAATTAGTCATCTCTCTCTGTGCTGCTTTGATCAAACGTCATAAATGACATGACTCATCATATTTAATAATCATAAAGTAATAACCACTTTATTTATTCTTATTATCTATAAATATATAAAAATATAATGTGTGTGTGTGTGTGTGTGTGTGTGTGCGCGCGCCTGCGTCCGTTTTAATGCTCTCTCTCTGCAGGTCGTTCTGATGGTTCTGGCTTTAATTAGTACAGCCTGTATTAGTAATGTCATCTATTCTTTACAGGCTATGCTAATCTATGCCAGAACCAGCAATGCAAAGAGACTGACCTTTTCATTCTTCTTCATCATCATCATCATCATCCAGGTGTGACAGGTTTGATTGACAGGAGGCTGTTCAGACGTTTCATGATAAAGGTTTGAAGCTGCAGTGAAAATAAAAATACTTCTGTTTAAAACCAGATTTCATCTGAACACCCTGACTCAGCGTTTATATCAAATACAGAGAGATCCTCAGGATAATAAAACATATAATAATAACAATAATAATAATAATAATAATAATGATAATATATAATACAGTCTTATTACACTCATGGAGGTGACCGATGAGTTACGTTCAAATAAATACAACTCTAAAAATGGTCTGATTAAAGATTTGTGTTTAATAATCTGAATTCATGTCATGCATTAGTTTCATGAATTATCGCTCTGTGTGATCTCTTTGAAGACATCTGTTGCTATGGTTACAGGGGGAGGTGAAAGTTCTGGATCAGTGTTGAGACTTAAACTCTCAGCAGGATGATGACCTGGACACGTTGATATAAAATAATATGAATACAATTAAATAAATCCTCACTGAGCGTGAACCTGCTGGATATCATGTCTCTGTAACTGCTTTAGCTCAGTCAGGCTAATGATGCCAACACGTTCTCTGTGAATCTGTCCACAATGACAGAAACTTTCAGCATTCCTACAGATCTGAGCAGAAACATCATCCTTCTTTAGATAAGAAAACTTTATTTGTTCTGAATGTCCACGTTACTCTTCTCGTCTCTTTCTGCAGACGATCGTTTGTCATCATGAATCTGACGTTAGACTCCAACTCCGTCCTCACAGGAGCTTCTCCGCCAGGTACGAGGAGCCTCGGATCAGCTGATCTGATCTCTGAACGTTCATATAAATATGGAATACATTTCATTGCATAACCTGACTTAACCCAATAAGGCAGCTGTGGGTCGGTGGTAGAGGTTGGGGGTTCGATCTCCAGCTCCTGTAGCCTCTACCATCAGTGTCTGAACGGACGAGTTAATACTGATGGAGTCTTCACTCAGCAGCCTTTACCATGTGTGAATGTGTATGAATGGACGAGTTAATACTGATAGTCTTTCCGCAGCAGCCTCTACCATCAGTGTGTGAGTGTGTAGGTGTGACCTGCGGTGTAAAAGCTTTTTGAGTAGCCAGAAGAATAGAAAATAAATATACAAGCTCAAGGCCATTTACTATTAGAAGCTTTTTTTAATTATTTTTTTTTAAACAGAAGCATCATCTTAATCAAGTTTAGTTATAAAAAAAAAAATAATTAAAAAGGAACACAAAGCATAAAATAATTGAAGGGAAAATAGATATGTAAGGAGAGTCTGAGGTTGATCCTGTTGAGTGATGTTGTGTTCACCTGTTTCTCTCAGGTGTGTCCTATCGGGGGATGTCCATGTTATTAGACAGTGATGGAGGCTGGATGCTTCATAATGTGAGCGACGTCTCTCTGCAAACAGGAAACGTTTCTGCAGCTAACAGCACGCTAACGACGCCAGAGGTCGAGTTTGACCCATTAGGAGGACACACTGTGTTGCAGGTAACAAACATCTGGAGACTATTTTTAATATTGTGTTAGTTTAATAATGTCATACTGCATAAGAAATAAACAGACACTAAGAAACACAGTTTAATACCTGTTTAACTGTCAGTAAATCACACCTGATAGAGATAGACACACTGCAGGACAACGTTCACTGCAGGTTGAATTAGTCCAGAGCAGAGCATGCTGGCACAGTAAATTCCTGGTCTTCAGTAGCGAGGAATCATAACCATCAGACAACACTAAGCTCCTCTCCTCTCATGGAGGCTCCAAAGCTTCGGGGATTTTCCGGCTCATTTGAATCAGGAGCTCAGAGTTCTGGTTCCAAGATAAACTGTGAGTCTGAGGAACGCTGTGAGAGCTGTTTAGATCCATTAATCTCCAGATTTATTTTAAAACAACACAGGAAGTAATATCTGCTGCACCATCTGACTCTCTAAAGCTCCTGTTGTTATTAATAATGGAAACATCACGCAGGTATCTTCATACAAAAACTGAGGTATAATGATTAATAATTCATTCTCCTGCAAAAACCACACTGAAATAATCTGTAAAAACACAGAGTTAATTTCCCTCATCCAGTCATTTTACTTCTGTTTAATAACACCTGACAGTCCACCTTTTCAGTTCCTAACTGTTCGGACCAATTAGAATGGTTTAAAGACTCTGTGTATCACGTTTAGTTGAAAAATCAAAGTTAAGGACCCAAGTTCAGAACTAAAAACTATATTTATTAAACAAAAAGGCCAAAGGCAAACATAACTTACTTCCTTCAAGAACTAAACTAAAAATCCAGAAAACCACAAGTCACAAGGAAAACACTGGTAGCTGCCGACCGACCGACCGACCGACCGACCGACCGACCGACCGACCGACCGACCGACCGACCGACCGACCGACCGACCGACCGACCTAGACTGACACGTAACACTGACATACAACAATGAACTGACACAGAGAGGTGGAAACACAGAGACTAAATAGACACAGGGGTAATCAAACACAGGTGAGACTAACAAGACACAGGTGAGGACAATCAGAGCAATCTGGAGGGAAACACACAGAGGCAGGAATAAAATACAAGAACTACTGAGGACAACTACAAAACTAAATTATGAAACAGTGAAGACACACAGAACTCAAGAATGTAACAAAACACACAAGAACATAAAGAAACACTAGGATACCAAGTTACAAAATAACAGACGAAACACTAAAGACTAAACTAGAAAACACACAAGAGAAACAACACCAGGGAAAAATGAGAATTATACTGACGGACTCTTTACACAGCAGCCTCTACCATCAGCTCTATGTTCCCTCAGACCTATGTTGACCTAAGCTGTCAATCAAACCCTGGTGTGGAACAAAGGCCCTTTTTCAAACCAACCCCTACACACTCCCCCTCCGTCAGAAGTCACACTCGCAACTGAATGAAGTCCCCTTCATCAAGGTGTAGGGTAGAAATACAGCGGCAGGCTTTGGGACAAACTTCCCTCTCTCAGGAGGAAACAGGAACTGTGTGTTAGCATGGTTACTCAGCGGTATCTTACGGGAACGGCTTTTTTTTGTAGCTAATGCATTCTGTAAAAATATTTATGTAGCCTAGATTATTCTTCTTCTTTAGTTATATTAGTGTAGACTTATAACAAAACTATTAGATTGAGCTTACATTGTTTATTGTAATTTATAATTTAAGTTAATTTATTGTAATTTTTAGATCAGGTTGTCCTAAATTAATGCAAAGACAAGGATAATGTCGTTGAACATCAGAGCAGCAAATAGTGTATTTTTTTGTTGTTGAATTGAGACATCAAAAGTAGAAAAATAAGAAATAAATATTAACAGCGAAAAGTTTTCTGCAACATGATTTAATATTATTTTGTTTTTGCGACAGTCCCTGTAAATATAAAATACTTTACAATAAATAAACATAAATTTGATCCTCAATACACATTTGAAGTTGTTTACGTCTGTATGACGATATTAAATGTCTATCTTAGTTTGAGCAGTGTTTTTAGGCACTTGAACTCACAGGTTGCTTCCTCCATGACGACCAGACACAATAGACGTTGCACGTGATCCGAAAGTCGGCATCGGTGGAGGGTTTTATAACCCACTACCACTCCCCGCTAATTGGTTTGGGACGGACTTAATATGGCAGACCCTCCGCGGGGACGCGCAAACAGAGGGGTAGTGGGTAGGGGTAGGGTGTAGTGGCTGGTTTGAAAAAGGGCCAAACTGTAGAGAGACTGCTTGAAACGGTTTGTCTCTGTCCCCTTTCTTTTGGACTTGGTTCGTTTGTTGTAACGAGAACCAGCCTCAATCTGACCCAACTACAGGAAGGTTTTTTTTTATATTAAACCAGGTAACGTAGCAATGGTCCTCTCTATTCATCTAAAACCTGTTATAAATATTATCAATATCACTATTATTTACACAACTGCTGTTCATAAATATGAATCATTCCTGTGATTTCCATCCCCGCAGTAGCCACAATTTAAGAATCTGTCAGACCACCAACAAAGAAAGAACAATCTTTTACTGTATTTTCACTTACATTTAAGATTTACTGAACTCTCTTGATCACGATATACCAACAAAAGAGTCCCCACGATCCAAATCCAGTAAAAGATTGAATCCAAACACATCCAAGATCCACGGATTGATTCAAATTTGCCATCACTATTCTAAATATCCCTCTGTGTTTGTAACATATCATAGTTCATGTTCTGGAATTAAATTTTCGAATTAGAAATATCCAAAAGATGGTGGCACTCTTACCTTTGGGTGACACCAATTTTGGCAAATTACGACCTTCCATTTAACTCTTCCAAGGCTGGTGTCTGGTGTCCACCCCTCTTCTGATGTATTTATACTTGGCCAGCTGCACGCAACTGTGCCGATGAATGATGTTTCTTGTAGCCAATGCAATTCTTAACATGTGAAGAACATGCTGCCTCTTTGTATACATCCAAGATTTTTACTGCTAGGAATTTCGACTGATCAGAAAGCATTTTGCTCACGTATCACACGTTTTGTTCTGCTTGTAAATGTCCCCGTTTCAACACAGACTAAACTTCAGGTAATTATGCAACAGAACAAACTGGTCCATGATTCAGACCAGAGCAAACAATCTATGGGTGTGAAGATGCCCTAAGTTTAGAAACTATGAATTATATTCATAAAAAAAGTGAATCAAAAATTAACCAGAGCAGAACTATGTTGAACGCCAAGACAAACTTTAACAGCCCTGCTGTGAAACTATTTAAGTTCTTTCTATCAGGAAGGCACAGACTTATTCATATTCAAACATTGAAAAGATAAAAAAAAGACAATAAGGAACGCTCTGCTGTTAATAAAGGTGTGATATCCCCTAATCAGTTTCTCACAGAAGTTGACCATCCTCTCTGTTTCTTCCTCCTCTTCAGGTGATCATCATCGTCTTCCTCACTGGATCTCTCTCTCTGATGACTGTGGTTGGAAACATCTTGGTGTTGGTGTCCTTTAAGATCAATAAAGCCCTGAAGACTGTGAATAATTACTACCTGCTCAGCCTGGCATTCGCAGACCTGACCATAGGGACTCTATCCATGAACCTGTACACAACCTACATCATCATGAACCAGTGGGCTCTGGGCCCCGTGGTCTGTGACCTCTGGCTTGCCATCGACTACGTGGCCAGCAATGCCTCAGTCATGAACCTGCTTGTTATCAGCTTTGATAGGTAGCACAACTTTATTAGAGCCGAAGCATCAAACTATTCTTTCTTTATTTCCGTGTGAACAGTTCTGGCAGCTTTGGCTGCTTTAAAATGCCCTAAAACACGTGGAAATTTGGACACTAATCAGAAACAGTGAAAATGTTGATATTTTACAGGTCTGGAACATAGGTCAAAGCTCAAAGTGGTAACGTTCACCTACATGTATGAAATTTGGTAGGTATATGTGGCTTGATGAGATTTGCAAAAACGCCTATTTGAGCCATATCCCAATTCTAACAGAAAATAAGCCATTTTGAATAAATTAGTAGAAATCTATGTATTAGGACCATTTCCAGGGGTTGACTCCTACTAGGCCGTTCATCTGATTCACCTCAAAGTTGTTGTAAAGCTAGAAGAAGCCTTAATGATAAAAAGTTATTAAACTCATGAATAAAACTCGAAGGGCTTGTCCTCAGGGAGCCATCAAAGGTACGTTATTTGCCAGGAAACCAGAAGTAGTTTTGATCTCAACTATTCAAAATTTGACCCAATGTTTTTATTTATGATAGGAGTATCAGCCTGAACACGTTTTAATTTTAATATGCAGTCATAATGCCACCTAGTGGCAACAGGAAATCATGTTTTTAATCTAAGCTTTACAGTTCCTAGTTGGTTGAACCATAGCCACATCAAATTTGCTCTTGAAACTAGTAAGACTTTGGTCTCACTCTGTTTTGTGACCTGTTGATGTTTTCTCTTCCTCTGCACTAACTCTCAGGTACTTCTCTGTGACCCGACCATTGACCTACCGAGCCAAACGTACCACAAAGCGGGCCATGACGATGATCTGCTTGGCCTGGTCCACCTCCTTCATCCTCTGGGCTCCGGCCATTTTGTTCTGGCAGTACATCGTGGGAGAGCGGACTGTCCAACCCAACGAGTGCTACATCCAATTCCTGTCCGAGCCCGTCATTACCTTCTGCACTGCCATCGCTGCCTTCTACCTGCCCGTCACCATCATGGCCACCCTGTTCTGGAAGATCTTTCAGGAGACAGAGAAACGGGCCAAAGAATTCCAAGGACTAAAGGGATCCGGGGCAGGAAACAAATCTGGCCAGGCTCAGAATCAGGGGGGCGGGAGTGGACGAGGAGGAGGAGAAGCAGCGACCAACAGTCAGAAGGATTCTTCAGCCATGCAGCGACAGATGAGCTCTCAGAGCAGCAGCAGCTATGACCTGAACCAGACCACCTCCGAAAAGAACAACAGCATCCCTGGAGGAGGAGCAGGAGGAGGGGGAAGGTGCGCAGCCTTCTGCTTTAAGTGTTCATCACTGCTGCCAGGTCGACACGCCTCAAGGAGGTCCATCAACACGACCACAGCGGGCGAGGCGGAGCACAACAGCTGTGACAGCCTGAACAACAACGAAGAGGAAGAGGAGGAGGAGGAGGGCGATGGGGAGGACCCAACAAGAGCACCATCAGGTCTGACAAAACACTGGTAAATAGTTTCATTATAATATATATAAATATACATATAAAACATCATATTTATCCGACTGTCTGTCTGTCTGTCTGTCTACAGATACAAAATCGAAGAAGAAAAAAAACAAGGATAAACAATCCATCAAAGAAGGAAAATCTAACTCTTTGACATCATCACCAGCAGACCAATCGGCTGCCAAACGTTTTGCCTCCAAGGCAAAGACAGAGATCAACAAGCGAAAGACTGACAAGAAGGCTAATGAGAAGAAGGCGAATGATAAGAAGGCGGCGCGGACGCTGAGCGCAATCCTGTTCGCCTTCATCACTACGTGGTTACCCTACAACATCATGGTGCTCGTCAACACCTTCTGTCAGGACTGCATCCCAACCACGCTCTGGGCGCTGGGATACTGGCTGTGCTACGTGAACAGCACAGTGAACCCCATGTGCTACGCTCTGTGCAACAAGACATTCAGGACGACCTTCAGAGACATCCTGATGTGTCAGTGGAACCAGAAGAAGAACCAGCCTCAGTTCCAGCAGAGGAAGGCAGTCGCTTTTAAGAAATAACATCACATGAGAACAGAGTGTAAATTCTCTGACTGACTCTGAAGAAACAATCCTGATCAACAATCAGAAAGTGAATGCACCATGAAAAGTGTAATGTCAGGAAACATCCTGAAGCTTTGAACTAAATCTGATTGTAGCCAAACAGGACTTTCCTCAAATCTATCAGAGGAGCCTGATGCTGTTCATAAAAACACTGTTCATGGTCCCAGAGGATTCATCCTCTTAATGAGCCATTATGCTCAAGGACCCTACAACTGTGGAACTACTTTCTGTGCATGTTCATGGTACCCAGAGTATGATATTAATAAACACAACTAGGGATGTTTCTAGGCGACTCATTTCTCAGTCAGTTATACGAAGATTTAGAGTCAGGTTAACTGACTAGTGTAAATGTAAGAAAAATGATTATAAGTATTAAAAATTCTCTGCAGGTTTACAATGTAAGTTGGTTTGCAGAGTGTGGCTAACGTTAGCAGAGCTAGCATCTCCTGCCTTCAGTCCTCCCTGCAGGTTAACTTCCAGATGTCTGTTCTGAATGTTAAGCATCGCTCCGGTCGATGTCTAGTTTAACCTCACACAGCCGACATGTAACTACATTTTCTAGAAAAACGGACGAACCGCCCTGCTCCTATGAGATGCTATCTGTTAACTGTGCTTGTTTACATCCAGAGCAAAGAGAGTAGGACCATTCACCAGAGCTACAGCCAGTCTATGGCTACAGCCCCACCTAGTGGCGGGTGGCTGCGTTGCAATTTAAGCATAACATATGACCGGCATCAAGGGCTAACCTATGAAAAGATTAATGCTTGTTTAACTGACCAGTAATTTTGGGGCTGATGCTTAATTGTTTAGTCGCCTCAACCTGTACATCCCGAAACACAACATAGTTGTTCACTAATGAGAAGGATAAGTGGTCAGTGAGGAAACCCTTTGTGCCCTCGCCACATGCTTTTTCCTACTAATCAGTCACATTACTCAACTCTTGGCGCTAAGTGGCCACCATCTGACATCTACCGGGCTCTCTTAGTTCTTCCAGTAATGAGGTAATTGATTGTGATATAAACCCCTACATCGCTTTCAGCAGACAAACCCTATCTTTCCATCATCCAAGCTTTGCAACACCTGGTTATGTTGCCATGGATACCGGCCTTGCAACAGATCTTATAACCTGACAGAGTATCCATCAAAGAAGCTGCCTGTGAACACAATGAGCACCATTGGTCCCCGTCTACCCAGTGTTTTAAGTTCTGGAGTGATGTTAGCACATCTTAAGTAGCCCCTATAAGGAACTGACCAAGACTCTCCTCCATACTCCACAGGCCCCTCCCTTCTTCGCCACACTTTCCCAGAATCCCTTGAAGTGTTTAAATATTTCTCATAACATTTCAAAGAGATCCACCAACAGGAAGTTCTTACAGTTTGTACTGAGGCTGTTTTTGATAAACAGTCGGGACGATGTTGACACACAAATCCAAACACAGATTGATTAAAACATCTTCTGCTTTAGCAACAGATTATTTAATCAAAGGATTGGAAAGTTTAGGATATAAGAGACGTTCCAGCTTTGGTCCATTTTTAGCGTAGATGTTGACGTGAAAGTTTAAACTGTCAGAGAGCAGCAGTGGGGTAGTGGTGCCTGATATACCTGAGTGTTCATAATGTTGGATGTTGTACATGTTCACAGTTTTCCTGTTGACTGCACTGTTTTCTTCTCAGAGGTGTTTTTAGTATGAATATGATTGAATATTTATTCTCACAGATTGCTTTAGTTTAACTCTGAAACTAACGTTTGAACACAGATGAGTTCACACTTTGTTCATGTTGGTCTGAAACAGAGAATAAAACATCAGTGTGTGGGAGTCCGTCTGATACCTCAGCTGTTTCCCTGTTTGAATAAAGTTATACAGAAACAAATCAGTGAATCACTGATCCTGTCTGAAACACTGTGAAGGTCGACACTCAGATCTCGCTCTGAATCATCTCAGGTGCGTTTGTTAGACGTACATTCATTCTGACGTGTTTGTGTTTTAACTCAGCAGTAAAAACTAAGTCTGCTAATAGACTGATCAGTCTAATATTAAACTGTAATGATGATGAACGGGGGAGGACTGATGATGTTATTTAGAGAGGTTGATGAGGAGCAGCTCTCCATGTTCACCCTCCAGTGTCGGGGTAGTTCCTCAAAGAAAGTAATGCATTACATATTACTACTTACTGTTTTTAAAGTAATACATTACATATTACTACTTACTGTTTTTTAAAGTAATACATTACATATTACTACTTACTGTTTTTAAAGTAATACATTACATATTACTACTTACTGTTTTTAAAGTAATACATTACATATTACTACTTACTGTTTTTTAAAGTAATACATTACATACATTACTTAGTTACTCATTGCTGAATGTAATTAGTTACACTACTAGTTACATTACTTTTTCATTGCTCCATAACTTCACCTGAGATGCTGAAGATGTCACTTCATTGGCAATTTCAAATTATAAAGTTAACATATAAACATATTCCCACATCAGAACAAATCCACATTCTTATAAGGAGCACATAAACAAAATATCTACCTTTTAAGTTCTTTAATACAAACAAGGCCACAGCAAAGTTACTCATATTTCATCCATTATTTCACCATTATTTCACCATTACCATTTATTTATTTACTTTATGTAACATCTCCCTCAGCTCAGGTACGTCTTAAAGATGTTCATGAGGAAACTTTTGATATTTAATAATCACATTTCAGTCTTTTTGAATTAAATCATTTTCATGAAGAAGATCAAAATAAATCTTATGTCAGTGTTTACTCACGACCTTTCAGAGCTTTCTAGAAGCACACACACAGAGGGTAAAGGTCCCTTTAACAGAGTCTTTCCCACGGTGAGCACTCTGGGAAATGTAGTCTGTTCAGAAGCAGCATCTTTATTACTCAGAGGTCCCTTCACCCTTTTTTCCCAGCATGCTCAGCTGTGTCTCGCTCAGCCTGCAGCGCCTGCGTCACATTTAGCAGATGGAGAGGAGGAAGGGGGGTGGGTGTGAGTAAGACAGAGAGAGAGGAGGGAGGAGGAAAACAATCTCTCTCTCTCTCTCTCTCTCTCTCTCTCTCTCTCTCTCTCCTGCATCAGCATCACAGCCACGCCAGCCTCCGTCACCGGATACCAACGAGGAAGAAGGAGCTAAAAAACACAACAGCAGCTCTTCCTTCTCCTCCTGATTGCACTCCTCACATCAGACTGACTCCTCTACACCTTCAAGACTAGGACTTATGCTCCCCCAAGCAGGAGGAGAACACCTCCATCGTCATGGGCAACCAGGAGGCAAAACAGAAGAGAGCAGCGGCGGCTGCAGGGAACGGCAGCTACCCATCTCTGGATGAAGGATGGAGGGAGGGAGGGGGGGAGGTGACGAAAAAGGGAGGAAAGAAACACCACAGTAAGCACGGGGGAGGAGCGGGGGGGCATGGCTCAGTACCAACGAAGAAGAAAAACAAATCAGAGTCCAAGTCGTCCGTTTTCTCCATCAGGAAGAAGAAGAGCAACCTGAGAGGACGAGGAGACGCGTCGTCATCGGTCACTGGGTCGAGAGAGGATGTGTTACACTCCAACCATGAGGATGGGAGTAAGACTCCCCCCCTGTCCAACGACGAGCTCGACCCTGAGCCCCCCCTTCCCGACAGGAGACCAGGCAGAGGAGGCAAGGAGGCAGGCAAGGAGGAAGGCAAGGAGGCAGGGAAGGATGGAGGAGAGAAGGAGGCGCAGAGGAAAACCTCAACAGCAGCTACGTCCCCCTTTGAGCAGGTGGGGGTGCCGCGGGGGGGCAGCTCAGGTTCGGACACGGACATCTACAGCTTCCATTCGGCTGCGGACCATGACGACCTGCTCGCCGACATCCAACTCGCCATCAGGCTGCAGCACCAGGGAGGGGGGGGCTGGGGGGGAGGAAATGGGGGGAGGAAACAGAGTAATGGAGGAGTTAAATTGACTCCCCCCGAGCCGGTTGACCTCACCCCCGAGTTAGAGTTGGGATCTGACGCCCTGTCCTTTCTGGAGACCAGACCCCCTCTCACTGACCCCCCCTCACACCCAGGACCCCCCCTCACTCAACCCCTCTCTGACACAGGAGCCCCTCTACCTCACCCCCCCTCACAAACAGGACCCCCGCCTGTCTCTGTGGACCCCCCCTTTCTCATGGAGGTGCAGGAGAGGAGTGGGGAGGGGTATCAGGGGGAGGGGGGGAGAGAAGCCCCTCTTTGTACTGTTACAAAGGACCAGCATGCTTTGCTACAGCAGCTCCCTCACACAGAAGTTGCCATGGATACAGCAGGGGGGGCAGCAGCCAGCATGGTCTCCATGACGACCAGCGGAAACAGCCTCCCTGACCTCCTGTTTGATGGTACTGAGAGACCCTCAGGGGAGGAGGGGGAGGCAGGACAAGAAACCATGCAGGAGGATCAGGGGCAACCGGATGTGGATCTGAGCGGGCCGGATGTGGATCTGAGCCCCCCCCCAAAAGGTCAGAGCGTTGGGTGGAGCTTTGAGTGTGGTGGAGGTGATGGGGGTGATGGGGGTGATGGGGCTGAGGGGGCTGAGGTCTGTGAGGAAGGGGGGGATCTGCTTGACTCCGGTACCAGTGCAGAGTCTCTGGAGGACTACCTGAGTCCTTTATCTGACCCCGCCCCACTCTCTCAGAGTAGGAGAGGCTTCCTCCTCCCCCAGGAAAGCCCCCCCTTGGCCAAACGCCTCCTCAGGTCCTCCCATGCTCCCTCCTCCTCCTCCTCTTGCCAGGGGGTCAAACCTTACCCCCCCATCTTCCCCTCCTACATTAAGACCACCACCCGCCAGCTCAGCTCCCCTGGAGTGTCCCCCGCCCTCTCCCCCTCCCACAGCCCAATCTCTCCCCGCAGGATTCACCATCACCTGAGCAGGTACGTTAACATGATGATGCAGATTTAATTACGTTATTGCGTTCATAAAGGTTCAGTTTGGACCAATCAGGTTTGAGAGATTTTCCTCATTTGTAGGAAAGAAACCAATCAGTCATCATCTTTTAACGAAACACCTGGGAGTGCGAGCAGGTAACTCTGAATCAGAGTGAAAACAGGAAGTGATGATGACTCTTAAAGACGCTCAGAGCCCCCCAGAGGATATGAAAACAATCAACAAGTAAAGATCGAAGATATCATCATCATAATAATCAATCAAAATGATCTATTATAATAATAATCTACAACGATAATAATAATAAATTATTAAAAGGCAGATCAAACATCATCAAACACTCTCAACATTTCTGTCACCTGTTATCAGCTGCAGTTAGCTTAGCAACATTAGCTCTTACCCCTCCAACATTACCCCTCAGTCTGTCTGTCTGATCAACCCTCACATTAGTCTAACCTCAGGTTTGTCTCGCCTCAGGTTGGTGAGTGGGGCTCAGACCACCAGCAGGAGGCGCTCTCGCAGCCTGGCCAGCTCTCTAAGTCGTTCAGCTGATTGGACGGAGGAGCTGGAGAGGAGGATGAGGAGCAGAGAGGAGGAAGGAGGAGGATCAAGAGAATACCTGCTGACCTTTAGAGGCGGAGGTGGAGGCAGTCAACCGCTGTGCTCCACCAGGAGGTCCTCCTGTGGACAGGTGTGCTCCTCCTTCCAGGACGTCTTTACAGGTGAGACAGCAGAACAGAATCTATTCAACTGATCCAATCCCAGGTGACAACATGATAGATAGATGGATGGATGGATGGATGGATGGATGGATGGATGGATGGATAGATAGATAGATAGATAGATAGATAGATGGATAGAGAGAGAGATAGAGAGATATATGGATAGATAGATAGATGGATAGATAGATAGATAGATAGATAGATGGATAGATAGATAGATAGATGGATAAAGAGAGAGATAGAGAGATAGATAGATAGATAGATGGATAGATAGATAGAGAGAGAGATAGAGAGATAGATAGATAGATAGATGGATAGATAGATAGAGAGAGAGATAGGGAGATAGATAGATAGATGGATGGATGGATGGATGGATGGATAGATAGATAGATAGATAGATGGATAAAGAGAGAGATAGAGAGATAGATAGATAGATAGATAGATAGATAGATAGATATATAGATAGATGGATGGATGGATGGATGGATGGATAGATAGATAGATAGATAGATAGATAGATAGATAGATAGATAGATGGATAGATAGATAGATAGATAGATAGATAGATGGATGGATGGATGGATGGATGGATGGATAGATAGATAGATAGATAGATAGATAGATAGATAGATAGATAGATCTATAGATAGATGGATGGATGGATGGATGGATGGATGGATGGATGGATAGATAGATAGATAGATAGAACGAGAGAGATGGATGGATGGATGGATGGATGGATGGATGGATGGATGGATGGATGGATAGATAGATAGAACGAGAGAGATAGAGAGATGGATGGATGGATGGATAGATAGATAGATAGATAGATAGATAGAACAAGAGAGATGGATGGATGGATGGATGGATGGATGGATGGATGGATAGATAGATAGATAGATAGATAGATAGATAGATAGATGGATAGATAGATAGATGGCTGGATGGATAGAAAGACAGACAGACAGACAGACAGACAGACAGACAGACAGACAGATAGATAGATAGATGGATTATAACGTGTGACTGTGACTGAACGTGCTCTCTGGAATGACGTCCAGGGTGTGTAGTGGGTGTGCAGGGTTTCTCTGAATGTTCTTGAGTTTTGAGAGCATTCTTGCCTCTGTGACCTGCTGAAGGGTTTCCATTTCAGTCCCAGTGATGGAGCTGGCCTTCCTAATCAGCTTGTTCGTTCTGTTTTTGTCTGCTGTGCGAGCTCCCTCTCCCCAGCACACCAAAGAACAAGGCACTAGCAACAACAATCTGATGAAAGGTGCACAGAAGAGGCCTGCTGATGTTAAAAGACCTCAGCAGTCTCAAAAAATAAAGCCGGCTTTGCCCCTTCTTGTACAGCGCCTCCAAGTGGGCGGACCAGTCCAGTTCACTGCCCAGCTGTACTCCCAGGTATCTGTAGCTGGAGATGAGTTCCACTTCAATACCTTGGATATTAACTGGTGACACCAGTCCACAAAATCCCTGGTCGTGCCCCTGTACTCCTCTTCATGACCTCTCTTTACACATCCCACAACTGGTGAGTGATCCGAGTACTTCTGGAGAAAGCAGCTGTCCGAGCTGTGTGGAAGTCGGACGTGTAGAGGTCAAACAGGAATGGAGACAAGCCGGTGCCTTGTGGGGCCCCTGTACTACAGAGGACTCTTCCAGAGACACAGTTTTGAAGACGCACATACTGACGATTTCTGACCCCACCTGCATCCTCCTCATTTCACCAAGAATCCTTGGCTGTATTGTATTAAAGGCACTCGAAGAGTCCAAAAAATTATCCTTACATTTGCGTCAGAGGTTTCCAGATGTGCATGGGCTGTCTGTAGTATGTAGATGAGGGCATCATCCACACCAATGTTAGGCTGATCTGCAAACTGAAGAGGATCGATGTATGGAGTCACCATGGACCTGATGGAGCTGAGGACCAGCCTCTCCAGGGACTTCATTATGTGAGAGCAACTGGCCGGTAGTCATAGAAGTTAGTTGGGTGTCTCTTTTTGGGAACAGGGACAATGCAGGTTGTTTTCCACACTTCTGGGATCTTTTGAAGTTGCAGGCTCAGATTGAATAAGTGTGTGAGGATCTAACACAACTGTCCAGAGCACGTCCGCAGCAGTCTGGGGCTGATCCCATCAGGTCCATGGACTTTTCCCTGCTTGATTTGATCCAGTTCCCTCTTGACCTGCCATGGTTGAAGTGTTGAAGTGAGGGGAGGTTTGAACCACAGGCATTAGGCAGGGAGGTGTAGCATTGTCAAATCTGTTAAAGGGCAGATTAAGGTCCTCTGTCAGGTCCTGACATGACATATCTGACTGGTTGATTCTTGTGTGGTTCTCATGTTAGAGTGCCCCCTGCTGGAGGGGTTGACTCTGTGTGGTTCTCATGTTAGGGCGCACCCTGCTGGAGGGGTTGACTCTGTGTGGTTCTCATGTTAGGGCGCACCCTGCTGTAGAGGTTGACTCTGTGTGGTTCTCATGTTAGGGCGCACCCTGCTGGAGAAGTTGTTCCTGCAGCAGCAGCAGGAGGCGGAGCCTGAGGAGGCGGAGCGACTGTGTTCAAGGATTTTGGCGATGGGTCTGTTGTTGCCGTTCACTGATTGCTTCAGAGAGCAGCTGGGAGGAAGCCCCGCCCACATCAGCTCCACGGCACCAACCAGGTTTGATGTGAGTACTGACATGTTTTCACAGATCAGTTTTTATTTGTCAAATTGTCATAATGATCACTTTTTATTATTCATAACAAAAATGTATAATTTACATCAAATTATTCATAATCTGTTTCTTATAACGAGCATCTTATTAAATGGTGTTTGTCTCTCAGCATGAGCAGCTGTACACCTGGGCCGCTGTCAATCAGCCTACTCAGATTCTGGATCACCTGATTACAGTGAGACCAGGACCAGGAGAGACCAGGACCAGACTGAAGTCTACAGAGACAGGTGACACACACACACACACACACACACACACACACACACACACACACAAAGTGAGTTCATCCAGGTGTTCGGGTTTTTTTTACATGTCAGCATTGAACTTTTATAACCTATGTTTCCTTCACGCTGCAGCAGAGGACGGTCTGGGTGAGTTTTTATTCTGTTTTATTGACACTGCTGTTGTTGTTGTGCTGTTGTGTTGCAGTTGTTTTGTGTTGTAAATGTGTTGTAAATGTGTAGTTGTTTTGTGTTGTTGTTGTGTTGTTGTGCTGCTGTGTTGTCATCCTGATCTTTTTCCAGGTACACTTTGTGTCACCTTGTTTTGTTGCTTTCAGTACACATGTAAAGTGTGTAATCACATTATTATCTAAAACAGTGTGTACCTCAGATCAAACACAGCTGGTACCGTATCACTGTGAAATGATGATCTGGTTTTTGCTGCCCTCTGGTGGTAAACGTTTCACTTGGCTGCAGTGATGTTTCTCATTTTTCTACATTGTGTCTATGATGAGTTCAAAGTGTGGAAATAATCCCACTGAGGGATGTGTGTGAATCAAAGCAGAGCTCTGACCGTGCTCACACAGAACATAGAAGTTGAATAGACAAACAGAAGCATCCAGCATGTTGCAGGTTTTCCCGCATGTTCCAGGTTTTCCCGCATGTTCCAGGTGTTCCAGCATGTTCCAGGTTTTCCAGGTCTCAGTCAGTAATGGCAGACACATTGCCTGGTTGGTGTCAAACCTGAAAAATTCAGTTGTGACAGGAGTTTGAAATTATGGCTCATCTTGCTCTATAAGTAGAGATTGGTGTGACAAAGCCACACCCACCAGTGATGTCAGAGAGAGAGCAGAGGGCAGAACCCCCAGATGTAATGATTGTTACTGTAAATAAGGAATCTGTTACAGATGATGAGATCAACAGATATTCAGAGATATGCAGGTTGTCAACCATCCATCAGTCACTCAGGATCTGACACAGTATATTCCCATCAGTCCCGTCAGTTATAACTTCACATTGTTGAAAGTTTCCTCCAGGAGACATGAGTCCTGTTCATACTGACTGTTCATGTGTCTGTCTGCTCAGAACATACGGCGGCCATGTTGGATTTGAAGCAGCAGCAGGAGAGTCAGGAGGTGGGTCACTTTTTCTTCACCTGTTTAACTTCAACTTCATCTGTTTAACTTTTTTGTTTTGCCTCGAGTGGATACTCGAGGAACTGCAGTTTTTTTGCACATGCTTTTTTGCTCAATTTTTTTCAACCCCGGAGGTATCCACTCTGTTTGAACATGAGGCTTAAGAGGCAATATAATACTCTGACTCCTCCTATAGTGTTCAAAATGGGTACTGCAGTCAAAACATTTTAGAGAGCTGTCTCCCCCCCCCCCGCCCCCTCCTCTCTAGAGTCGATGCTCACACAGGTTGCCATGTGGTGGACTCTGAAGCTTCAGTGTTTATTCAGCTCTGCATCAGTCTGTAAACCTTTCTGTGTTCTAACCTCTATCCATTTTTCAAAAGCATCTCCAATATTGATCCTAGTTTGAGCACGTTTCTGCTCGTGGAGCTTATTAGAAACATGCAGAGGCTTTTAAGTTTGGGTACAATCACTTCTATCTGAACCAGTTCTCTTGCCCGCTTCCATCGCTGCAACACCTGTTGGTTTGACCTGATAACTGCTGTCATATCTGGCAAACCGAGGGGCGTCCAAAATGGCTGTGTGGGGTTTCCTTAAAAACCACCTACCTTCTCTGGTCATGCCACCGAAACAATCACTGTGTACATAATTAGACTGCTGCATTGTGTTGTTTGTTTTGCAATATGTTCTTCTCGACTTTCTTTTTGACATTGTAACAGTATCAAACCACACATAGCCTTGATATAAAGTCTAAAACTGTCATCATTGCGCCAGACCCTTTTGCTACATCTGCCACTCTGCATCATTCATTCTTAGTCTCTTACAAATTTTGCAAGTGTGAAAATGGCTTTTATCTCCTGTTTCCAGAAGGAGAGTTTGGTGTCGTCGTCCAAACTGAAGGAGAAACATGTGAACGTCATCCAGCAGCTCGAACAAACCATCGAAGATCTCAGGACTAAGATCGCTGAGCTAGAGCGACAGCCCCCCCTGCTGGACAGAGACACAATGACAGTACCACCCTCCACCACTGACAGGGAGGTTGGGGGGGAGGAGGGACTGATGAGGGCACTGTGTGATGCTCACCTGCAGACCTCCACCCCAGACCTCCTGGAGGCCAAATCGGTGCAGACCTCCCCTCTGGACGAATGCTTCAAAGTGCCTTTTACTGAGGGAGGCGGAGTCAGCAGCTCTACGCCACCCCCACCTCCACCTCCACTAGAGGGCTTTAGGTGTTCATGTCAGATGCAGCCTACTCTGGTCCCTCCCCCTCCCCCTTTACCAGGAGACTCAATCCCACCTCCTCCTCCTACAATACCTATAGGTACAGCAGGTCCTCCACCCCCACCTCCTCCTCCTCCCCCACCCCTTCCTGGAGGCCTTGCTCCACCCCCACCTCCTCCTCCTCCTCCTCCTCCACCCCTTCCTGGAGGCCTTGCTCCACCCCCACCTCCTCCTCCTCCTCCACCCCTTCCTGGAGGCCTTGCTCCACCCCCACCTCCTCCTCCTCCACCCCTTCCTGGAGGCCTTGCTCCACCCCCACCTCCTCCACCCCTCCCTGGTGGCCTAGCCCCACCTCCTCCTCCATTACCAGGAACAGGAGGCCCTCCACCTCCCCCACCCCCTCCAGGCTGTGGTCCTCCACCACCACCTCCTCCACCAGGAGCGGTCTTTGCTCCTCCTGGCTCTCTGGGGTTCCTGCCTCCTCCTCTCCCGATGGGGTTGTACGCTCTGGGTGTGCCACAGGAGAAACCCCCCAGAAAGGCGGTGGTGGAGCCCCCCCGACCGATGAAGCCATTGTACTGGACTCGGATCCAGCTTAACATCAAAAAGTAAATATAGAGGTCGGATGGCTCAGGGCGGAGCAGTAGTTTGAATATAAAAATAAGTATCTCGTGATCTAAGATTGCTGTTTGTTTTTTTAGGGAGGTTTCTTCTTCATTGGTATGGGAGACCATCGAGGAGCCTGACATGGACTTTGAGGAGTTTGTAGAGTTGTTTTCTAAATCAGCTGTTAAAGTTAAGAAGCAGCCGCTGTCGGACACCATCACCAAGTCCAAAGCCAAACAGGTCTGTGGGTCAAATTTGCTATATATGCTAAAATATATATGCAACTATATCTGAGTTTGAATGATGATTAATGATCAAACTGTTCAACAAAGAGTGTTATCATGTTTAACATGAATATTAGTTTAGTTTAGTTTAGTTTAGTTAATATACAGATATTAAAAAATTACGTACAAGTTTCCCTGAGATGTAAACGGTTGTCTTGATGACACGTCAATGCTGACAAGACTGGTAACTTAAAATCCATTTTTTGACTTCACGGGTGAAAGTGCAGAAGTTTGTACAAAGTTTAAGACTAGTTGGAGGATTATTCCATTCTTTAAAAGCTTAGAATTTTATATTTATCAAGTATATCACAATGATGATACTGTTGTGGTTTCCTGTCCAGAGTTTTAATGGCTTGTTTATGAAGTGACATTATGGGTTTTAAGACAGTCTTGTTTGCTTGAGACCAACAGGATATACAGTAATGAAAGTAAAAAAAAATATCATAGCATTCAAATACATTTTAGACGCTTTGATTGTAAGTGAGTTCCTGATATGTCTAAAGTTGGCTATGTTATATTTAACTTTATGACACATCTTTTTAATATGACTTTTAAAAGTAAGGTTGTGGTCTAGTGTAAAACCCAAGTATTTAAACTCATCGACCTACATTAATATTTGGGAAAACCATATTTTTGTGTTTATTCACAAAATACATGACCACATGTTTTGTCAGTATTAAGAGTCAGACATGAATAACGTAACCATTCTATGACTTGTTCCATTGCTAATGACAGTTTGGCAGCTACTTGTTCAGGGTCTTTCCCACATGCATATAGGACCGTGTCATCTGCATACATCAAGGTCCCCACATCATCACACACAGATAGGAGATCATTGACATATGCGCTAAACAACAGTGATCCTAAGATGGAACCTTGTGGCACTCCCACATTGATCTCTATTGTTGTGTTTCAGGTAGTGAAGCTCCTGAACAACAAGCGCTCTCAGGCTGTCGGAATCCTCATGTCCTCTCTACATCTGGACATGAAGGACATTCAGCACGGTGAGTTCATCTCTAACTTCATCTGGTTTCATTCCAAGGCCTAGACTGTATATGGGAGAGGATGTAGCCACTGTAGCCTCTCCAAATGACCACAAGATCATTATGACTGACTGTTAAATTAAACAGGATCAACAAGGGTGGCTGTGGCTCATAGGTATAGTCAGTCATCTCTATACTGGAAGGCCAGGGGTTCGATCCCTAGCTCCTGAAGCCACATGTCCAATGTATGCTTGGGCAAGACACATAAGCCTGTATGAATGTGTATGAATGTGTATGAATGGATGAGTTAATACTGATGGACTCTTTACCCAGCAGCCTCTACCATCAGTGTGTGAATGTGTATGAATGGATGAGTTAATACTGATGGACTCTTTACCCAGCAGCCTCTACCATCAGTGTGTGAATGTGTATGAATGGATGAGTTAATACTGATGGACTCTCTACACAGCAGCCTCTACCATCAGCGTGTGAATGTGTGTGTGTGAGACATGCGGTGTAAAAGAGCTTTTAGTAGTCAGAAGACGAGAAAAGAAATAAACAAGCTCAAGTCCATTTACTATTCCCTCATGACTGAGTAGATTGGTTAGTCATCATGTGAATTTTCTCCCTCTCTGTCTTGAAGCCATACTGAACTTGGACAACACAGTGGTGGACCTTGAGACGCTGCAGGCTCTCTATGAAAATGTGAGCAATTCAAACACTTATCTTTGATACTGTGAAAACCAGAAAGCATAATTAAAACAAAATCAATTAGAGACGTGTTGGAGAGTTCAGGGAACCTGTATGGTTCCTGGGCTCTATGGTTACAGTGGACTTTGAACTGGAATTGTGTGTCTCCTCAGAGGGCCCAGCAGGACGAACTGGACAAGATAGAAAAGCACATCAAGTCCTCCAAAGACAAGGAAAAACCTCTGGACAAACCAGAGCAGTGAGTGTCTGATGATGACTGCTGTGTGTCGTTCTGTAAGAAGAATGTTCAGAGACCGACTCACGTTTCTGTTACCTCTTGTGCTGCAGATTCCTCCGCCAGCTCTCCCTGATCCCAAACTTCTCTGGACGAGTATTCTGCATCCTCTTCCAATCCAGCTTCTCAGAGTGCATGTCATCTATAACCAGAAAACTGGACACGTTACAGAGAGTGTGCAAGGTGAGTCCAAGTCATCAAACTCTAAAGAGAGTGTGAGTCCAAGTCATCAAACGCTAAAGAGAGTGTGTGAGTCCAAGTCATCAAACACTAAAGAGAGTGTGTGAGTCCAAGTCATCAAACGCTAAAGAGAGTGTGTGAGTCCAAGTCATCAAACGCTAAAGAGAGTGTGCAGACCATGCAGGGTGACTCCAGGGTTCAGAAACCCAGAAATGATCTTTGTAGAGCCTGAGAACTGCCAAGATCGAATGTCCACAGGCTGCTTTTGTACAGATGTCAGATAACAGAACACCAGGCAAGGCGATCCAACCAATAAACCCACTTCGGGTCTCCATGGTTACCAATAAGGGTGTTAAAGTCCTTCAGCAGAATCCAGTCTCTCTGTAGTAGAATGTTTTCAATTCCGGTTGCAATGAGTGTTTATACAAAAACCTCTTTCTGATGTGTACACATACTGTATGTATATATACATATAGTCAAAGTATATATTCAAAGTTTCATTCCATATATTCAAAGTTTCTTTCCATATATTGAAAGTTTCATTCCATATAGTCAAAGTTTCAGTCAATATATTCAAAGTTTCATTCCATACAGTATATTCAGACTTTGTTCAATATATTAATTTCCTGAACGACTTGCCATAAGTATACATGTTTATGTACATATAAATGTATTCTTTATATGTATTTATTCTCTTATTTCATGTGTTCTCATCTCTCTGAACCGACTCAAACCTCTGACTCTCCTCCAGATCAAACCTTGTGTTTCTGTTTCCTTGTGCATTTTCCTCATGTACCTCCCACTGTCTGTGTGTGTGTCTGTCTGTGTGTGTGTGTGTGTGTTTGTGTGTGTGTGTGTGTGTGTGTGTGTGTGTGTGTGTGTGTGTGTGTGTGTGTGTGTGTGTGTGTAGGCACTGCAGGACAGTGAGACGGTGAAGCAGATTCTGGGTCTGGTTCTGGCCTTTGGGAACTATATGAATGGAGGGAATCGAACCAGGGGCCAAGCTGACGGATTCTCACTCGATATACTGCCCAAGCTAAAGGATGTGAAGAGCAGCGTGAGAGACACACACTGACACACTGAAACACACTATTACACACTGACACACACTGAAAGACACTGAAACACACTGACACACACTGACACACACTGAAACACACTGACACACACTGACACACACTGAAACACACTGACACACACTGACACACACTGACACACACTGACACACACTGAAACACACTGACACACAATGACACACACTAATACACACCGACACACACTGACACACACCGACACACACTGAAACACTGACACACACTGACACATGAAACACACTGACACACACTGACACACACTGACACACACTGACACATGAAACACACTGACACACACTGACACACACTGACACACACTGACACATGAAACACACTGACACACACTGACACACACTGACACATGAAACACACTGACACACACTGACACACACTGACACACACTGACACATGAAACACACTGACACACACTGACACACACTGACACATGAAACACACTGACATACACTGACAAACACTGACACACTGACACACTGACACACACTGACGCACACTGACACATGAAACACACTGACACACACTGACACACTGACACATGAAACACACTGACACACACTGACACACACTGACACATGAAACACACTGACACACTGACACACACTGATACACACTGAAACACACTGACACACTGACACACACTGACACACATTGACACACTGACACACTGACACATGAAACACACTGACACACACTGACACACACTGACACATGAAACACACTGACACACTGACACACACTGATACACACTGAAACACACTGACACACTGACACACACTGACACACATTGACACACTGACACACACTGACACACACTGACACACTGACACACACTGACACACATTGACACACTGACACACACTGACACACACTGACACACACTGACACACTGACACACACTGAAACACACTGATACACACTGACACACACTGACACACACTGACACACACTGAGTTAGTTATAGTTATATGTTATAATTGCTCATGATCCTGTATTTGGGTCTTATAACAATGAGTAAGGTATTTAACCTGTTCTTTAATATAACAATGAGTAAGGTCTTTAACCTGTTCTTTAATATAACAATGAGTAAGGTCTTTAACCTGTTCTTTAATATAACAATGAGTAAGGTCTTTAACCTGTTCTTTAATATAACAATGAGTAAGGTCTTTAACCTGTTCTTTAATATAACAATGAGTAAGGTCTTTAACCTGTTCTTTAATACAACAATGAGTAAGGTCTTTAACCTGTTCTTTAATACAACAATGAGTAAGGTCTTTAACCTGCTCTTTTGTAAAGTGTCTTCAGATAATATTTGTTATGAATATACAAATAAAGATTGGAACAATGGGCAAGGAGTCACAGGTCGTTTAGAACCCAGGCTGCCCGCTAGGAGGATGACAGCCTTCGTACCTTGAGCGTGCGCACAACCACTAATGTGCCGGCGCCCCTGAGATGAGTTTTTGTGTCTGATTCTGATTTTATTGTCTCTCTTCAGGACGGCTTGAGGAGTCTGCTCTCCTACATCGTGTCTTATTACCTCCGACACTTTGACCAGGTCAGATTACTTTAATACTTCAAAACATTAATGATGACTCTATACATCTCAGTCCCCCTCATGTGTGTGTGTCTGTGTGTGTGTGTGTGTGTGTGTGTGTGTGTGTGTGTGTGTGTGTGTGTGTGTGCGTGTGTGTGTGTGTATGTGTGTGTCCACAGGATGCTGGTAGAGAGACATGTGTGTTTCCTATCCCGGAGCCTCATGATCTGTTTCAGGCATCTCAGATGAAGTTTGAAGATTTCCAAAAAGATGTGATTAGACTGAGGAAGGACCTGAGAGGTACACACACACACACACACACACACACACACACACACACACACACAGACACACACACACACACACACACACACACACACACACACACACACACACACACACACACATTGATAATTTTTTTGGATGGTCTGGTTATGATTTGTGTGCTGTGTGTGTGTGTGTGTGTGTGTGTTTGTTTGTGTGTTTCCTCTCAGCGTGTACATCCGAGGTAGAGAAGGTGTGTAAGGTGTCAGAAGAGGAGAATATGCAGCCTTTTAAAGATAAGATGGACGACTTCCTCGCACAAGGTGACTCGTCAACATGATAATAACAATAAATCAGATATCATGCAAACAGTATAATAAATGTGTCTTCATGTATTTCTTCTTCTGTTCTGACTCTGTGTTCTTCTTCTTCTGTTAGCTAAAAGCGAGCTGGAGGCTCTGGAGGCTCAGCTCAGCAGCACTCACTCTCTGTAAGAACCAAACATTTGGATTTAAAGATAATGAACTTCTCACTCTTTAATATTAAAGCAGGTTTAACTCCACAGAATAGAAGTCTTTGTCAGAGTAAAGAATGCCTTTGCTATCTCCTAACATTCAGGAGTGACAGTTCATTTTAGTTTAAATGTAGGACACTTAAAAGGATTATACCTCTGAATATTTCATTTACTTTTACTAAATAATGATTCTATATTGAAATGATATCTGAACTTGTCTCTGTTCTCTCAGATTCCTCGAGCTCTCAGTTTCCTTCTCTGTGAAGCCGAAGGCCGGAGAGAAAGAAGTTTCTCCGAACACAGTGTTCAGCGTCTGGCACGAATTCTCCTCCGACTTCAAAGATCAGTGGAAGAAAGAAAACAAAGTGATTCTCAAAGAGAGGTGAAAAACAAACGCTTAAACTCACATATCTTTAACATATTCATGAAGTCAGTGTCAACAAGATTTAAAGATTTCATACGAGTTGATGCACTCTGTTTCCTCAACCAAACGGGACACTGCAGAGCGCACATACCACAAACCTCACTGAGAGAGCGCTTTGTCTAAATGTATCTAACACAAATTAGAGCTCTCAGGTCACACACCTGGTCACACACCAGGTGGCACATCTGGTCACACACCTGGTCACATATCTGGTGGCACACCTGGTCACACTTGTTTGAAACATGAGCAGCTGCGGAAACATTTAGTCTCCTTTAAGAGATATTTGTGTATAAAATATGAAATAAAGAAGCTTTGTTCATCTGATAACTTGATAATTTTGACAAACTGCAGAAAATCAATCAAAGCAGCTGATTACATTTATTCAGTGACATCAATAACTGTTTATGAAGGGGTTAATTATTATGATCTCATTAAAAACATTAAATAGCATATTACCATGAACATAAACATTATGCATTTTGAATTGATTGTATTGTTATTATCATTAACCTCCAAGCTTGGAACATGTGACCCCAATGACCAACAGACAACCAGGGGTGTTAACAACTCTAAGTCAGCAACGTCCATGTGACCATCCTTGATCATTAGCATGCTAATCCACAGAGGCTTACATTTATCTCTCCATTCACCAGCTAGTTTACAACAGAAGAATTCTTTCGGAGGAGGAGCGGTGAAAAGTCTTCAAGATCTTCAACCTTTAGATCAAGCTTTAAATTGACCATGACCTGGACGACCAAGAACCTGCCCAGACTTTATCATTAACTATATTGTGTGTTTGCAGGTTAAAATCAGCGGAGGAATCTTTCCGGCAGGCAAAGGAGAAATCTTCATACAGCGTGAAACCAAAACACGCCTCAGGCATCGTGAGTTCACCTTTAACCTTAAATGATGTAACCTATCTATCTGAACCTCTGGGTTGTTTACCTGACCCTCTAATGACTGATGGAGAACAGAAATATCATTACTGTTTATCATCATGAAAATAAATGTATGATCTAAAAAGCTGCATTTCTTAATACAACGTTCACTTGATGATCTTCTGTTCTCAGAAAGCAAAACTGGGCATGAAGATCTGACCCACAGGAGAACCTTTGGACAACAGCAGAGAGGAGGAGGAGAGGAAAGGAGAGGAGAGGAGAGGAGAGGAGAGGAGAGGAGAGGAGAGGAGAGGAGGATGTAAAGGATGAAGAAGAAGTTACACAAGTTGATGTTCCTGTGACATCACTCATCATCTGTGTGTGTGTCTGTGTGTGTGTGTGTGTGTGTGTGTGTGTGTGTGTGTGTGTGTGTGTGTGTGTGTGTGTGTGTGTGTGTGTGTTTGAACAGGAAGTGAACTGTTTCTGTGCAATAAAAGTCTTCATGCAAACATGTAAATGATGGTGTGTTTTGGAGCTGTAATTATGTAAAATAAAGACATGATTCTGAACTATTACTATTATTATTATTTTCATCATCATCATTGTTATTATGATTATTATGATTATTATTATTATTATATCCGTCCCCCATAAGGATTACCAGAGTTAGAACCAGATTTCTCCTAAAGTCAATTGTTTTGCGCTTTTTGATCCACATTCTCATAGGAGTTTAACCACATCATTAAACTATTTGTCTTCTAGCCTTGGAATAACAATTTATTCTATGATAGAACTTGATCCATCCTTTTTCTCACTCGTTAAGTCTGCATTAATGTGACCTTATAAAGATATTACACATGTCCAATACAGCAGGCACACGTGTAGAGAATCTACACATCTGTGAGACCCCCACAGAAGCTACAATCTACACATCTGTCAGACCCCCACAGCAGCTACAATCTACACATCTGTCAGACCACCACAGCAGCTACAATCTACACATCTGTCAGACCAGCGACAAACAATTAACGTCTTTTAACTATAATAATAATCCACCAAAAATGTGTCCCCACAATTTATATCCAATCAATCAATCTTTATTCGTATAGCGTCAATCATAACAAATGTTATCACTTTACAAAAGCAGGTAAAAGACCTTACTCATTGCTATATTACAAAGACCCAGCTTAGTCCATCAAGTGTGTAGCACTTCAGCAACATTCAGCAAAAGTTACAGTGGCAAGAAAAAAGTTCCTTATCTTGGGCAAATCCAGACTCATGATGAACAGCCATCTACCAAAACTGCACCAGGCTTGCGACAAAAAAAAGAAGCTTGTTGAGAGTTAAGAGCTGGTCCACTGTCCCACAGCCAAGAGGGAATCTGCATTGCTCCTCCTGGTTCGTCAATCGGTCAGAGCCTTCTTTTCAGCACCCTTGAGTAGACTTTCCCCAGGAGGCTGAGAAGTGTGATTCCCCCAAAAATTGGAGCACACCCTCCAGTCCCCCTTTTTAAAGATGAGAAGCACCAAACCGGCCTGCCACTCCACAGAAACTGTCCCAGACCTCTATGCAACACTGTTACTGTCAGCAAAGACAGCCCAACAATGTCCAGAGCCTTTAGAATTTCAGGGCACATTTCACCCACATCTCAGTGACCTCTGCTAAGGTTAGTGGTAAGGCTTCCCAATCAACCACCCTCCAGGTTTCTCCATCATTGCCCACATGGGTGTAGAAGTACCCAAGTAGAACTATAGGGGACACCACCCAGTGACTCGAAGGAGGCAGACACAATACTGGCTGAGGAAGATCCAGTTTATGTTGCTTTCAAAATTAACCTCCAGACAACATCATGGGGAAAATCAACTTTCAAACAACATCATGGGTTATCTTCAGACAACCATGACAACCTTTAGACAACATCATGGGTTATCTTCAAACAACCTTTAGACAACATCATGGGTTATCTTCAAACAACCATGACAACCTTCAGACAACACCATGGGTTATCTTCAAACAACCATGACAACCTTCAGACAACATCTTGGGGAAAATTAACCTTCAGACATAATGACAGAAAGGTTAAAATGTTTTATCTTGTTCAAGAATGGGTGCCAGACATTACGATGTTACAGACAATGTTGTTATAAACTTCATGAAACTTCCAACAGATAAAAATTCTGTACATGTGAAAATGACTTGGCAGAAAGACCTTGAAGAAGAGATTCAATGTGGTAAATATGTGAGAGAGGCTCGGGGGAAGGTCACACAGTATAAGGTATTACATCGATATTATCACACACCATCCAGACCTTATAGAATGAAACTCTTGAATGATAACTTTTGCTGGAAATGTCAAAGTGAAACAGGAACATTCCTGGATCCAGGATCACAGTTCAGATGTTTTCTTGATTCAACTTGTTTCTACCGTGACAAGCAGTATTTGTTATACTTTTGATGTGTTTGTTTTTCTACTTTTTCCTTTCTGGTCTACTGCTGTAGTTGTTCATGTTCACTGGATCTGGTCTGCTGCTGTAGTTGTTCATGTTCACTGGACCTATTCTGCTGCTGTAGTTGTTCATGTTCAGTGGATCTGGTATGCTGCTGTAGTTGTTCATGTTCAATTGATCTGGTCTGCTGCTGTAGTTGTTCATGTTCACTGGATCTAGTCTGCTGCTGTAGTTGTCTATGTCCACTAGATCTAGATCTGGTCTGCTGCTGTAGTTGTTCATGTTCACTGGATCTGGTCTGCTGCTGTAGTTCTTTATGTTCACTGAATCTGGTCTGCTGCTGTACTTATTCATGTTCACTGGATCTGGTCTGCTGCTGGTCTGCTGCTGTAGTTGTTCATGTTCACTGGATCTGGTCTGCTGCTGGTCTGCTGCTGTAGTTGTTCATGTTCACGAGATCTGGTCTGCTGCTGGTCTGCTGCTGTAGTTGTTCATGTTCACTGGATCTGGTCTGCTGGTCTGCTGCTGTAGTTGTTCATGTTCAGTGGATCTGGTCTGCTGCTGTAGTTGTTCATTTTCACTGGATCAGGTCTGCTGCTGTAGTTGTTCATGTTCAGTGGATCTGGTCTGCTGCTGTAGTTGTTCATGTTCACTGGATCTGGTCTGCTGCTGTAGTTCTTTATTTTCACTGAATCTGGTCTGCTGCTGTAGTTGTTCATGTTCACTGGATCTGGTCTGCTGCTGGTCTGCTGCTGTAGTTGTTCATGTTCACTGGATCTGGTCTGCTGCTGTAGTTCTTTATGCTCACTGGATCTGGTCTGCTGCTGTGGTTGTTTATGTTCACTGAATCTGGTCTGCTGCTGTAGTTGTTTATGTTCACTGGATCTGGTCTGCTGCTGGTCTTCTGCTGTAGTTGTTCATGTTCACTGGATCTGCTCTGCTGCTGGTCTGCTGCTGTAGTTGTTCATGTTCACTGGATCTGGTCTGCTGCTGTAGTTGTTCATGTTCACTGGATCTGGTCTGGTGCTGTAGTTGTTTATGTTCACTGGATCTGGTCTGCTGCTGTAGTTGTTCATGTTCACTGGATCTGGTCTGCTGCTGTAGTTGTTCATGTTCACTGGATCTGGTCTGCTGCTGTAGTTGTTCATGTTCACTGGATCTGGTCTGCTGCTGTAGTTCTTTATGTTCACTTAATCTGGTCTGCTGCTGGTCTGCTGCTGTAGTTGTTCATGTTCACTGGATCTGGTCTGCTGCTGTAGTTCTTTATGTTCACTTAATCTGGTCTGCTGCTGGTCTGCTGCTGTAGTTGTTCATGTTCACTGGATCTGGTCTGCTGCTGTAGTTCTTTATGTTCACTGAATCTGGTGTGCTGCTGGTTTGCTGCTGTAGTTGTTCATGTTCACTGGATCTGGTCTGCTGCTGTAGTTGTTCATGTTCACTGGATCTGGTCTGCTGCTGTAGTTGTTCATGTTCACTGGATCTGGTCTGCTGCTGTAGTTCTTCATGTTCACTGAATCTGGTCTGCTGCTGGTCTGCTGCTGTAGTTGCTCATATTCACTGGATCTGGTCTGCTGCTGGTTTGCTGCTGTAGTTCTTTATGTTCACTGAATCTGGTCTGCTGCTGGTCTGCTGCTGTAGTTGTTCATGTTCACTGAATCTGGTCTGCTGCTGGTCTACTGCTGTAGTTGTTAATGTTCACTGGATCTGGTCTGCTGCTGTAGTTCTTCATGTTCACTGGATCTGGTCTGCTGCTGTAGTTCTTTATGTTCACTGAATCTGGTGTGCTGCTGGTTTGCTGCTGTAGTTGTTCATGTACACTGGATGTGGTCCTCTGCTGTAGTTGTTCATGTTCACTGGATCTGGTCTGCTGCTGTAGTTGTTGATGTTCACTGGATCTGGTCTGCTGCTGTAGTTGTTTATGTTCACTGGATCTGGTCTGCTGCTGTAGTTGTTCATGTTCACTGGATCTGGTCATCTGCTGTAGTTGTTCATGTTCACTGGATCTGGTCTGCTGCTGTAGTTCTTTATGCTCACTAGATCTGGTCTGCTGCTGTGGTTGTTTATGTTCACTGAATCTGGTCTGCTGCTGTAGTTGTTTATGTTCACTGGATCTGGTCTGCTGCTGTAGTTCTTTATGTTCACTGAATCTGGTGTGCTGCTGGTTTGCTGCTGTAGTTGTTCATGTACACTGGATGTGGTCATCTGCTGTAGTTGTTCATGTTCACTGGCTCTGGTCTGCTGCTGGTCTGCTGCTGTAGTTCTTCATGTTCACTGGATCTGATATGCTGCTGTAGTTCTTTATGCTCACTGGATCTGGTCTTCTGCTGGTCTGCTGCTGTAGTTGTTCATGTTCACTGGATCTGGTCTGGTGCTGTAGTTGTTTATGTTCACTGGATCTGGTCTGCTGCTGTAGTTGTTCATGTTCACTGGATCTGGTCTGCTACTGTAGTTCTTCATGTTCACTGGATCTGGTCTGCTGCTGTAGTTCTTCATGTTCACTGGATCTGGTCTGCTGCTGGTCTGCTGCTGTAGTTGCTCATGTTCACTGGATCTGGTCTGCTGCTGTAGTTGTTCATGTTCACTGGATCTGGTCTGCTGCTGTAGTTCTTTATGTTCACTTAATCTGGTCTGCTGCTGGTCTGCTGCTGTAGTTCTTCATGTTCACTGGATCTGGTCTGCTGCTGTAGTTCTTTATGTTCACTGAATCTGGTGTGCTGCTGGTTTGCTGCTGTAGCTGTTCATGTTCACTGGATCTGGTCTGCTGCTGTAGTTCTTCATGTTCACTGGATCTGGTCTGCTGCTGTAGTTCTTCATGTTCACTTAATCTGGTCTGCTGCTGGTCTGCTGCTGTAGTTGCTCATGTTCACTGGATCTGGTCTGCTGCTGGTCTGCTGCTGTAGTTCTTTATGTTCACTGAATCTGGTCTGCTGCTGGTCTGCTGCTGTAGTTCTTTATGTTCACTGGATCTGGTCTGCTGCTGTAGTTCTTCATGTTCACTGGATCTGGTCTGCTGCTGTAGTTCTTCATGTTGACTTAATCTGGTCTGCTGCTGGTCTGCTGCTGTAGTTGCTCATGTTCACTGGATCTGGTCTGCTGCTGGTCTGCTGCTGTAGTTCTTTATGTTCACTGAATCTGGTCTGCTGCTGGTCTGCTGCTGTAGTTCTTTATGTTCACTGAATCTGGTCTGCTGCTGGTCTACTGCTGTAGTTGTTAATGTTCACTGGATCTGGTCTGCTGCTGTAGTTCTTTATGTTCACTTAATCTGGTCTGCTGATGGTCTGCTGCTGTAGTTGTTCATGTTCACTGGATCTGGTCTGCTGCTGTAGTTCTTTATGTTCACTGAATCTGGTGTGCTGCTGGTTTGCTGCTGTAGTTGTCCATGTTCACTGGATCTGGTCTGCTGCTGTAGTTGTTCATGTTCACTGGATCTGGTCTGCTGCTGTAGTTGTTCATGTCCACTGGATCTGGTCTGCTGCTGTAGTTCTTCATGTTCACTGAATCTGGTCTGCTGCTGGTCTGCTGCTGTAGTTGCTCATGTTCACTGGATCTGGTCTGCTGCTGGTTTGCTGCTGTAGTTCTTTATGTTCACTGAATCTGGTCTGCTGCTGGTCTGCTGCTGTAGTTGTTCATGTTCACTGAATCTGGTCTGCTGCTGGTCTACTGCTGTAGTTGTTAATGTTCACTGGATCTGGTCTGCTGCTGGTCTGCTGCTGTAGTTCTTTATGTTCACTGAATCTGGTCTGCTGCTGGTCTGCTGCTGTAGTTCTTTATGTTCACTGAATCTGGTCTGCTGCTGGTCTACTGCTGTAGTTGTTAATGTTCACTGGATCTGGTCTGCTGCTGTAGTTCTTTATGTTCACTTAATCTGGTCTGCTGATGGTCTGCTGCTGTAGTTGTTCATGTTCACTGGATCTGGTCTGCTGCTGTAGTTCTTTATGTTCACTGAATCTGGTGTGCTGCTGGTTTGCTGCTGTAGTTGTCCATGTTCACTGGATCTGGTCTGCTGCTGTAGTTGTTCATGTTCACTGGATCTGGTCAGCTGCTGTAGTTGTTCATGTCCACTGGATCTGGTCTGCTGCTGTAGTTCTTCATGTTCACTGAATCTGGTCTGCTGCTGGTCTGCTGCTGTAGTTGCTCATGTTCACTGGATCTGGTCTGCTGCTGGTTTGCTGCTGTAATTCTTTATGTTCACTGAATCTGGTCTGCTGCTGGTCTGCTGCTGTAGTTGTTCATGTTCACTGAATCTGGTCTGCTGCTGGTCTACTGCTGTAGTTGTTAATGTTCACTGGATCTGGTCTGCTGCTGTAGTTATTCATGTTCACTGGATCTGGTCTGCTGCTGTAGTTCTTTATGTTCACTGAATCTGGTGTGCTGCTGGTTTGCTGCTGTAGTTGTTCATGTACACTGGATGTGGTCCTCTGCTGTAGTTGTTCATGTTCACTGGATCTGGTCTGCTGCTGTAGTTGTTCATGTTCACTGGATCTGGTCTGCTGCTGTAGTTGTTCATGTTCACTGGATCTGGTCTGCTGCTGTAGTTCTTTATGCTCACTAGATCTGGTCTGCTGCTGTGGTTGTTTATGTTCACTGAATCTGGTCTGCTGCTGTAGTTGTTTATGTTCACTGGATCTGGTCTGCTGCTGTAGTTCTTTATGTTCACTGAATCTGGTGTGCTGCTGGTTTGCTGCTGTAGTTGTTCATGTACACTGGATGTGGTCATCTGCTGTAGTTGTTCATGTTCACTGGCTCTGGTCTGCTGCTGGTCTGCTGCTGTAGTTCTTCATGTTCACTGGATCTGATATGCTGCTGTAGTTCTTTATGCTCACTGGATCTGGTCTTCTGCTGGTCTGCTGCTGTAGTTGTTCATGTTCACTGGATCTGGTCTGGTGCTTCAGTTGTTTATGTTCACTGGATCTGGTCTGCTGCTGTAGTTGTTCATGTCCACTGGATCTGGTCTGCTGCTGTAGTTGTTCATGTTCACTGGATCTGGTCTGGTGCTGTAGTTGTTTATGTTCACTGGATCTGGTCTGCTGCTGTAGTTCTTTATGTTCACTGAATCTGGTGTGCTGCTGGTTTGCTGCTGTAGTTGTTCATGTACACTGGATGTGGTCATCTGCTGTAGTTGTTCATGTTCACTGGCTCTGGTCTGCTGCTGGTCTGCTGCTGTAGTTCTTCATGTTCACTGGATCTGATATGCTGCTGTAGTTCTTTATGCTCACTGGATCTGGTCTTCTGCTGGTCTGCTGCTGTAGTTGTTCATGTTCACTGGATCTGGTCTGGTGCTTCAGTTGTTTATGTTCACTGGATCTGGTCTGCTGCTGTAGTTGTTCATGTCCACTGGATCTGGTCTGCTGCTGTAGTTGTTCATGTTCACTGGATCTGGTCTGGTGCTGTAGTTGTTTATGTTCACTGGATCTGGTCTGCTGCTGTAGTTCTTTATGTTCACTGAATCTGGTGTGCTGCTGGTTTGCTGCTGTAGTTGTTCATGTACACTGGATGTGGTCATCTGCTGTAGTTGTTCATGTTCACTGGCTCTGGTCTGCTGCTGGTCTGCTGCTGTAGTTCTTCATGTTCACTGGATCTGATATGCTGCTGTAGTTCTTTATGCTCACTGGATCTGGCCTTCTGCTGGTCTGCTGCTGTAGTTCTTTATGTTCACTGGATCCGGTCTGCTGCTGTAGTTGTTTATGTTCACTGGATCTGGTCTGCTGCTGTAGTTGTTTATATTCCCTTGATATGGTCTTCTGCTGTAGTTTTTCATGTTCACTGGATCTGGTCTGCTGCTGGTCTGCTGCTGTAGTTGTTCATGTTCACTGGATCTGGTCTGCTGCTGTAGTTCTTTATGTTCACTGAATCTGGTGTGCTGCTGGTTTGCTGCTGTAGTTGTTCATGTACACTGGATGTGGTCCTCTGCTGTAGTTGTTCATGTTCACTGGATCTGGTCTGCTGCTGTAGTTGTTTATGTTCACTGGATCTGGTCTGCTGCTGTAGTTGTTCATGCTCACTGGATCTGGTCTGCTGCTGTGGTTGTTTATGTTCACTGAATCTGGTCTGCTGCTGTAGTTGTTTATGTTCACTGGATCTGGTCTGCTGCTGGTCTGCTGCTGTAGTTCTTCATGTTCACTGGATCTGGTCTGCTGCTGTAGTTCTGTATGTTCACTGAATCTGGTGTGCTGCTGGTTTTCTGCTGTAGTTGTTCATGTACACTGGATCTGGTCATCTGCTGTAGTTGTTCATGTTCACTGGATCTGGTCTGCTGCTGTAGATGTTTATGTTCACTGGATCTGGTCTGCTGCTGTAGTTGTTTATGTTCACTTGATCTGGTCTGCTGCTGTAGTTGTTCATGTTCACTGGATCTGGTCTGCTGCTGTAGTTGTTTATGTTCACTGGATCTGGTCTGCTGCTGTAGTTCTTTATGTTCACTGAAGCTGGTGTGCTGCTGGTTTGCTGCTGTAGTTGTTCATGTACACTGGATGTGGTCATCTGCTGTAGTTGTTCATGTTCACTGGCTCTGGTCTGCTGCTCGTCTGATGCTGTAGTTCTTCATGTTCACTGGATCTGATATGCTGCTGTAGTTCTTTATGCTCACTGGATCTGGTCTTCTGCTGGTCTGCTGCTGTAGTTGTTCATGTTCACTGGATCTGGTCTGGTGCTTCAGTTGTTTATGTTCACTGGATCTGGTCTGCTGCTGTAGTTGTTCATGTCCACTGGATCTGGTCTGCTGCTGTAGTTGTTCATGTTCACTGGATCTGGTCTGGTGCTGTAGTTGTTTATGTTCACTGGATCTGGTCTGCTGCTGTAGTTCTTTATGTTCACTGAATCTGGTGTGCTGCTGGTTTGCTGCTGTAGTTGTTCATGTACACTGGATGTGGTCATCTGCTGTAGTTGTTCATGTTCACTGGCTCTGGTCTGCTGCTGGTCTGCTGCTGTAGTTCTTCATGTTCACTGGATCTGATATGCTGCTGTAGTTCTTTATGCTCACTGGATCTGGCCTTCTGCTGGTCTGCTGCTGTAGTTCTTTATGTTCACTGGATCCGGTCTGCTGCTGTAGTTGTTTATGTTCACTGGATCTGGTCTGCTGCTGTAGTTGTTTATATTCCCTTGATATGGTCTTCTGCTGTAGTTTTTCATGTTCACTGGATCTGGTCTGCTGCTGGTCTGCTGCTGTAGTTGTTCATGTTCACTGGATCTGGTCTGCTGCTGTAGTTCTTTATGTTCACTGAATCTGGTGTGCTGCTGGTTTGCTGCTGTAGTTGTTCATGTACACTGGATGTGGTCCTCTGCTGTAGTTGTTCATGTTCACTGGATCTGGTCTGCTGCTGTAGTTGTTTATGTTCACTGGATCTGGTCTGCTGCTGTAGTTGTTCATGCTCACTGGATCTGGTCTGCTGCTGTGGTTGTTTATGTTCACTGAATCTGGTCTGCTGCTGTAGTTGTTTATGTTCACTGGATCTGGTCTGCTGCTGGTCTGCTGCTGTAGTTCTTCATGTTCACTGGATCTGGTCTGCTGCTGTAGTTCTGTATGTTCACTGAATCTGGTGTGCTGCTGGTTTTCTGCTGTAGTTGTTCATGTACACTGGATCTGGTCATCTGCTGTAGTTGTTCATGTTCACTGGATCTGGTCTGCTGCTGTAGATGTTTATGTTCACTGGATCTGGTCTGCTGCTGTAGTTGTTTATGTTCACTTGATCTGGTCTGCTGCTGTAGTTGTTCATGTTCACTGGATCTGGTCTGCTGCTGTAGTTGTTTATGTTCACTGGATCTGGTCTGCTGCTGTAGTTCTTTATGTTCACTGAAGCTGGTGTGCTGCTGGTTTGCTGCTGTAGTTGTTCATGTACACTGGATGTGGTCATCTGCTGTAGTTGTTCATGTTCACTGGCTCTGGTCTGCTGCTCGTCTGATGCTGTAGTTCTTCATGTTCACTGGATCTGATATGCTGCTGTAGTTCTTTATGCTCACTGGATCTGGTCTTCTGCTGGTCTGTTGCTGTAGTTCTTTATGTTCACTGGATCCGGTCTGCTGCTGGTCTGCTGCTGTAGTTGTTTATGTTCACTGGATCTGGTCTGCTGCTGTAGTTCTTTATGTTCACTGAATCTGGTGTGCTGCTGGTTTGCTGCTGTAGTTGTTCATGTACACTGGATGTGGTCATCTGCTGTAGTTGCTCATGTTCACTGGCTCTGGTCTGCTGCTGGTCTGCTGCTGTAGTTCTTCATGTTCACTGGATCTGATATGCTGCTGTAGTTCTTTATGCTCACTGGATCTGGCCTTCTGCTGGTCTGCTGCTGTAGTTCTTTATGTTCACTGGATCCGGTCTGCTGCTGTAGTTGTTTATGTTCACTGGATCTGGTCTGCTGCTGTAGTTGTTTATATTCCCTTGATATGGTCTTCTGCTGTAGTTTTTCATGTTCACTGGATCTGGTCTGCTGCTGGTCTGCTGCTGTAGTTGTTCATGTTCACTGGATCTGGTCTGCTGCTGTAGTTCTTTATGTTCACTGAATCTGGTGTGCTGCTGGTTTGCTGCTGTAGTTGTTCATGTACACTGGATGTGGTCCTCTGCTGTAGTTGTTCATGTTCACTGGATCTGGTCTGCTGCTGTAGTTGTTTATGTTCACTGGATCTGGTCTGCTGCTGTAGTTGTTCATGCTCACTGGATCTGGTCTGCTGCTGTGGTTGTTTATGTTCACTGAATCTGGTCTGCTGCTGTAGTTGTTTATGTTCACTGGATCTGGTCTGCTGCTGGTCTGCTGCTGTAGTTCTTCATGTTCACTGGATCTGGTCTGCTGCTGTAGTTCTGTATGTTCACTGAATCTGGTGTGCTGCTGGTTTTCTGCTGTAGTTGTTCATGTTCACTGGATCTGGTCTGCTGCTGTAGTTGTTTATGTTCACTGGCTCTGGTCTGCTGCTGGTCTGCTGCTGTAGTTCTTCATGTTCACTGGATCTGATATGCTGCTGTAGTTCTTTATGCTCACTGGATCTGGTCTTCTGCTGGTCTGTTGCTGTAGTTCTTTATGTTCACTGGATCCGGTCTGCTGCTGGTCTGCTGCTGTAGTTGTTTATGTTCACTGGATCTGGTCTGCTGCTGTAGTTGTTTATATTCCCTTGATATGGTCTTCTGCTGTAGTTTTTCATGTTCACTGGATCTGGTCTGCTGCTGGTCTGCTGCTGTAGTTGTTCATGTTCACTGGATCTGGTCTGCTGCTGTAGTTCTTTATGTTCACTGAATCTGGTGTGCTGCTGGTTTGCTGCTGTAGTTGTTCATGTCCACTGGATGTGGTCCTGTGCTGTAGTTGTTCATGTTCACTGGATCTGGTCTGCTGCTGTAGTTGTTTATGTTCACTGGATCTGGTCTACTGCTGTAGTTGTTCATGCTCACTGGATCTGGTCTGCTGCTGTGGTTGTTTATGTTCACTGAATCTGGTCTGCTGCTGTAGTTGTTTATGTTCACTGGATCTGGTCTGCTGCTGGTCTGCTGCTGTAGTTCTTCATGTTCACTGGATCTGGTCTGCTGCTGTAGTTCTGTATGTTCACTGAATCTGGTGTGCTGCTGGTTTGCTGCTGTAGTTGTTCATGTACACTGGATGTGGTCATCTGCTGTAGTTGTTCATGTTCACTGGATCTGGTCTGCTGCTGTAGTTGTTTATGTTCACTGGATCTGGTCTGCTGCTGTAGTTGTTCATGTTCACTGGATCTGGTCTGCTGCTGTAGTTGTTCATGTTCACTGGATCTGGTCTGCTGCTGTAGTTCTTTATGCTCACTGGATCTGGTCTGCTGCTGTGGTTGTTTATGTTCACTGAATCTGGTCTGCTGCTGTAGTTGTTTCTGTTCACTGGATCTGGTCTGCTGCTGGTCTGCTGCTGTAGTTCTTCATGTTCACTGGATCTGGTCTGCTGCTGTAGTTCTTTATGTTCACTGAATCTGGTGTGCTGCTGGTTTGCTGCTGTAGTTGTTCATGTACACTGGATGTGGTCATCTGCTGTAGTTGTTCATGTTCACTGGATCTGGTCTGCTGCTGTAGTTGTTTATGTTCACTGGATCTGGTCTGCTGCTGTAGTTTTTTATGCTCACTGGATCTGGTCTGCTGCTGTGGTTGTTTATGTTCACTGAATCTGGTTTGCTGCTGTAGTTGTTTATGTTCACTGGATCTGGTCTGCTGCTGGTCTGCTGCTGTAGTTCTTCATGTTCACTGGATCTGATATGCTGCTGTAGTTCTTTATGCTCACTGGATCTGGTCTGCTGCTAGTCTGCTGCTGTAGTTGTTCATTTTCACTGGATATGGTCTGCTGCTGTAGTTGTTCATGTTCACTGGATCTGGTCTGCTGCTGTAGTTCTTTATGCTCACTGGATCTGGTTTTCTGCTGGTCTGCTGCTGTAGTCCTTTATGCTCACTGGATCTGGTCTGCTGCTGGTCTGCTGCTGTAGTTGTTTATGTTCACTGGATCTGGTCTGCTGCTGTAGTTGTTTATATTCCCTTGATATGGTCTTCTGCTGTAGTTTTTCATGTTCACTGGATCTGGTCTGCTGCTGTAGTTCTTTATGCTCACTGGATCTGGTCTGCTGCTGGTCTGCTGCTGTAGTTCCTTATGTTCACTGGATCTGGTCTGCTGCTGGTCTGCTGCTGTAGTTGTTCATTTTCACTGGATCAGGTCTGCTGCTGTAGTTGTTCATGTTCACTGGATCTGGTTTGCTGCTGTAGTTCTTTATGCCCACTGGATCTGGTCTGCTGCTGTAGTTGTTCATGTTCACTGGATCTGGTCTGCTGCTGTAGTTCTTTATGCTCACTGGATCTGGTCTGCTGCTGTGGTTGTTTATGTTCACTGAATCTGGTCTGCTGCTGTAGTTGTTTATGTTCACTGGATCTGGTCTGCTGCTGGTTTGGCGCTGTAGTTCTTCATGTTCACTGGATCTGATATGCTGCTGTAGTTCTTTATGCTCACTGGATCTGGTCTGCTGCTGGTCTGCTGCTGTAGTTGTTCATTTTCACTGGATATGGTCTGCTGCTGTAGTTGTTCATGTTCACTGGATCCGGTCTGCTGCTGTAGTTCTTTATGCTCACTGGATCTGGTCTGCTGCTGTAGTTGTTTATGTGATACTGATGGGATGTTGATTGTACCAATGATGCTGATGGTACCAATGATGCTGATGGGATATTGATGGTGATGGTACAAATGATGCTGATGGGATGCTGATGGTACCAATGAGGCTGATGGTACCAATGATGCTGATGGTACCAATGATGCTAAATGATACTGTTGGTACCAATGATGCTGATGGTACCAATGATGCTGATGGTACCAATGATGCTGATGCTATTGTTGTGTTTCAGTTTGTTCGTTTTTGACGGACCGCTGTCAGAGCTAAGTGCTAAGCGAAAAGCTGGATGGCTGGGCATGTGGATAGGAGAACAAGGCAGAGAGGTCTACAAAATGCTCGATTGGGCAGATGTGAGAAAGAAGACCCTATGAAAGTACTGGATAAATTTGCCGGCTACATCAGGCCGAGGAAAAATAAAAGAATAGCTCGTCATCGCTGCAAGCAGAGGAAGCAAGGGGCAAGTGAGACTTTCGACCACTTTGTCAAAGATCTAAAACTACTGTTGATGGACTGTGAGTACGCTGACACTGACAACATGCTTGTGGACGCCATTATATCAGGTGTCCGTGAAAAAAAAGTGCAAAAAAGGGATAGCACAACAATATGAGATGTCTCAGAAACAAATGAAAATAGTCAGAGATGATGCTGCCTGTCATCAAGTGTCTCAGCTATCAGCTAAACCCAAGAAATTCAGCCAAAACCAAAAGACATTTCCAGACCGTTCAAAGCTAACTCAGCAGAAATTTACGGCCCACTGTACAAGCTGCGGCAAGCAAGCAGACTAGGAGTGGCATAACGGCAAGTGTCCTGCTAAAGGCTCAACATGCTCCTACTGTAACAAGCCAAATAATTGGATGGCTGTATGCCGTAGACGTACAGTGAACACGCTATGCTTGGAGCCTTCTGATGATGAACAAACGGATGAAGAAATACTGAACATCAACATGAACAGAGTTGTGGCTCCTGTAAGCTCATTGACATGATAAGTGATAATGATAAGTGGTCAGCATGCGTCACTATACTGTCACAGGAGGTCCAATTCACAATAGATACAGGTGCAAAATATAACACGCTAACACTCGACAGTTATCAGCAACTGATGCACGCTGGTGAACTGAGATGCTCCAAAATAGTGTTACGCTCCTATTCCAACCACAAGATCAAACCTGTTGGTGTAGTAGATCTGACAGTCCAGTATAAGAAATGAGTCACTGCTGCCGAGTTTGAAGTTGTCAACATAGTACAAGAGAGTGTACTCAGTGGAAAAACAGCAGAAGCATTAGGTCTGATTGTCAGACTAGATTCATTACAGAAGATGGCAGGAACAAAAAAAACAATACAGACACTGACAACACTCCTCAAGAGAGTGTTCCAGAAGGTCTATCTGATTTTCCAGAACTGACACGTACCACAGGGACTTTGCCAGGTAGATACACCATTAAAATAGAGGAAAATGCAAAAGGTGTTGTGCATCCAGTGCTCAGGCAACCTGCTGCACTAAAAGATAAGATTGTTCGGAAACTCCGTGAAATGGAAAAAGATGGCCACATAGCTAAAGTTGAACAGCCCACAGAATGGGTCAGCTCCATGGTGGCAGTCTTGCGTGGAGGTAAAATAAGGATTTGCATATAGATCCCAGTGATCTTAATAAAGTCATCAAGAGAGAACACTACCCCATGCACACAATTGAAGCGGTTGTGTCCTCCATACCTAGTGCCAGTGTGTTTTCTGTTTTAGATGCAAAGTCAGGATTTCTCCAAATAGAACTGGATGAAGAATCATAATTTCTCACCACATTCAACACACCTATTGGTAGATACAGATGACTCAGACTACCATTTGGAATAAGATAGATTTTCCAGCGCATCATGGATGGCATGCTGGATGATGTAGTAGGTGCTGAGGCTATTATGGATGACATCCTGATTGCAGCGCCTGACATGAAAATACATGATGAAATCCTGCACAGTCATTGAGAGAGCCACAAGCTACAACCTGAGACTCAACTTCAAAAAGTGTCACATTCAACAAAGCCAGGTGCCATATGTAGGGCACTTGCTAACAGCAGACGGTCTAAAGCCAGACCCAGTTAAAAATGGAAGCAGTCCAGGGCATGGCTGCGGCGACAGACAAGGAGGGAGTGCGGCGCTCTGGGGTTTGTCACATATCTGTCCAAGTTCATTCCTAACCTCAGTGAGGAAGACGCACCCCTTCGCCAGCTTCTCAAAAGCAATGTGTAGTTTTAATGGCAGCCAGCACAGAAAAAAGCATTTGACAGACTCAAAGACTTGTGCTCACAACCACCTGTACTTAAGTATTATGATCCATCAGAGACTGTAGAAATATTTTGTGATGCAAGCAGCAGCGGATTGGGAGCTGTGCTCCTACAGGACAACCGTCCAGTTGCCTTTTCCTCCAGGTCCCTGACTGATGCTGAAACACGCTATGCACAAATAGAGAAGGAAATGCTCTCAATCGTCCACGCAAGCATAAAGTTTCATCATTACATCTTTGGAAAGCAGGTTACAGTCTATAATGATCACAAGCCGCTTGAGGACATCTACAAGAAACCACTGCTTTCAACTCCCATGCGCATACAGAGAATGCGCCTACGCATGCAGTGGTATGACATAACTGTCAAGTACAGAAGAGGGAAAGACATGGAGCTGCCTGACACACTGTCAAGAGCACAGCTGACCTGCATCACACCAGAGCTGCATGGATTAGTGTGTGTGTCGATGCTCAACCATATAGCAGTAAGTAAGGATAAGTATTCAGAGCTGAAAGAATGCACAAAAAAGAACTCAGCCTGCTGCAACACATAATCCAGCAGGGATAGCCAGAGCACAGAAGAGATGTTCCTGTTGCTATTCAGCCATACTGGGATTCAAGGAGCTAGTTAACAGAAACTGACGGAATAGTGTATAAAGGGCTGCACGTGGTAGTGCCTCCCACCTTGCGAAACCACATGCTCGGGCTCATACACCAGTCCCATTTTGGGATTGTGAAAAGCAAGCAGAGGGCACAGGAAGTGCTTTACTGGCCAGGTATGAGTGCTGAGATTGAAGACATGGTGAGTAAGTGTGCAGAGTTCCAAAACAGACTGCCAAGGCTGCCCCTCAAACCAACAGCCACTCCTGAGCTCCCCTTTGAGCAGGTCGCCTCAGATATTTTTGAGTGGGAAGGAAAACGCTATGTAGTGTTAGTGGACTACTATTAAAAGTTCATTGAAATAGATGAGCTTAAAGACCAGTGTAGCACTGTTATTGAAACACAAAAAATTCAGTTTGGCAGACATGGAATCCCCACTGTCCTACGTACTGACAATGGCCCACAGTATGCTACAGAACAGTTCAGAGACGGCATTTCTCACCGCACATCATCACCTCACACTCCTCACTCCAACAGTGAGGCAGAGCGAGCAGTACAAACAGTCAAAAGACTGTGGCACAAAGCTTCGGATAAATATCTTGCACTGCTTGACTACAGAACCACCCCACTCGAGTCTGTGGGTCTGTCCCCTGCACAGCTGTTAATGGGCAGGAGACCCAGAAACAAACTACCCTCAGCTCAGCAACTGCTTATGCCAAGAGCTTATGACCCCCGCAAAGTAAAACATCAGTTGGACAGGTGTAAAGCTTCCCAGAAGTTCTACTACGACAACAGCAGGGCATCTAAGCATCGCCTTCCACTAACACCAGGTGAAGAGGTCAGAATGCAACCATATCCTGGTAACCCAAACTGGTCCCCAGCAGTTGTTATTCAAAAACACACTGCGGCGAGGTCCTACATTGTGGACTGTGGCGGAAAAGAGTTTTGCCACAACAGCCAGCATCTTCGCAGAAGCACATCAGTTGCAAATCAGTCACATCACTTCCCAAGTGATGAGCCTTGGGCTGAGCTAAATCAGGAGATGTTTTCCCCCACCGCAGACAATGTGATGGTTCCACTTCCTGAGAAACCCCCTGACTCAGGCCAGATGCTGCCATATACCACAAAGAGTGGCAGAGTAGTGAAACCCCCTCAAAGACTGGATTTGTGACTGTTTATTCAAAGTTAACTGAGAGTTTATCAGCACGATTTATTTACTAGTTCATAATTTAAGTTTTCACATAAGATGCTTTTATACTGTTTCATTTTGCAAAGAGTTGATAGTTTATTTTGAGTACTGAAAGTTTATTTTGAGTACTGAAACTAAAGTAAGCTAATATTATTTGAATAGTTTCATATATTGCATTTCCGGTTGCATTATTACACATTGTTTATAGAATGTCTCTATTTCAAGAAAGGGAGATGTAATGCATCGCACCTCCTCAGCCACCGTACCTGATAGAGTGCATTGTTGTTATGTGTAGTGTGTGAGTTCAGAATAAAGCTACACAGTGACAAGTTAACACAGCCTGATTCTTAAGCCACAGTTCTTTACAGTGACTGCAAGTACTAGTGATAACCGTACCTGTTTCTATTCTTGTTGACTCAGCACTTTATTAAGTCTGTAATGGAAGCTGATAAGAGCATCTGTCAAGAATCATGGCTGCTATATTCAGTGCCTCTTACCTTTTTACCTCATTAGCTTTCTACATGTTTTCTGTTAATGCCTTGCTGCAAAATGAATCGCCCTTCGGGGAAAAGTTGGAGTTATGTTGAGATTACCATCAGATAACCCCCTCCCTTTCGTTTCTTTACAAGAGGCCAAGGCCTTTACTGAGCTAGATCTAACAAAAGCCTATGACTTGATGAGGATAAGGGAGGAGGATGAATGGAAGACTGCTTTTAATACCCCCAATGGGCATTATGAATATCGGGTTAATGCCCCCGATGTGTTTCAGTCTCTGGTGAATGATGGATTTGTCATCTCACCCAATAACATTTTAATGGATCCATGTAAGGTCAGTGCAGTCTAAGAATGGTCCACAGCCAAAAGTCTTCTCACAGTAAACAATAGGACATGGAGCGAGAAATCCCGAGCCAACCAAGCCCTTCCAGAGAGGGGGCGTGGTCAGACACAGTTCATTAACATTTAAAGGTACAGACAAAGAAACAGCCTGTTCTGAGCAGGGCTGAAATAAACCCTTTTCACACATAAGGAAATCTCCTGAAAAACTCCGGAGATTTGGCTACCTGGAGGTTCTTTAGGCTGTGTGAACGCAAACAGCCGCATTTTTCGCGCCGACTTTACCCAGAGTTTCTCCGGCCAGACCCTACCTACTCTTAGCCTAGCTTAGCAGTTAGCTTTATTTACAATGGCTTCTTTTTCTGTCTCTCCCTCTCCTGCTCTCTCCTGCTCTACGTGTCAGATGTTAAGTTACTCCTCGTCCTCCTTTAGTGATAATGATACATGTAAGAAACGTAGTTTATTTTTAGCTTTGGAGACGAGGGTGTCTGAGTTAGAGAGACAGCTCCGCACCATTGAGTTTAAGTCATCGTATGCAGCAGTAGTTAGCCAGCCACCTGTAGCCGGTGCGGGCCGACATAGCTTGGCCTCTCCCCCGGTAGCTCCCGAGCAGCCGGGAGGCAGTGGCTGGGTTACTGCCCGAGGGAAGCATAGTCGAAAATCGAAGCACACGGTTCCCCACCAACCACTTCACGTTTCAAACTAATTTTCCCCACTCAGCGACACACCCGCTGAGAATAAAACTATGATTATTGGAGACTCCATAGTCCGAAACATGAAGCTAGCGAAGTCAGCGGGCATAGTTAGGTGTATACCCGGGGCCAGAGCGCGCGACATCGCATCTCATTTAAAGTTGCTGACAAAGACTAAAGGTAGATTTGATACAATCGTAATTCATGTCGGCACAAATGACTCCCGACTACGCCAGTCGGAAGTCACTAAGGTTAATGTGGAGTCGGTGTGTACTTTTGCTAAGACGATGTCGGACTCCGTAGTGTTCTCTGGACCCCTCCCAAATCAGACCAGTGATGACATGTATAGCCGCATGTCATCACTCAACCGCTGGCTGTCGAGGTGGTGTCCAGCACACGATGTGGGCTTCATAGATAACTGGCAGTCTTTTTGGGGAAAACCTGGTCTGCTAGCTAGAGACGGCATCCATCCCACTTTGGACGGTGCAGCTCTATTATCTAGAAACACAGCAGAGGTTATTAGTCCAAAACCTTGACAACAACACAGAGTTCAGACCAGGAGGCAGAGCTGCAGTCTTACACGCTTCTCTGCGCCTCCCTTAGATCTGTCTCCCAGTCACTATAGCTGTAATTCTGAATCGAACTGTAGTTATACTATAGGTACTGTGTCTGTCCCCCGGTCCAGACCCGTTTTTATAAGTCATCCAAACGTAGAAAAAAAAGGCGTAAATCGTCAAAATGTCATTAGAATCAAAACTACAAATACGATTTTGCAAAAAAATCAGAAAATTCACTGCAGACTTTTGAACATTAGGTCCTTACCATCGAAATCTCTTTTAGAGAATGATCTGATATCAGATCAGCATATTGATTTACTTTGTTTGACTGAAACCTGGCTGTGTCGAGATGAATATGTTAGTTTAAATTAATCCACTCCTCCCAGTCATTTTAGTATTCATATACCTCGAGACACCGGATGAGGTGGTGGAGTAGCAGCTATTTTTAATTCTAGTCTTCTAGTTAACCCTTGACCAAAGCTGAATTTTTCTTCTTTTGAAAGCCTTGTTCTTAGTCTTTCACATCCAGTCTCAAGAACCTTTCAACGAGTTCTAGTTGTTGTAGTTTACCGCCCTCCTGGTCCATATTCTGAATTTCTATCTGAATTTGCAGAATTTTTATCAAATGTAGTCCTTAGCAGTGATAGAATAATTGTTGTAGGTGACTTCAATATCCATGTGGATGTTGATAATGATAGCCTTAGCACAGCTTTCATGTCATTATTAGACTCTATTGGTTTCACCCAGGGTGTAAACGAACCTACTCATCGTTTTAACCACACCCTGGATCTTGTTTTAGCTTATGGCATTGAAATCCAAAACCTTACAGTTTTCCTAGAAAATCCTCTTCTATCAGACCATTTCCTTATTACTTTCGACTTTGTCCTACCAGAATTATCTCTGCTTAATAAAAATGTGCTCTCTAGAAGTTTATCTGAAAGTGCTGTAGCTAGATTTAAGGAAGCTATTTCAGCTGCTTTTGATTCAGTACCGTGTTTCAACCCGGTTGGAAACTCTTATGATAGCTTTAGTCCCTCTCAGCTAGATCAGTTTGTTGATAGTGCAGTGGATTCGTTGAGAGTTACTCTTGATTCGATTGCTCCCCTAAAACAGAAGGTTATCAAACGGCAGAGAATAGCTCCATGGTTCAACTCAGAAACCTGTACTCTAAAACAATCGTCGCAAAATTTTGAAAGAATATGGCGCTCGACCAAAACGGTAGAATCTCGTTTATTCTGGCAGGATAGTCATAGAAAATATATGAAGGCTCTACGTCACGCTCAAGCTGCCTACTACTCCTCTCTAATCGAGGAAAACAAACGCAATCCTAGATACCTTTTCAGCAACAACAGAATTCTAGACATCAGAGACAAAATTGGTAACCTCCTGCCCTTACCTGGTGCAGATACGTCTGATATGGCAGAGACAGTTCCAAGACCTGATATTAGTCTAGACTGTTTTTCTCCAATCAATCTTTCAGAGCTAAATTCAATAATTTTTCTGCGTCGAAACCGTCAACCTGTCTTTGAGACCCAATCCCAACCAAGCTGTTTAAGGAAGTCTTTCCCTTAGTTAGCAACTCTATATTAGATATGATCAATATGTCTTTACTGGCAGGCTATGTCTAAACTATGTCTAAACTACTCTAGATTCAGGAACTCTAGCTAACTATAGGCCTATATCCAACCTTCCTTTTATCTCAAAGATCCTGGAGAAAGTGGTAGCTAATCAGCTGTGTGACTTTCTCCATGACAACAGTTTATTTGAGGAGTTTCAGATCCTATTATACAGACTAGAACATTTACTTGGAATTACAGGGACTGCTTTAATTCAATTCAATTCAATTAAAAAAACTTTAATTGTCCCCGGGGGGCAATTCAAAGGCACACAGAGCAGTAAATTAACAACAGTGCAAGTAAACGAAACATTTTAACCTAAATATAAAGTGTCAATTTAAATACAACTTAAAGCTTAAACTTAACTTAAAAATACAAAATATAAAAGAGTAGATATAAGTGGACAGTGATCGGACTAACAGATGTAAACAGATGTAACCAAAACTATGTGCAGTAGTGACCAGATGTAAACAGAACTATGTGCAGTAAACGAGAAATAAATATATATATACAGAACTATGTGCAGTAGTGAACAGATGTAAACAAAACTATGTGCAGTAAACGAGAAATAAATATATATATACAGAACTATGTGCAAGTAGGTAAATACTAAATGATAAGTTAATAAGGTGCATGGTGAATAATGGAACAACAGAACTAAAATATACAATATAACTGTAAAGGTAAAAATGAGATAAATAAAGTGACCGTAGCTGTAAAGGTAAAAATGAGATAAATAAAGTCACCGTAGTGCAATGATGGATAAGAACAACAGTAATAAATTAACCAGAACTGTATGAATACTGATATAAAATGGATAGATAGAATAAAGTGATGTAATGCATGAGACCAGATAAAGCAGAGGCTGTTAAGGTGCATGGCAAATATAAAGGAAGTAAAAAAGCAAGTTCACAGCTTAGAGTCTGCATTGGGTGAGAGGTGTTGGTGTCTGTTGGGGGGGGGGGGGGTAGGAGTTGAGGAGCTGGACAGCCCTGGGAACAAAGGTTGCTCTTCTCCTCTGTGTCCTGCAGCAGAGACAGCAAAGCCGGCGTCCTGAGGGGAGCCACTCAAACGCTGGGAAGAGAGCGTGTGAGGGGTCCTGCATAATCCGACCTGTTAGCCTGATTATCTGTTGCTCATAGATCAATGTCAAAGTCCTTACAGGTAGTCCAATGATCTTAGAGCAGACTGTGACCGTACTCTGCAGGCGGTTTCTGTTCTGGAGGATGGTGGAGTGGAACCAGCAGGTTATAGAAAATGTAATGATGCTCTCAATGAAGGAGTAGTAGAAGGTCAGAAGAATGCTCTTACTGACTCCAAAGGAATTGAGCTTCCTTAGGAGGTATTTTCGCTGCTGACATTTCCTGAGAATCTCCTCGGTGTTGGAGGAGAATTTCAGCAGGCTGTCGAAGATGGTACCCAGGTACTTATATTCCTCTACTAGTTCGACAGGATTCCCATGGATTGTGGTGATTGCTGATGCAGCCAGTTCCCTCTGCTTGTTGGAGAAGGTCACCACCATGTCTTTGGTCTTGCTCACGTTCAGTTCGAGAAGTTTAAGTTGGTTTGAATACTTATCAGACCGATCTCAGTTTGAACATGTTAATGATAAGTCCTCTATGCACACCAAAGTTAGCCATGGAGTGCCACAAGGTTCAGTGCTTGGACCAATTCTCTTTACATTATATATGCTTCCTCTGGGAAATATTATGAGGAAACACTCCATACAGTTTCATTGTTATGCAGATGATACTCAGCTTTATGTATCAATGAAGCCCGATGGCACCAGTCAGTTATGTAAGCTAGAAACGTGCCTTAAGGACGTTAGGACCTGGATGACCAGAAATGTTTTGCTACTTAACTCAGACAAGACTGAAGTTATTGTGCTAGGCCCTAAAAACCTGAGAGACTTTTTCTAGTGATGTGACTGTCCTTAATGACATCAGCCTGGCATCTAGCACCACTGTTAGGAATCTAGGAGTTCTATTTGATCAAGATATGTCCTTTAGCTCTCACATCAGGCAAATTTCAAGAACAGCCTATTTTCACCTTCGTAATATATCCAAGATCAGGAATATCCTGTTGCAAAATGATGCAGAAAAACTAGTTCATGCATTTGTTACCTCCAGGTTGGATTATTGTAATTCTCTTTTGTCAGGGTGCTCTGGTGGGTCTCTAAAGACTCTTCAACTAGTCCAGAACGCTGCAGCTCGTGTACTTCTCTGCACTGGCTCCCTATACAGTCTAGAATAGAATTAAAGATCCTTCTTCTCACTTACAAAGCTCTAAATGGCCAGGCACCATCTTATCTTAAGGAGCTACTAGTGCCGTACTGCCCCTCGAGAACATTACGGTCCCAGAATGCAGGCCTGCTAGTGGTACCTATAGTCTCTAAGTGTACTATGGGAGGTAAAGCCTTCAGTTATTGGGCTCCTCTCCTCTGGAATCGTCTTCCAGCCGGGGTCCGGGAGGCAGACACAGTCTGTATTTTTAAGAATAGATTTAAAACTTTCCTTTTTGATAAATCGTATAGTTAGGGCTGGTGCTGGTGTAGACCAGCTCCTAGTTATGCTGCTATAGGCTTAGACTACCGGGGGAACTGGCACCTTGAGCTCCTCCCTCTCTCTCTCTCTGTGCATATATAGTACATCATATTACTGCATGTATCTATCTGTAAATCTCAGTCACTAGCCACCTACTTTTCTGGGAGCTCTTGAGCTCTCTTAGGCTCCTCGAGATCATTGGTTGACGGCCTGCCAGAATAACCCCCCCCCCTCCCCACCGGATTGTTGATGGACGGCTTGACAGAACAACCCCCCTCCCCACCGGATTGTTGATGGACGGCTTGCCAGAACAACCCCCCTCCCCACCGGATTGTTGATGGACGGCTTGCCTCCCCCCACCCCCTATCCCTCTTCCTGCATCATATCCCATCTCTCCCCCTATCCCCTTCCAAGCCCGGCGCAGTCTAGGCCTGTGAAGGCTGTTTCATCATGAGCCAAGGATCCAGCCGAAGATTTCTGCCTTTTAATGAGGCAGTTTTTTCTTACCACTGTAACTTTTGCTGCTTTGCTAAAGTGCTCATGATGGATAGGTCTTTGTAATATAGCAATAAGTAAGGTCTTTTACCTGCTTTTTGTAACATAACAATGAGTAAGGTCTTTTTACCTGCTCTTTTGTAATGTTAAAAGATAAAGAGTAAGGTATTTTACCTGCTTTTTGTTTCGAGATAACACTTCTCATGAGTTGACGCTATACAAATAAAAATTGATTGATTGATTGATTGATGATATAAAGGCAAATATTCTCATTATAACGTTGTGTGGTGGACTCTGCTGCTACGGCAGATATGGCCGCTACGGCCGCTACTTCCGCGTTGTTTTTTTACGTCACGTCTTACCTCAGGAAATCCCCCGAGCCCCCTCCCCTCTGACAGGGATAGTCTCCAGCTGTGAGGAGCATATGTGAACGGCTCGGGAGAATCTCCGGAGAAGTCCTCCTGTAAATATCTAGATATTATCCGGAGTGCACATGTGAAAACGGCTATAGAGGGGTTTATAGGCATGATCAAATACAGGATCAGAAGGGATTTAGAACAAGAAACTTCACACACATGTTTAGAGGAGCTCTGAGACTTATTTAAACTGGTTGAAGAGGAGGAGAATATGTCACCTTTAAAGGTAATGAATGGAAGACATTCAAGTCTGATCTCTCATAGGCTACTGATAGACGGTCATTTTATGTTTAACTTCCAAATGTTTTCTTACATCACAGTTTGCTCATGGAAGATGATGATCGGCTGATGGCAGACTTGATCATGTTGGTGATTGGACATATACTGTAAACTCTGCCCCTTTTATGTGAACACGCAAAAAAGAACTCTCGAATTGAAAACCGCAGGACAGTGATAAGTGGACAGCAGTGGTGACCAACAGCAGATAGCAGCTGTGCCGAACACCTGTAATGCATCTGACAGTAACATCTGGCCTCCAGCTCTCACTGAAGAATATAACCCATGTTGACTTGAACATCATAAACTTAACCTCCGCTCCATTGTGTACATGAGGTCACGTGAGGTGGTGCGTTCCTCCGTCGGGCACGATAATCTTCGTCAAATCATTGTCTATGATGTGCCAAGATTTTCAGATAGATAGGCTAGATTTACTCTATTGATCCCAAACTGCGAAATTGCGGTGTAGCCTATATCCTGTAGTGTGAGCATGATGAGATTATAGAGAATAATATCTGTTCAGATTCTCCTGATGTGTGTGAGCCGGGCATTAGTGAGATCACCTTTGTCAGGGTTAGAGTTACAGATAGTAAAGGCACTGATTTATGATGTCACTGCAGTTGAACATTGTTACAGTGTAATGGTAGCAATGTAAAGTCCTCTGTGTGTGTGTGTGTGTGTGTGTGTGTGTCGGTCAACAGAATCAGCTTCATGCAGTTAAAAGAGGAAATGGCGTCAATCCGCCATTGCTGCTCATAGCTTCTTACACACACTCACACACGCACGCACACACACACACACACACACACACACTCGGGGATGACGTAGGGCTCGTGCTGCTTAAACACAGGATGCCCTTCATGTCGCCTCGTTAAACACTTTTGATCTCTTCTTCGGTGAGAGTGATATAAAGGTAGTTTTAGCGGGAAATGAAGCTCGCGGCACTAGTTTGTTGTTGTAGGAACAGTGTGTATTCCTCCGCTGGTGTCGGAGCAGAAGGACCCGGATGGAGTGTCATGGCCGCCGTGGCTGTGTTCCTCAGAGAGGAGGAGGAAGGAAGACTCCCGTTAAAGCTGTTTGTGTTTGAGTTGCAGCTTTAATGTCCGCCACTGACTTACCGGAGGAGCGACTTCACCACACTTCACGGTAAGAACCGTTTAATGTAACTTTGAGCGTCACTACGGCGAGAGAGAAGTCATTAAAGTCCACACTCACACTCTGACACACACACTCACGCACAAACACACATACACACACACACACACACACGGACTCTCACAGGAGGCTGCAGTTAGCACACACTCTTTATTATAAACATATAAACTGTGTGTAACTCGTCTGTTTGTTTGAGTGTGTGTGATGCGTTCACTGACGCTCCGTTCAAACGAGTTTAAACTTCACACAGAGGACAGACTAATGGCTCTGTGGACAACATGTTGGACCGGGACTGTCCCGGTGTTACTCCCGGTGTTACTCCCTGTATTAGTGCCTGTTGGTTCCGGTGTTTGTCCCGCTGACATCTCGGTACTGACCCGGTGTTAGTCCCCGTTTGTCCCGCTGACATCTCGGTACTGATAGTAGAGATGGATTCCGGTAGTTGTCCATGATTACCTGCCATAGCTAGTCCCGGTGTTTTGGGTGTTTTGGGTGTTTTGGTTCTGAGGCTGAGTGAAGTAACTCCTGAACTTTTTTTTTCTTCTGCAGGTGTGTGTGTGTGTGTGTGTGTGTGTGTGTGTGTGTGTGTGTGTGTGTGTGTGTGTGTGTGTGTGTGTGTGTGTGTGTGTGTGTGTGTGTGTGTGTGTGTGTGTGTGTGTGTGTGTGTGTGTGTGTACCTGTGCAGGTGTTCTCTCAGCTCTCATACAAAACTGTTGCTGTGTTTCCTTTAATCAACTATTAAAGCTTAAAGTGATGATGTTGAATTTAATCTGAAAATGATATTTAAATACATATTGTTTGAATAAAGTGAAAGCACCAGTAAGCATCAGTAAGATGTGTAGTGAGTGAAATGATAAAGTGACCTTACTGTATGATCAGACATTAAGGAAACATGCTATGTTGAAGTGCTGGCTTCTCTGACAACAATGCAGCAGTCAGTATGTCCTCCTTCTAACTTCAGATTCTGCTCCTGAATGCTCTGGATTTGTTTGGACCAGAGAAGGTAGGCGGTTTTAAGGTTATAAACTCCACGAGCAGAAACTTATTCAAACTAGGATCAATATTTGAGATGCTTTTGAAATATGGAGAGAGGTTAGAACACAGAAAGGTTTACAGACCGATGTAGAGCTGGATAAACACTGAAGCTTCAGTGTCCACCACATGGCAACCTGCGTGAGCATCGACTCTAGAGAGGAGGGGGGCGGGGGGAGACCGCTCTCTAAGGGTGCGGTCACACTGGCCATCTGTACCGTGCTGTACCCAAGCACGATTGCCCCCCCTGCTGCGCCATTCCCCCTCTGGCCGGCCCGGCCCGCGGTCACACTACACAGGACTATCCGTGCCTCTTGTACATAACGTCGTAATACAACACATGCACGCTTGAGAGAGAGAGATTTATTGGGTCCACCTCAGCATACTGAACATTTCAGTATGGATACTAACTTCCTGGTTTTATGCAGTATCCTTTCACGAAATAAATTGTATTTTTCCACAAAAATTTAATTAAACGTAAAATGTCACTTTTTTTGTCACTTCACGTGCGCCTCCAAATGAAAACAAAGGAGCGTGGATTAATTGAATCAATTTTTGATCTAGAATTAAAGTCCCGTCTGAAATCACTACTTTTAATTAACAACAGAAAATATAACAAATGTCTGAATTATTATAAAACCTTTCCCCCTCTATTTAAATAATGATTCTTTATGTCTGTGTCTTTATTGGTTTATTTTACTTTATATTCTGTATATTACTGTCTTTCATTTGTACTTTCCTTTATGTACTGTATGTTATTTAGTTATTTAATCTGCCTTTTACTTGATTTACATTGTGATATTGTTTTTTTTTTTTACCTGACTGTATTTGTGCATTACTCTTCTTGGATGAAGTTAAAAAAAAAAAAAGGATGGCTGCGGCCGGTTCGGGTAATATAAATGTCGCCACTTTTATGCAATTTGTTGATCCAGCAGATGTCGGCCTTGAGCACCAGCATGAAACCAAAAGAACTTGCGCTGCATTGTTGTGTTAGCATGCTAATGCTAGCACTCTTTAGTTAGCTCATAGCTTCACTTCTCTAAAAACTCTTACATGACATCTAAATAAGCAGTTAAACGCTACTACTGTTAAACTGACTCAAATATAATATATTGAGGTGAGGGGTGCCCTGCTGGAAAGATAACCGGCTAACATCAGAGTGGAGGAGGGAGACTTATTCATGAGGTCATAGTCGTGCATTTACAGAAAACGGGGGTATATTGTTCCATAAATAAACCTTGTTGCTCTTTTGATTGAAAGAGTCATATGTTGAAGATAAAGAGTGACCAGCGGAGTCAAGCTAGCCGGTCTGTTCCTCTGCTTCACCACTTTCCCTGCATGCTGAGAGCTCGACTACCGTACTGTAGCTAGTAGGAGTGTTAACTCCACAAAGTGAAAACAGACAGAACTAAAAGAGCGACACAGCTGCACAGAGACTGCACGTTGTTGACGTTACTGAACACAATAAAATTTGTCACGCTGTAAGACAGTTTAAACTTTTCTTTCACTCAGAGAGACCTTCAAAAACAATGTGCGTCTAATACCGGTGGGGCTTATATTCTGGATTTTGTGGTAAATGAAACTCGCCTGCTGGTGTTGTGGTATGTGGACTGTAATTTAATTTTTTTTTTTCTTCCAGACGTCGTGTTTCAGCTCGTCTTCTCCAGACACGGCGAGCACTGAAGTTACCAGGTAACACCTTCATATTTAATAAATGTTTATCATGAACCGTTTAATAATTACAAACTGCTCCATCATGTGGGTCGAACTAGACCTGCAGCTTAGCTCCAGATTCAAGAACAATTGTTCATTATGTGAAAAAAGGATCTGACTTAAACTGAAAGGCATAAAAAAAGATATGGGGGCGTGGTGAATTTTCAAAACGGCGCCCATGGCCTCATATCGTTGAAGGGTTAGAACGTGTTGACGATCAGTCAAAGCATATCGTGGAGATCGGGGAGTCAGGCTGCAGTGTTCTTTCCATCATACTGCAGGTTATTCTCCCACACAGATGCCTCACCCCCCCACCTCCGGCTCCGCACACCGGGATTCACCGCTGAAAACAAAACTTGAGTTTGTCCATGAAAAGAACTCCATCCCGTTTTTTTTTAGAATGGTTTGAGATTGTTTCATTGTTTCAAACCGACCGGGTGCAGGAAACAGTTCTCTGCTTAACTTCAGGTTTGTACTTGTTTACTGAGCCCGAGAGACGTTGACGGTCTGTGAGAGTCAGAGTTTGTGGTCACGCAGCGACAGGAGATATAAACTGATACTGTTGCTGTTTTCTGCTCTCTCTCAGTTTTTAAAAGTTAACAATCCCCTCCACTGGAAGCTCACCTGTTGAGATAACAGAAATGAGAATGAAACAGCGTTATTAGGATAGTACTTTATTGATCCCCAGAGGGGAAATTCAGGCGTTGCAGCAGCACAGACAAGTAAGCTCAATGATACGGAGGCGATGACATCAGAGAGTTCGGACCTTGGTTCTTTGTTTGAACAAGTACAATCATTACTTTCTATGCATGCTGCTCTCTCTCCTCTTGCGCAGTGTGCAGCAGGCAGGTGAGAGTTTGTAACCATGGTGACTGTCTGTCTGTGATGTGTGTAGAGGTGGGCGATTAGGGAAAAATATCATCAGGATTTTTTTGGGGGCAAAATCACAATCACAATTTTTTTCAGACTGATCTTAAGACTAATTTGCAAGTTACTGACCAGTTCAACCAATGTTCATGTTTTTAAATGCACAAAAACTGTGCTGACAAATTTAGTCTGTTTGAAAATCACCTTTGTAGGAGAACTGGAGTTATTCAGGTCTGCGGGTCTGGAGGTCTGCGGGTCTGCAGGTCTTCAGGTCTGGAGGTCTGCAGGTCTGCAGGTCTTCAGGTCTGGAGGTCTCACCCAGAACATTTTTAGCACCAGAAACCAGAAGATTTGATCAATATTTACAATTTGAAGGTTTCCTGCTCCACTTGATGATTGAGTAATGTATCCTCTTTTTGTGTTCATCAGGAACATTTTCACGCAGTGATGCATTCATTTAAAAACATGTAGATTTTGAGTTCTTGTGTTTCTGTGCTATTTTAGCCCTGCAGAGTTCCTACAGCTGGAGCTTCATAAAGGCTCTGCAGCCTTTGTTGTTTTTATGACATCATTAGACTAACTTTAGTTTTGTTTATAATCAAACATAATACAGAATGTGTTCATTCTGTGACACATGATCAAATTAAGTTTTACTGAATCCCTATAAATTTGGTAATCACAACAGGTGAGCTTTGGGTGGAGAGGCTTGATAAGTAACTTTTAAAAACTGAGAGCAGAAAACACAGACAGCAACATTTTTAAACACCGGGGTTATATCTCTCATCACTGTCTGTCTGAGCTCCGCTCTGTCTCTCAGCAGACTGTTAAAATCTCTCCGGCTTGTTAAAGGGTTTCTTGTGTTGTTATCCGAGATGTAAATTTAACTGTGCAATCTATGCAGATAAGTTAACTGTTGCTCACGGCGTGTCAGTTTGGAAAAATATCAGAACAGTTGCATATAACTGGGATGGAGTTGTTTTTGCGGACTTTACTCTTACGTTTCGGAGTACCCCTCACGTCTGCTTAAAGTATAACTGATTATAAATCATTAAAGTATAACTGATTATAAATAATTAAAGTATACCTTCTTCCAACATCAGTCGGCATGATTTAGGAAGAATTTAGGAAGAATTCAGACTGTTTTCTAAAGAGCCCTGATCTGTGCTCGTAGTCCAAACAGGAACAGTGTTCAGTTTCCATCACCATAAACGCTCTGCTCCACAGAAACTTGTACTACAAGCTGCGGTGTTTGGGGGGACGGAGTTTCAGCAGCGGACCAAACCACTGTGCGCCGGCGAGGGGGCAGGAACCTGATCTTTGAAAACTTAAAAACATAAATCATCTTAAAGGTTTAAATTCAAATGAAGACTTCTGCTGTTAAAATAAATCAGAGAGAAAAACATCTTTAATAAACCTTTCATCAGACGGGAACAGGAAGTTATTATAATAATATTAATAATATAATTATAATAATATTAATAATGCATTGGTTTCTTCTATAAGTCGTCAGTGTTGTTAAAGACGTCGTGGTCGATGGTCGTCTCGTCTGAAAACTTGTTAATCAAAGATCTCGTGAACTACAAACATGTCCGACATCGTTTTCTTTTCCCTTTGAGATCTGCCCTTTTGCAACCCAAAACCTCCGCTGTGATTTATCTCTAAGGTGACGGTGACTCATTGGTCCATCGTGTCCCGGCTGAGCGCCCCCTGTCCTGAATCCAGATCCTGCAGATCCTGCAGACCCAGATACTTGGTTTAGTGTCCTTGGTGACTCTTCTGATGTCCGGTGTTAGTCAAAGTGTCTTTCCCTGTTTGAGTCATCACTTCTTAGTTTTCTGCTTAGAAACCTGGTTATAGTGACTCAGTTCAGTTTGTGATTCTGGTCTTTCTCTGTGGTCGTCATTGAAGCCTGATGTGTTTTTAACAGACGGCCCTCCTGGGTTCAGGTCTACAGTTCACTCTAAGAAGAGTGAAGAACTCCTCCTATCAGACGATCAAACATTCACCTGGATGTTGTTTTAAAGTGAATTCTAATTGTTTTTCAGATTTCTGCAGATCGGTAACGATGGAAGAGGAACCAGCGTTCCCTCCTGATTCTGCTAGAGGAAATGTCTCGGTGCCCGAGGACGAGAAGGACAAGGTGAAGGACTTTGTGTTCAAACACTTCAGAGAGGTGACGGACGAGTCGCTCTTCAGCACTGTAGAGGAATCGTCTGTGAAAGATTATGGGTGTCCCACCAAGAGAGACAGACAGCCTGTGAATAAGGCCTCCGGTAAAGTCCAGCAGGGGGCGGTGTTCTCTGGAAAGATCCTGAGTTTTGAGTGCTCGGTGTGTAAAGACGGCTCCACCTACAGCCCCAACGACCTGCTGAAACACTTCCGAGCGGCTCACCAACACGCTCTCCCGACCTACCCATGTGATCTGTGTGGTTTCTCTACTAACGAGTTCCCCGCTCTTCAGCGCCATCGCATCGAGCACAGGAACACTCTGGTGACGTGTGAGCTGTGTAACGATGACGTGCAGTACTCTCTGCTGCTGCTCACCAGACACTACATCATGTGTCACAGTGTCAACGGGCAGTTCCACTGCGACTGGTGCGACTTCACCACCGTGGACGCAGGGACGTTCGTGCAGCACATCCACCATCACAACGAGAGCCCGTGGAAGTGTTCCAAATGTCGCCACATCAGCTTAAACGAGGACGAGCACCAGAAGCATCTGAAAGCTCACTCGGGCACATTCCCCTTCACGTGTCAGGTGTGTGGATACGGAGCGGCGAGGAACGAGTACCTTCAGAAACACACGGCGGCAGTTCACAGACTGGAAGCGGAGAGGAGGAGCTTATGGAAGTCTGCAGAAGAAAGTCTCTTTCCAACAAACGCATCCACAGCTTTAAAAGTCATGGTGAAGAAAAGCGAGTCCCAGGAGACTCAGAGGACATCCAAAGTCAACTCTGCCACTTCAAACCAAAATGGGCGGCTGATCAAACCGGAGAAATCCTTGGAGGGGAGCCTCGTAGATGGGGCCGTGGCGATCAGGGACAATAAACAGTGGAACAAAGGCTCCTCGACCACGGAGCAGGCGCTCATGTTGCAGGAATGTGATACTGCAGCTTCTGATTCCGCAGCTCACACCAGTCCTAATGGACTCACTGTTCTGATGGTGAAGAACAAAATCTCTCTGCCCCCAAACTGCACAACCAAAGTCATGGGATTCAAGATGGTGGAGGGCAAAAAGCATTTAGTTCTCAAAGTGATACCGGCGGCAAAGCAGGACCTGTCCAATCAGAACGGTTCTCTGGGGGAAGACGTGACCTCTGCGCCAAATCCTGTGTCAGATCAAAATCTGGTTATTGTTGAGAATGGGGAAGGGTCTCATAGCAAGAGCTCCAAATCCCACTGCTCTGCTGTTTCACCAAGAAGTGGATCCTTTGTGCAGACAGATCAAGATGAAATTATGACAGTGAAAGTGAAGATTGAGGAGGAAGAAACCTCGGTTAGCAGCCTGGACTGTACTCCAAATAGAGATGATGTAGGAGAACAGTCACTCAGTAGAACCTGTGCAGACGCATCAGATCCCACGACTGATGACTCTGACCACAGTCAGCCAAATCAAACGACCAGCTCAGAGACAAATATGTCCCATAACTCACTCTGTGAAGAGTCCAACGGTTCTGAAGTCTGGAAGACTTTAAGAATGTGTTCCGGTAAGGTCACTGACCTTTCTACACTGTTAACAGTGTCTAAGAAAAACATACTTTCCAAACAAGTCACCAAACAGTCTGTAGAAAACTGTGGGGCTGCAGAGGAGTCTACAGACAGACTCCATGAAAACCTCCACGGGAACTCGTTACACACTGTGGATTATGACGCCCAGTGTCCTCGAGGTACTACAGAATATAGTAATATTCCCCCTAAAGATAGAACAGAGATCAAAAATAAAAACTGCCGGCCAATTTCTAAAAACTTTTCAACAAATCCAGCACTTCTGTCAGACTCAGCCCCGCCCTCTTCAGGCGATCGCAGGGAAAGCACCACAGGCTCAGAAAACTGCACCAAAAACTCTTCTCCAAACCAAGAAGTGTTTTCTTTTCACAATTATTCCAAGGAATCATTCAGCTCTTCACCTAACACTTACCAAAACTCTGACCATACGTCCAGACATTCAGCAGACAGACGTGGTTTTCATGAACCGTCACGGTTTAGTTTGAGTTTATCAGAATCACCAGAACTCTCAGAAAGTGTCAGTGGGGAAGACTCGAGTGTAGAAGTAGACGAGGGGGCGATGAACAGTGATCATGAGGTCAGTGAGTGTATAGTTGGTGATCCTCCCTCAGAGGACGAACACCCTGAGTCTGTGCTTAGAGACTTTAATATCATTAAGATTGAGGAGGACAGTGTTCCTATAAGCAAACCTCCGGCAGAAACAAAGACTCAGTCCAACTCTTTGGGAACTTTTGTGGAGGAACATTCTGACGCAATTATCACCCAGCAGCTTAACAAAGAAAGAGTGGCATCGTCATGTGCAGGCAAGGATTCCTTAAAGCCAACCAAAACAACTCTACGGATTCTCCAGTTACCTGAAGGGAAGCAGCCCGTCCTCCTGAGGACTTCTGACAATCAGGTCAAGACCGGTCCAGGTTTCAAACTGATAACTAATTCTTCAAATCCTCAGATTAACGTTTCTTACATGTCCTCGGGGTTAGAAAGATCGGGTAACAAGTCAGGTTTAACACCTAGTCCCAACAACAGGGTGGTGGCTGTGTCTGTCCCAAAGACAGAAACTCCTGACAAAGGGACAGCACTCCTCTCTGCTGTCCAATCAGGTGTTAGCAAGTCTTCAAATCACTACTTTATCAACAGTCCAGGTTTTAAGGGTCCTGTGCTCCTCTCCAGCACGCCACAGAACACACCTACAGACAAATGCACAAAAACACAGCCGACCTGCTTCTTGTTACAGAGGTCAGTCCCGTTTGTTCAGTCCCCCAGTACGCCTGTCCTCAGATTGGCCAACACTCAGCTCCCCCTGAACTCACGGCCGGTCCTCGCCATGCCTGTAAACTCCACAGACAAACCCGGAGCTCCGCATGCTGGTCGGCAGGCCTTCCTACTGCGATACATTTCTCCTCCCAAATCAGGCCGGACACTGAACAACCATGACGCCAAGGCTGGAACTCCATGCGGCCAAACCAATGAAAGTTCTGGAAACAAAGTTTTTTTTAAAATAGTCACTCCCACAGGTAGCCTTCTTACAAGCGGAGCTCCCGCCTCCAGCAGCCAGCCTTTTTTTTTATCTACCAGACCTCAGACGCAGTGTTTTCTGGTTTCATCAAACAAATCAGCTACAAATGCCTCAAACGCAGTAAAGAAAATGATCAGCGTACAAAATACTGCTCAGAGAGACCTCAAAGAATCCATCGTCTGCCCGGGTCAGCTCAAAGCAAAGGTACCACCGAGCGAAGCAGAGAAACCCATCCTCGCCCCGAGGCCGATCCGACCTCCCAGCCTGCGGAAAAGGCGCAGGAAAGCATTGTTTGATGAGCTTCCAGAAACGGTGCATAAATCTAGAAGACTGTCACATAAAACAGGGACTGAGAAAGAGACTCCTGTGTTGTGGAAACCTGTAGCCAAAGACACAGCGAGGACTCTGAGGCTATCCCCGTTCAGTGGTCTACAGCTGGTCCGATGTCCCCGCAGATACCAGCCTGTAGTGGTGCTCAATCATCCCGATGCTGACATCCCTGAAGTGGCCAACATCATGAGGGTCGTCAACAGACACAAAGGGGCTGTCTCCAAGGTCTCTCTGTCTCAGCAAACAGTCCAAGCTCTCTCTGAACTCGCTGCTCAAGACAATTGTGGGTCGTCCCACGATCCAACACCTCAGCCGGTTCGGAGTTCTGTCCGAGAACGTTTCCTCCTGAAGATGAAGTTAAGGAAAAAGAGCAGGAAAAAGTATGAGGTGGTGGACACTTTATCGGGCTGTAGACAGGAGTCTGTGGTGTTCAACTGCTGGTTCTGTGGTCGACTCTTTAACAACCAAGAGGACTGGATCGGACACGGACAGCGCCACCTCATGGAGGCCACCAGAGACTGGAACAAACTCTTCTGAACGTTTCCCTTTAACTGTGGAACAAAGGGTTGAAGTTGTATATTTTTAATGAGCTTTCACTTGATGTTTATAATATTTTAGTTCCTGTAAATATATATTCTTAATGAATCATAGTTTATCTTTCATACTCCGGTAACTTTTGTACAGCAGCGTGTGGCACACACAGGTCCAATGTGAAACGGTACACTGTATAGAGGAGACGAGCTACAGGACCATGTCAGAGTCTATAACTCAGGTGATTTCTATTAATCTGCTTGATGAGTGGACCTACTCTTTATTTGTTCTGCAGGAGGACAGGAAACTTGACGTTTAACTCTAAAGTTTGTAGTTGTAGTCGTCCACCTTGAAGCGTGCAGATCCAAATGATTCCTTTTTAATACTGTTTTTAATAAAGGGGGGAAACTTCACACTACTCGACTGTCAGGATGAGTTTACAGTTTGTCTCTGGTCCTGTAGCGTTCATGGTTTCTCTGTTATGTGTTGAAGACTCAGTCTGAACTTTTTCTGTCTCTTTTATTCTTCTTTGTGTTCCTCAGCAGCTCGCCGTGCAGCTCTTTGTTTCCTCAATCCTCTGATGACTTTAAAGATTTTTTACCAGGTTGAACTACCTGTTGTCTTCTTCATGACATCAGAGTTTGGTGCAGGATGTCACATTAAAAGGTTTGATCTAAAAAATGTGTCAGGAACAACTTTCTCAAGCCTTTCAGTCAGGTGTGTAATATCATGGCTGCATTCTTTAAATCATGAATCCTTTTTAATCATCTGGATATTTTAAAGATTCAAACAGGGCGGAGACTCTTCATCAACAGCATCATTCATTCATCTGCTGATCTTCATTCATCAGTTCTTCATTAAATCGATAAATATCTCCAAACACGATGACTTCACTTAGAACTAAAAGATTTAAAAATCTTTAGTTTCTAAAGTTTGAAGGAAATGAATAAAAATATTTATTTTAATAAAAGAACAGATTGTTTTACTCTTGTTTAAAAATTGACAAAGATTTAAATAACAGCATTAATAAAACAGAAACCCGTTATCATTAATGGTGAATTGATTTCACTTTATTATGGAAACGAGACTTTCTGACATTTCACAATAAAAGCCCATTGTATAAAAAATGGAAGGTTAAGTTTTATGGACCGGTATTGAATAAAAACAAACATTAAAGTCAGTCCTGAGTGACTACAATACCCTTTAAAAGAACTACATTACCCTTTAACTGAAGTACATTTCCCTTTATAAGAAGTAGATTGCCCTTTGAAGAACTACAATACCCACTAACTGAACTACATTTTCTCTGGCTCTTTGAAATGGAAACCTGTGTGGAGATTTAAAAAAAATAATCCAACGTAAAGAGTTTTTTTTATGGGAGGGAATAATTCATGAAACATTTCAAACTTTGTGATTTCTCTGCTTAAAGAGTTTTTGGGCTGCAAAGATGAATTTTTCATCACTTTTAGAGTTTTAAACAGTTGAGAGCTCTGAACGTCACTTTGATTTTTTGAATACATCACTTTTAGAGTTTCTAACATTCGTAGAGCTCTGAACGTCACCTTGAGTTTTTGAGTTCATCACTTTTAGAGTTTCTAACGGTTGTAGAGCTCTGAGCCATCTGAGGGTGTTCATTCATCACCTTTTATGACATCACAGTTTCACTGTAAATGTGCTCATTGCCATCTGTCCTGTGTGCTGTACATACTTTTATTTTGTTACATTTGACACATTTTTTTCATGCAGACTTTGTGTTTCTTGTCGTCATGCTTTTAATGATTGTATTAAACAAAGAGCAAACATTGCAGTGAATATTTTATTACATTTAATATGTAACAGCCATGCTTTAATGCACTCCATGCAAAAGATATTTAAAAAATGTTACAGAGCTCAACAGTTTGGTTCAGGAAGTAAAAATCCTGTTCATTTTCTCCATAGCCGATTTGATTATCAGCCATGATGTCATAACCATCACAGGTAGACTGACCCCAGTAGCTACTGTTTAATACAAACTAATGGCGCCCCCCAAAGAGGTTTTACCCAGCGGCAAAAGAAAAAATTGCAAATCAAATCCTCCCTGAATGTATGTTAAAATATCAATACATCAAACGACTGTTGAACAAGCAGAACATAAACTTAAATACGACGTCTCTGACTTCTAGCAGTCACCTCCCCTCTCATCCGTTTACACATGTGGCTCGCGCTTGATCATTTCTTTTGACCGGGTCCGGACGCTCCGCTCACACCCACAATCGCAAAATGCTGGAAGATTTTCCGTTTGGCAAGTTAATTTCAAAGAGCAATCCACTTCATGGCAGCACCTGTTGACTTGTAGTGCAAATGTGCAACGGAACACGGTTGATCCTCATCCGTATGGACCGAGTCGGGAACACTTTCAACTTTTCTCCGTTCACTTCCACCGTGTCTGCTTTTATCAACAATCAATAACTTAACGATTGTAACGTCAGCCAGCTGTATGTGAACTTCTCCACACAGACTGTCAAACAGCGCTGCGTTAAAACCAGCAGATATATTTTTATAATCTCTCAATTTCCTAATCTGATCAAATGATCCATCTATCTATTATCTGTGATTATTTGACATATTACCTTAGTAACTCAAATAAATGTAAACACATGTATGTAAAACGAAAACACAATTTAAAGCAAAAGAGCAGCCACCATAGGAAGAGGGTATAAACATTGTTTAATTGAGGGACTAGAGAAAAGAATAACATACTGTACTCACTGCTTATTTGAATGTCGCGTAAGCGTTTTTAGATCACGGTCATTTCTGGTAAATTTACATGCAGTGTGAAGATACGAGCATAATAAAGATCGCTAGCATTAGCGTGCTAACACAACAATGCAGCCCAAGTTGTTTTGGTTTCATGCTGGTGCTCAAGGGCAACATCTACAGGATCAAAAAATTGCATATTCTGCCTTTAAGCATAGTGATAATATTCTTTATAAAATGGTAAGAAATAACAGGAAATGCACAGATTTCTGTCAAATAAAGTAACACAGACTATACTGTAATACACAGGTCAAACGTTTACTACAGCGCATATAGTCCAATTGTCCAAAAGGCCAATTGTGAACCAGGAAAAACCATGAATGGGGATCTTAATAAACGAACACTGAGTGTGAGACGATGGTTTATGTTCCTGTAAGAGACACAAGTTCATCTGACATCAACCTTGCTTTAAAGAACACTGTTTATAAACGATACCAGGGCAAAAGAACTACACTACCCACAATCAAAGTGTCACAGCGACTTCGTTACCATGCCAATCTTCCCCGTCCCTCTGCGCTGTATAAGAACAATTGTTTTGCTAGCATGCTAGCTAGTTAGTTAGCTAACAGTTAAAATGTAAATAAGCTTGTCATGCTGCAATGAATGTAGTTTATATATTCAACAACACAAACTACAAGATATTACAACACTTGTATTAACAGTATAAACACGATAACGTCTAAAGTTACATCTTAGAAGAAGAGGGCTCACTCGCAATGGATTGTGGGATGGGTAGTTCATTGACTCTGTAAGAAAATGATGTACAGCCTTGTACCTTTACCTTTTCTTTGTTTTTTTAATGCTGTTTTTGCGCCAAATCAAAAGCACTATCAAGAGTATTGGGGTAGCTGGTTGTCATGGTAACAAGCGTCAATCTCCTGTTAGAAGGATTTCCGAAATGTCAATGGAGGATTTGAATGGGAAAATTTACTTCCAGAACCAGAGCCGTCCAATCAGTGAGGGTCCAGTTTGACCGGCGTCCAATCAGTGAGGGTCCAGTTTGACTGGCGTCCAATGGTGGTGATGGTTATGATGATAATGATGGTTATGATGAAAGAGCAATTCAGGGTTAAGTGTCTTGCCCAAGGACACAACGAACATGCTGGGGATCGAACCCTCGACCTTCCGGTTGAGAGGCGACGACTCTACCAACTGAGCAACAGCCGCCCCCTCAAGGTGAATGGTGAAGATGATGATGATGATGAAGGTGAAGATGCTGCATCATAAACAGACTGCAGGTGAACATGTTCATGGTCAGTGCCTCAGACGACCTCCTGCAGGTTCAAACATCCTCTCTGTTTTTCTGTTCTTCTTCTCTGCTTTAATGAATGTTCAGAAACTTTACTCTGTGTGTTAATGATTTAAAATAATCACCTGTTAACATCATTTATATGTCTGAGGGGCTTCTTCCCTCGATGTAATCCTCAAAACATCCACATGAGGGCAGCACTGCATCAAATATTCCTCTGTCTGGTTTGGAGGATGAGATGGAAGAAGAAGTTTACAATAATAACAACAATAAGACATAAAATTAATAATTAGACGTATTAATAATAATAATAATAATGATAATAATAATAATAATAATAATAATAATAAGAAGAAGTTTACAATAAAAAGATGAAGCGAGTATTTCCTCTGAGTCTGGATAATGAAAAAATAGTTTTTGTTGACTCTTCTTTCACTGAGTTTTTTTTTGTGGCTCTGCATGAGAATCATGTGAAACTAAAGGTCAGGGGTCATTTATCTTTAAAGCTACAGCTGCTCAGTGCAGAGTTACCCTCCCCTCACTTTTTAGACCGGTGGTTGATGGTGTTATTAACCCTTTGTAAAAAATATCATAAAATAAAAAGAGCTTTTATTGAAGAACTGATGATTCAGACTATTACACTAAATTAAATATTCTACATTTCTACGTTACTACTGGTGTGACATCAACTCCATTAATACTTAAATAAATATATACCACACTTTATCCAATAAAACATGTTTAATGAACACTGATAATCATTCTACACGTTATATTGAACACTATTATAACTTAGATATGATACTAAAGTACTGACGGGCTGCTTCTCATGTCTCTTAAATAACATCCACCTTTCCTCCACATGCGTCTTAGCCCCTCCCACCAGAGATACAAGGAAACGAAGCAGAGGAGAGAGGAAAGGAGACGAAGCAGAGGAGAGAAGAACGAGGAAACAAAGCAGAGGAGAGAGGAAAGGAGACGAAGCAGAGGAGAGAAGAACGAGGAAACAAAGCAGAGGAGAGAGGAAGGAGGAAACGAAGCAGAGGAGAGAGAAACGAGCAGACGAAGCAGAGGAGAGAGGAACAAGGAAACGAAGCAGAGGAGAGAGGAACGAGGAGACGAAGCAGAGGAGAGAGGAAGGAGGAGACGAAGCAGAGGAACGAGGAGGTGAAGCAGAGGAGAGAGGAACTAGGAAACAAAGCAGAGGAGAGAGGAACGAGGAAACGAAGCAGAGGACAGAGGAACGAGGAGACGAAGCAGAGGAACGAGGAGGTGAAGCAGAGGAGATAAGAAAGAAAATGAAGCAGCGGAGAGAGGAACGAGGTAACGAAGCAGAGGACAGAGGAACGAGGAGACGAAGCAGAGGAGAGAGGAATGGAAACGAAGCAGAGGAGAGAGGAGCGAGGAGACGAAGCAGAGAAGAGAAGAAATGAAACGAAGCAGAGGAGAGAGGAACTAGGAAACGAAGCAGAGGAGAGAGGAACAAGGAAACGAAGCAGAGGAGAGAGGAACGAGGAGACGAAGCAGAGGAGAGAGGAACCAGGAGACGAAGCAGAGGAGAGAGGAACGGGGAAACGAAGCAGAGGAGAGAGAAACGGGGAAACGAAGCAGAGGAGAGAGGAACGAGAAAACGAAGCAGAGGAGAGAGGAAGGAGGAGACGAAAGCAGAGGAGAGAGGAACGAGGAGACGAAGCAGAGGAGAGAGGAACGAGGAAACGAAGCAGAGGAGAGAGAAACGAGCAGACGAAGCAGAGGAGAGAGGAACAAGGAAACGAAGCAGAGGAGAGAGGAACGAGGAGACGAAGCAGAGGAGAGAGGAAGGAGGAGACGAAGCAGAGGAACGAGGAGGTGAAGCAGAGGAGAGAGGAACTAGGAAACAAAGCAGAGGAGAGAGGAACGAGGAAACGAAGCAGAGGACAGAGGAACGAGGAGACGAAGCAGAGGAACGAGGAGGTGAAGCAGAGGAGATAAGAAAGAAAATGAAGCAGCGGAGAGAGGAACGAGGTAACGAAGCAGAGGACAGAGGAACGAGGAGACGAAGCAGAGGAGAGAGGAATGGAAACGAAGCAGAGGAGAGAGGAGCGAGGAGACGAAGCAGAGAAGAGAAGAAATGAAACGAAGCAGAGGAGAGAGGAACTAGGAAACGAAGCAGAGGAGAGAGGAACAAGGAAACGAAGCAGAGGAGAGAGGAACGAGGAGACGAAGCAGAGGAGAGAGGAACCAGGAGACGAAGCAGAGGAGAGAGGAACGGGGAAACGAAGCAGAGGAGAGAGAAACGGGGAAACGAAGCAGAGGAGAGAGGAACGAGAAAACGAAGCAGAGGAGAGAGGAAGGAGGAGACGAAAGCAGAGGAGAGAGGAACGAGGAGACGAAGCAGAGGAGAGAGGAACGAGGAAACGAAGCAGAGGAGAGAGGAACGAGGAAACAAAGCAGAGGAGAGAGGAACGAGAAAACGAAGCAGAGGAGAGAGGAACGAGAAAACGAAGCAGAGGAGAGAGGAAGGAGGAGACGAAAGCAGAGGAGAGAGGAACGAGGAGACAAAGCAGAGGAGAGAGGAACGAGAAAACAAAGCAGAGGAGAGAGGAACGAGGAGACGAAGCAGAGGAGAGAGGAACTAGGAAACAAAGCAGAGGAGAGAGGAACGAGGAAACGAAGCAGAGGACAGAGGAATGAGGAGACGAAACAGAGGAGAGAGGAAAGGAAAGGAAGCAGAGGAGAGAGGAGCGAGGAGACGAAGCAGAGAAGAGAAGAAAGGAAACGAAGCAGAGGAGAGAGGAACTAGGAAACGAAGCAGAGGAGAGAGGAGCGAGGAGACGAAGCAGAGAAGAGAAGAAAGGAAACGAAGCAGAGGAGAGAGGAACGAAGAAACGAAGCAGAGGAGAGGAACGAGGAGACGAAGCAGAGGAGAGAGGAACTAGGAAACAAAGCAGAGGAGAGAGGAATTAGGAAATGAAGCAGAGGAGAGAGGAAGGAGGAGACGAAGCAGAGGAGAGAGGAAGGAGGAGACGAAGCAGAGGAGAGAGGAACGAGAAAACAAAGCAGAGGAGAGAGGAACGAGGAGACGAAGCAGAGGACAGAGGAACGAGGAGACGAAGCAGAGGAACGAGGAGGTGAAGCAGAGGAGATAAGAAAGAAAATGAAGCAGAGGAGAGAGGAACGAGGTAACGAAGCAGAGCACAGAGGAACGAGGAGACGAAGCAGAGGAGAGAGGAAACGAAACGAAGCAGAGGAGAGAGGAGCGAGGAGACGAAGCAGAGAAGAGAAGAAAGGAAACGAAGCAGAGGAGAGAGGAACGAAGAAATGAAGCAGAGGAGAGGAACGAGGAGACGAAGCAGAGGAGAGAGGAACTAGGAAACGAAGCAGAGGAGAGAGGAGCGAGGAGACGAAGCAGAGAAGAGAAGAAAGGAAACAAAGCAGAGGAGAGAGGAACGAAGAAACGAAGCAGAGGAGAGGAACGAGGAGACGAAGCAGAGGAGAGAGGAACTAGGAAACAAAGCAGAGGAGAGAGGAATTAGGAAATGAAGCAGAGGAGAGAGGAAGGAGGAGACGAAGCAGAGGAGAGAGGAAGGAGGAGACGAAGCAGAGGAGAGAGGAACGAGAAAACAAAGCAGAGGAGAGAGGAACGAGGAGACGAAGCAGAGGACAGAGGAACGAGGAGACGAAGCAGAGGAACGAGGAGGTGAAGCAGAGGAGATAAGAAAGAAAATGAAGCAGAGGAGAGAGGAACGAGGTAACGAAGCAGAGGACAGAGGAACGAGGAGACGAAGCAGAGGAGAGAGGAACTAGGAAACAAAGCAGAGGAGAGAGGAATTAGGAAATGAAGCAGAGGAGAGAGTTTCGTTGTTCTTCCTAATGTCAGACACTTTTTTAATCCCAGCTCATCACAGACTCTTTACAGACTGACAGATGTTAACAGTCTGTTAAAATGACCAACAGTCTGTTTAGCATCTTTTTAATGTCCGTCTTTTCTCCGTTATTAAACTCCACTCATGTTGAGAAGTTTCACTGCAGCGTCCAATCAATGAGTGTTATTCGAGACGGGTGCGGGTCTGTCAGTAAAAAGTCTTCCTGGAAGGCTGGTCTCATGTTTCCTCGATCCTCGCTCCTCAGTGCCGAAACAAGCGACTTGAGACGTCCTTCAACATGGCGGCATGGAACGACTTCCGGTTCAAGCGAGGATCGAGGATCGAGGACAGAAGAAATTAAAAATAATAGACATGAGTAGTACCCATGGTTTGTTGGAGGGATGTTTAGTAGTATGAAGTGCAGAACAGAAATTGTTCCAGCAGGTGTCGCTTTAGGTCAAGGTGATTCTCTGAACAGGAAGTTTGTGTAGACGCTGCACGCCACGTTATGAGGTAACAGAGTGATCTGAATGGAAAAGTCTGGATTATTGTTTGAACATCGCACATATGAGATCAATGAAGACAACGATGGAAATATTCCATAAAAGAAAAAGATATTGGACTGTCTTATTTCACAATCTTACGCTCAGGAGCGAAGCCGGCAAGCGCGTCAATTAATAAACTAAATTAGCCCGTCTGTGTAGCCTTTACGTTTTAGCCCGTCTGTGTAGCCTTTACGTTTTAGCCCGTCTGTGTAGCCTTTACGTTTTAGCCTGTCTGTGTAGCACCTCAGGGGCTTTACGTTCAGGCTTAGCTGCTATATACTTCATAACAGTTTGTTAATAACTTTCAGTTGTGACATGGCCACCATGGTTAGGGAGGAGACAACATGGTTTTTTATATAAGTGGGGTTTAATGAAAATAATTCCTGGACAGGGTAAATCCCTTTGTGGTGTCTCTGTCCCGGTCCATCATGTGGGTCATGTCTAGTCTGCAGTCAGCCTGGTCATGTGACCTGCTTCAGCCAGGTAGGTGTGTAGGGGGCTTGGCCTGGGAGAACAAAGGGAGATCTTTTGATCAAATCCAAAATGGCGATGTGGGGTGACACTGACCATGAACTAAGTGTTGTTCTTTTTACATGTTTGGTTTGGTGGGATTTTGTTGTTGAAACTAGTTTTTTAAGGAACATTTGAAAAGTTATAAATTGGATTAAATTTATACTCTATAAGAAATAAATCATATAAATGTGGGCATATTGATGACTCTCACTTTGACTGCTAAATGTGTTTTAATGGTTCTTTAAACAGCTCGCACATGTTTCATTTTTCAGCGGAGGGAGTCGCCTTATCGTCACGGGTCAAAATGTTTTCTTAGAGTTAGTAAAGGGACCCACAGGGACGGTGATATAAAACAGGAAGATGTTACTGTTTACACTGTATGTTCAGTGTTTTCACTTTATACAAACTTTAAATGATTGAATGATTAAAAGAGGTCAGTACATTGTGTATAAAAGGTTTTAAATGTTGGTACAGGAACTTTGAAAACCCTCAACGGGTGACTGACTGTAAACTGGAGAAAATCATGAAATGGTCTTATTGTAGCAAAGATCAATAAAAAACAGCAGTGAAGGGTTAAGAAAGCTAAAGTCCAGAACCAGTGAGGTCCATTTTTTATTTATTTATTTCCTCTTTTTGTTGATTTTTGTAATCCGCCACTGTTTATATTTTTATATTTTATTTGGTTTACTGGGATCTTTACAGTTTTTGAGTTTTAAGACCCTCTTCTGGAACTGAGTGGATAACAGGAAGGTTTCCAGGATCTTAAATCGGACATTAATGTTGTTTATGTTCTAAAATATGATTTATAAAGATGAATATTATAATAGATGGATGTAGGATAGAAACAGTCTCTCTCTCTTTCTCTCTCCCCCTCCCCCCCCCCCCTCTCTCTGCAGGCTTCTCTGGTTTTTAAATAAAAATAGGTCATGTTCACATCAGGGACGTCTGCATAATTTTTCTGACTCGTGTGCTGCTGAAGTGGTTCAGGCCAGAGGCAGAGGAAGAGGAGGAGAGTTCGGTCAGTGTGTGTGTGTGTGTGTGTGTGTGTGTGTGTGTGTGTGTGTGTGTCAGCGGGGCTGAGACACAAACTCAGAGCTAACTGAACATTTATCTTGTGATGCATGTTTCAAATATAACATGAAGTCTCTGTGTGGACACAGGATGTGTTACTGAGTTGTGGGGGCGGGAAACTGATTAATATTTATTATATAAAAATGTTTTTTTTAATCACACATGAAACACATCATGTTAGGGACATCAGCTCAACTGCAGAACAGGAAGCTTCAATAATAAGCATTGTCATTCTGTCATTGGCTTTTCTTGGATAAACCCCGCCCACTCCATGTTTGACTGCCAAGGACAGTGATAACCATGGGACCATGTGACAGGATGGTTAAAGACAAAGGCAGTCACACAGGAAGTCACAGAAACCCTTTCTACACATACAGAAATCTCCTGAAAAACTCCGGAGATTAGTCTGGAGGGGCTTTAGGCGATGTGTGAACTCAAACAGCTGAATGTTTCTCTCTTCACCCGGAGTTTCTCCTCCAGCCTCCTCGTATTAATTCTGCAGAAAGTCAGTGAGCTGATGTGAGAACGCAGCAGGATATAATCAGGAGAATTCACCTGGAGCCAATAAAAAGAGAATGATGTTTATATACAGTGACTGCCTAAAGTGTCTGCACGCGACCACTACGATCTCCGTGCTCTAATGAACCTGCTGCATTATGTTTCCTGTTCTCTAGTGTGTTATTCTCCGCTCTTTTGTGGATGTTGTCGTTCCACTGGACTACATGTAGCATTGATATAAAAGCAAATATTGTCATTATAACGTCGTGTAGCGGACTCTGCTGCTTCAGCAGCTACTTCCGCGTTGTTTTTTTTGACTCATCCGTTTTGGCTGTCCTCCAGGAACAGATGGGTGACGTCCCTCAGGATTGGTTCACTGAGGGCGTGGTCACACGGTCAATCTGTACCGTGTCTAAGCACGCTTCACCCCTAAAGTCCAGTTAGTTTGACCAGTGTGACCGCTCTGTAACGTGTTCAGGCTCCGTACACTTCCTTGGCTTTGGCACACTTCGGAGAGGTGTTCTTTATTACGGTACACTTCATGCACGTGCACAAGCATGCGGGTACACAACGCTCACAGCCTTCATTATAAAGAAATCCAGAGTGTTCAGTCTATATCTGACTAACATGACTCAAAGCAAAGACACATTTATTTTTAAATGTATTTATTGGCTGTATCTGATTGAAATGACTCAAAATAAGCCTCATAGTCAGTAAAGTAGCTGTAATTTTCTCTGTGTTGTTCTCTGATGTGGCCCGGTTAGTCCTGAAGCAGTGTGACTGCAGGCTGTGAAGGCCAGCAGGGGAAGAGGGGGGCAATCGTGCTTCAGTATGGTACGGATTGCCAGTGTGACCGCGCCCTGACATTACATTCTGAGGGAAAATCACATAATATACTCTAATCCAACAATGGTTAGGGTCAGGGTTAATCAATCTTAGCATATGTATGGGGAATGTCCCTACCTGACAGTCGCTGTGGATCATTGTACACTTGCACGTGTGTCACTCATCGACACATGTCTCAGGTGTGTGTCTGATTTTTGAGATTTGTACTTTACCTATACCCTAACCCCCTACCCTCTGAGAAGTAGGTCTCAGCCAGCGGTGCCCAAGTTGATCAGATGGACCGCTGAGTGATTCCCAGTTGGACTAAAAACAAGCTAATTTGTAAGCTTTTAACCCTAACCCTTGGAACCAAGATGCACATTCAGGGATAGGTCTTTACCTCAACCAGGAGAAAAGCAGACGAGTGCCATGTTGAGTCTGCAGTTTCTGGTCATAACTTAAGACCCCTGGTGGCCGGGTTGTCCCATACCCAGTAGAGGTTAGAAGCTTTCAGAACCTGTCTGGCACATTTCTACCTAAAGCCGTTGATCAACTGGAGACCTTGAGGCTGATGGCAGCATTGGTCCTGATAGATCCGTCACTAACTGGTGTCAGACACAGACCCGATAGCTCACATTAACAGGAAGGGTAGCCTTGGCTTCCCACACCTTAACTGACTGGTGCATGATCTGTGGGTGTGAAGCTTTCAATGTCTCCTGTTATATCAGAGATGTGCCAGGGCGGATAATCAAGATGCAGAGAGCCCGTCCAGAGGCCCTCATCCAGAGGTGGAGGCAGAGAAGGCTTTGGAGACACAGATCTATTCCCCCCCATAAGGTCAACACACTGCTCTTTGTTCTTCTCCCCGGGTGGGACAGCCCTGTTTGTGGCCCCAAAACCTCTTGTATGCATTACCCTTCCCTCCCTTTGCTCCTGTAGAGGATTCAGAGTTTGAGTTGCCTCTGCTCTCCATGAGATTCTCTCAGATTGAGTTTTATCAGAGGCAGAGACAGCCCCCACTCTCACCTGTTAGAGGGCTACAACTGTACGTCAGGACCACACGGGCCCCCAGGATGACTGAGCAGGCCTTTGTGTGCGTTAATGCATCAATCTAGTCGTGGTCAGATTAACGTCCCTGCGTCTTTCTGATCGTGGTCAGATTAACGTGGTCTGATTAGCGTGGTCAGATGAACGTTCCTGAACGTGGTCACTATATAACCATTATGACTTTATTTTTAAATTGTGTGTATTGTGTGTGTAATCTATTGTTGAAAGGCATTTGAGACATTTGGTAAGAAGGGGGGTCTCTGCTGCGTGGGGGTCCTGGGAATAGCAACGTTTCAGACCTACTGGTCTAGAACTGGTCGGGTCTAGAAGACTAGAAAATAACAAGTTCCCATCCATTTCGGGTTCTGCAGTGGAGAATGACCTTTCAATGATCAGAGGACAGGGAGTGGACTTTAACAGTTTGTCTTTATTCAGAGTGCAGACGACACGTGGTGCTTACAGGTGTCTCCTCTGGAGGTGAGAAACACAAAATGTCACATTGGATGTTTTCATGTTTGGTTACCCTCCCCCCTCCCCCCAACAAAGGAAGACACAACAACACGTCACATGACCACAGACATCACGTCAGCTGACCTCAGATTATCACCCTGAGAGACGCCGACAGAGTGAAAGAGTGAACGTGACGAGTGAGTGGACATAAATGTCACAGCTGTGAATTAAAAGGTTAAAAAAGGTAAAATATCAAAGTTTACAATAAAGGTTGTCACGATATCACACTTTAAACTTTGATAGGATTCAGATTCAAATCAAATGACATCAATGCAACAGAAATAATGTCCTCAGTATTCTGAACCTCTGCTCTTTGGAATCACCTGGTCCAGAAACCTCCGATCACACAGGTGTGCAGGAGATTATTCTTCACACCTGTCTGATGACAAAGATGATTTCAAGCTTCAGGACTCTTTGATTCTACCTGTCATTTAAATATCAGAGATATCAGATTTATTATATAGATATATATTAGATATATTATATAGATTATATAGATATCAGATATAATATATATAAATATATATATATTATATAGATATATTATATAGATATCAGAGATTGTGTCATCTTAAAATACGTGGTATCAAAGTATTGAACATTTAGAAAAACTTAATGAAGGTTAAAATACAAAATAAATCAACTTTTTTATAAAGTGTTAATGAAAAGATTTAGTTCACATTTTTCATAACGGGTTGAAATAAAAATGCTAAATAAATGGTGATGAGGACGTAAATGTTTGATGGCTGAATGAACCAGACGAACCAGAATCAAGCAGCTTGACTGACCACAGAAAAAAGAACCAGGATTAATCTGGACTTTAAAGGTGGAGTCACTAGAAATGTTTGTCACGTGGCTCCTCCTCCTGGGCTCATCACCACCAGAAGCCACGCCCACTGCAGGACTTGGTGTTTTTACTGATTTACTGTTTGTAGCTGGGGGGTTGCCCTGGACCGGGGACATAAACATCATGAGTGACCCCCCCCCCCCACTCTTCCCACTCCACAGCACAAGCACAAAGTAAGCAGGCAGCTGACAAACACACTGTTTTAAAGCCTGGTTCAAATGATTTTAAGCCTGATTTAAACTATCTTAAGTCTGGCTCTAACTTACATAAGCCTGGTTTAACCTACTTTTAACCTGCTTTAAACCAGTTAAGCCTGGTTTAAACTAGATAAGCCTGGTTTAAACTATCTTAACCTGGTTTAAACTAGTTTGAGTCTGCTTTAAACTATCTCAACCTGGTTTAAACTAGATAAGTCTGGTTTAAACTATCTTAACCTGGTTTGAACTAGATTGAGTCTGGTTTAAACTATCTAAAACTGGTTTAAACTAGTTAAGCCTGGTTTAAACAAGTTTGAGTCTGGTTTAAACTATGTTAACCTGGTTTAAACTAGTTAAGCCTGGTTTAAACTATCTTAACCTGGTTTAAACTAGTTTTAGTCAGAAGTAGGCGTGGTTTAAACAGAAAGCTTGTGTCATGAAACCACGCTCTGGTTTAAATATGGAAGTTTGTGAAATTATTTGAAATGTTGCTGATGATCATTTTAAACCTGAGTTCCAGTTTGTGCGATAACACAAACTGTGTGTATTGAGTGTTGTGTATTTTCTCTCACAGTGAAAGTTGGCACGTCATTTTGGCACAAAGTTTGTGCTTAAAGCACTTTTTTAAAATAAATATTATCTCAGCAGGAGAGGATAACTTCAGTTCATACAAGTGCAACATTTGTTGTCAAGAGTTTTTTTTGGCAGCAAAGTGTCTCCATAAAAATATTCCTTAACCTACTTCATATTTATAAAAGGGGCGGGTCCATAATAATAACATGTAACACAAACACACCACATCTCAATGAACCTACTCATGCACTGTAGCACACATAAAGAACACACATGCTCAAAGTGTTTCCACATGTGTCACCGCTCATTAGTCAATAATAACGTGAAGAATCACCACATTAACAAATAAAGATCCTTTAAAATCCATGATCTCAATATCTAAATGTGCAATCCATCCATCCATCCATCAATCAATCAATCAATCAATCAATCACTCAATCCTTCTATCCATCCATCCATCTATCCATCCATTCATCAATCAATCAATCAATCAATCAATCAATACTTCCATCCATCCATCAATCAATCAATCAATCAATCCTTCTATCCATCCATCCATTCATCAATCAATCAATCAATCAATCAATCCATCAATCCAACCATCCATCCATTGATCAATCCATCAATTCATCCATCCATCCATCAATCAATCATCCATCCATTCATCCATCCATCCATCCATCCATCCATCAATCCATCAATCAATCATCCATCCATCCATCCATCATACCTCACTGACTCTTTGCATAAAACTGTAAATCATCATGTTGATGATCAATGATCATCTTCATCATGTTGATGATTAATGCCTGATCGTCTTCTTCCTCATCATCATCAGTTATCAGGTTAAGCTAACATCATGTTGATGATTAATGCCCTATCTTCAGGTCAAGCTAACAGCTTCATCACACAAAGTTTAAACGTCCTGCAAACATTAGGTTTGTTCTCAAAGCATGAACACAGTCAGCTCATTTAAAAGGTGGTGGAGGATTCATGTTAATCAAACAGAGTTGACAGCACAGCTACTGACTGTATTATAAATCTAGAGTAAAGATCTGCAGCTCACAGCTTGCTCACTGACGTCTTTATGAGCCATGAGTTCAAACATGTTCCAGTAATATCAATTCAGATCAACAGAACCCAACAGAGACAGGTGAGTGACCATAACGCTTGAGGTCAGATCAAAATAAATGAGGAATGTAAAACTGATGAGCTCAGCCTGTCAATTGACCTGCTAACTTTTAGTTTGGACTTTCTTTTGGCTCTTCTTTTGTGATTCAGATTATTCTGCTAATCGTAGAGTCTCTGCTCATCTCAGATCCTCTTCATATAAAAAATGTACAAACATTGAGTTGGATTCTGTTTCTACTTAGTTAGGTCCAAAGTTTTGAATGTCCTTGATGGTAAAGCTGAACCTGAGAAGATATGTTTAACAAAGACACAAACTCATGAAGCACCCTGATAGTTCAAACAGACCTTTCTATAACGCTGCTGACCACTAGAGAGCCACACACTCCTGATTACACTTTGACAGTATTATTCAACCCTTACCCAACAGAACCTTCAGTTTAGGATCTGTAAGAAACGAGAAACACACTTAGAACTTCATCATAAAGGGAAAAGAGGCCTCACAGAGAACTCCACCTGTGGTTTAAGGACAAATTTAAAGGCATGGAGACCCGAACACTCACGGATTGACTGGATCACAGGCTGTAGGTCTGGCAGGTAAACCTATATGAGAACTATACAGTGGTTTCGTTTTTCCAGGGACCAGTCCGGATGTTTCCTGTCGAGTCTGAACCAAACAGGCCGTCTTCCTGCAGGCTCCGGTTTCGGCCGATGGTTCCTCGCCGGCTGACAGCACCGTGCTGTCGGGGCAGAGTGTTACGTGGAAAACCTTTGTGCTCTGGCTCGACGCTCAGACTATCTTTTTCTTTGTCACCTGTCTTTGACGGGAACATGTCCGAGTCCTGCTGGTACTCCAAGGTGAAGGCTTCAGGTTTCTCACAGCAGCTGGTGGAGGAGGAGTGATCCGCTGAGCTGTACAGGTGCCACTGACAGGAGTGGATCCCATGAGAAGGCAGGAGGAGGCTGTGACAGGAAGTGATGCTATCATGCATGTTGTGGGCGTGGCTGTGACAGGAAGCCAGTGAGTCGTGCACGCTGTGGCTCGAGGTCTGGCGTTGTAAGCTGTGGCAGGAAGCAAGCTGCTTGTCCATGTGAGGACTTGGACAGGGTAGCTGGAAGTCTGGATGTGGGCTACTGGGAACAGGAGATGAGCTGTCCAGGTGAGGCACAGCATGAGGGCTGTCCAGGTGAGAACTGTGCCCACTCCCATCCATACTGGTGGATGCCATGTGGGAGCGGTAGTCCTGCAGGTGGGGGCGTGGCCTGTTGAAGGAGCGGGACTTTGCTCTGTTGCTAAGGCAGCTCTGGAGAGGCAGTACAGGGCGGGGAAGCTCATCAGAGAGAGACTGTGGACGGGGTAAAGAAATGGGCTCAGGGAGAGGAGACATGAGGGTGGGACTAACAGGACCCAGCACAGACACACAGTAGGGACCCGTCTGATTGGCTGTTGGGCTTTGTGGAGGCGGGGACATCTTGTATGAGCTTTGGAGGAGGTGAGGGGACAAGAGTGGCTGTTTTCCTGAGCACGGGGAGCTCAGGTGGCAGTGAGGCTGGTGGACTTCCTGCAGATGGTTTTGTCTGTCCACAGTCACCTCCTCAGTCTTGGATTTCGTTGGACAGCAGGCCCACCAGCGATGCCACACGTCGTCCCGTTTGGCACAGTGCTGGATGAGAAGGAAGAGTCCCATAGTCACACAGAAAGCTCCATACAAACAGCTGAAGATCATGTCCAGGAAGTGTCCCAGAGTCACCGCCAGAGCTCCCAGAGCCCAGGTGGCCATGAACAGGAAGAGGGTGAAGGCCGTGGCTCGCAGCTGAGATGTAAATGAGTGCTCATTGGCTAGAACGGACACACCTGTGGCAAATGTAGGACAGTCTGTGGCAGACCCAGCAGCTGCCCCGGTGTCGATGTGGCAGTTATGGTTGGACTCGCTGGATGAGAGCTGCTGCTGCTCCTCGCTCAGAACTCGCAGCTCGTACTTTCTCTCTGGGTGGCGTTTGATCTGGATGAAGGTGCAAAGGAAGTACACAGACATGACAAAGACCAGGAGACCTACGGGGGCGTAAAAACCTCCCAGACTGGGCTCCCACGCCATCCAGCAGCTAAAAGAGACAAACAGATGCATCAGCTTACATGATCTTCATGAAACATTTTGTAAAACCTTAAGAAATACTGAGTACTCACTACAGAGCATCTTCTCTGCTGCCATAGTTTTCTAAACCAAATGCTGCCGTGACTCCGACGATGATGAGCGGGACTCCATCACTGACCAGATAAAACCTGCAGAAAAATCATAAAGAGTCACAGAGTTGGATTTAACAGAAGGATGTGGCAAATGAAACCACACTCCAGAGTAGGAGAGCCTGATGAAATGAGTCTTTCTGTTGACCTTACTCACCTTTAGTCCTGTTGTTTACAGGTTCATACAGTCACTGAAGGTCAACTCATCTGACTTATTGTTTTTTATGTTTGATCTATTTACCATATGCTGGTGATGACCTCATTGTAAACATCATTATGCTCCTTTATTTACAGATGATTCCATCATTTTTGTTTAATAAGTATTTCCTTTGTTCTGTGAAAGGATGGATGATATTTATAATATAAATACGTATTCTATTCAAGTTGCAAGATTTAAGGTCTCTCACCTGCTGAATGGTTCACCTGCTGACTAACTCACCTGCTGACTAACTCACCAACTCACCTGCTGACTAACTCACCTGCTCACTAACTCACTTGCTGACTAACTCACCTGCTCACTAACTCCCCTGCTGACTAACTCACCTGCTCACTAACTCACCTGGTGACTAACTCACCTGCTGACTAACTCACTTGCTGACTGGCTCACCTGCTCACTAACTCACCTGCTGAATAACTCACTTGCTGACTGGCTCACCTGCTCACTAACTCACCTGCTGTCTAACTCACTTGCTGACTGGCTCACCTGAGGACGGTTGGCTTTGCCTTGGTATGGGCCAGTCCGTTGCGGTCAGGAATGTGGAGGGGGTCTTTGGAGATATCTTTGCAGATGTTTCTGGCAGTGAATGTGAGCCACATCATGGTGGACAGAGAAGCATAATGCAGCACGATGCCGACCTGACACACAGAATCAATACAGATTATTCAATGAAATGAAAGTGTGTGCTTATTAGTGTTCAGTGTTTACTTTTACCTTGTGGATATCTATTTGTGTGTGTGTGTGTGTGTGTGTGTGTGTGTGTGTATGTTTGTGTGTGTGTGTGTGTGTGCGTATGTTTGTGTGTGTGTGTGTGTGTGCGTGCGTGTGTGCCTGGGTATCTTTTTATGTGTGTGTGTGTGTGTGTTGATTTGTGTTGTTGTCTCGTGGCGCAGAGTCCGAGCTGTGAATTCACAGAGAAAAGAGAAAAAAGGACGACTCACAATCTGACACACGAGCGGTGCGTTGATCTGATTGATGCCTCCAGCAAAAACTCCAAATGTCAGGCCGGTGTGGAACAGGAAGTTGAGGAGTGTGTGCCAGCCGTTCCTGCTGATACGAATCACTCTGAAGAAAAAGATCAAAAGGAAAGGGCTTTTTTAAATGACTAATATTATGTTGTTATTTATTAATCATTTGATGTTGAAACTCTGAGAGCGACTGTCGATTATCTCAGGATTTATTCGGCTGAGGTCACAGAACAATAACATCGTCGTGTTGTTAGCAGTCATGCTTCTGTTAGCAGGTACAGCCTACAGTCTCTTTCCATCCGGCCTTGCTTCCATGCTGCATAAAGAGTATATAGCTATTGCTAATTTCAATCTCATGTCCCCAGGTAGGCCTTTGTGTAAACAAAGAGATTTAAAATGTAAAACATTCAGATAAATAAAACCCCATAACACTATATGAGGATACATTTAAATACATGTACAACAATGCACTGTCTCACCTGTGGAGCACTGACTGTCTCACCTGTGGTAAACTGTCTCACCTGTGGTAAACTGTCTCACCTGTGGTAAACTGTCTCACCTGTGGAGCACTGACTGTCTCACCTGTGGTGAACTGTCTCACCTGTTGTAAACTGTCTCACCTGTGGTAAACTGTCTCACCTGTGGTAAACTGTCTCACCTGTGGAGCACTGACTGTCTCACCTGTGGTGAACTGTCTCACCTGTGGTAAACTGTCTCACCTGTTGTAAACTGTCTCACCTGTTGTAAACTGTCTCACCTGTGGTAAACTGTCTCACCTGTGGAGCACTGACTGTCTCACCTGTGGTGAACTGTCTCACCTGTGGTAAACTGTCTCACCTGTTGAGCTCTCTCACCTGCAGTGAACTCTCACCTGTGGTGGACGATGTATGTCATGATGGAGACGAGCAGACAGAGCAGCATGACGGCCGTGCAGGCGTACACCACAGGATGGAGGTAATCCCCGGGGTACGGCGGGAACGACAAAACCCTCTTCAGATCCTGCAGAGACACGAGATTAAAAACAGGAGCAGGAAATATAAGAGATTATAAAAGAGAATAACTAAGAGATAATTACAGGATAAATAAACCCTGAGTTGTCTCTTGGTTCACCTGAACAGAAAAACCTCCCTGAACTCCTCCCACTTCTCACACCTGAACTCCTCCCACTTTTCTGTCTGTCTACAGGTCCAGGGGCCCCCTGGGGCCTCCTTCTTCTACCCAGCAGGTTTCGTTTCCCCCGCATTCCACAAAAATGATCTGAGTCTTTATTGCAGAGAACCTCCTTCAATTCTAAAATTCTACAATTCACTTAGCAGACTCTTTAATCCAAAGCGACGTAGATCAGAGAAGTAAGTACAACACAAGCAAGGAGAGAGAAAAAAGGAAACATTGTCAATAAGAGTAAACTATCAGCTTTGAGTCCGATTGGACACACAGGTGCTGACAGGAAGTGACCAGAGGTGATGACAGGAAGTGACCAGAGGCAAAGATTGAAGGCAGTTCTTCTTGCTCTAATCAGTGTATAAACTATCTTAAAAGTCGCCGTTATCAAACAAACCATCATCATTACCATCATCATCATCAATACTATTGAGACCATCATCATTAAGTTAGTAGGTATTCATGAAAGAGCTGGGTCTTTAGCTTTTTCTTAAAGGTGCAAAGGGACTCTGCAGATTGAATGGAGTTTGGAAGTTCATTCCACCACCGGGGGGCGACAGAGGAGAAGAGTCTAGTTAGAGACTTAGGACCCTGTTGTGAAGGTTGGATCAGACGCCTTTCATTGGCAGAGCATAGTGGGCGGGAGGGAGTGTAGACCTGGATTATATGTATGGACGTCCAGACTCACTCATCTTCCTCACAATGAATTCATGAAGTGAGAATAATATAGGAGTGTAGTGTGTTATTCATTCAGTGTATTGATAAGTATTATAGGAGTATAATGTGTTATCTTCCTTACCTCTTGTCCCCATTTTCTCTTTTTCCTATCTCCTCCTCCATTCCCTACTCGACTCTCCTCCTCCTGTCTTTCCTCCTCTCTCTCCTCCTCATTTCCCTACTCCACTCTCCTCCTCCTGTCTTTCTTCCTCTCTCCCCTCCTCTTTCTCCCTCTCATTCAGTGTTTTTCTGTGGAGATTGAAATCAGAGTATTTTTACCCCGCCTTTTAGACAGCGTGAGCTCTCTTCTTCTTTGTGTTCGTGTGTTTTAGAGATGCTGTCATGTCTTCCTTTTTCTCTCTCTTTCTCTTCCTCTCTCTCTCACTGCAGGACAGCATCCTCACTCTCCCCTCTCGCTTCACTGAACAACACGACTATTACACAGAGCATGACTGATTAAATCCTGTGGATCCCATAAAATGAAAAAATACAGGCGTCCACACAGCGGTACAGATCTGTGAGCTCGACATTTATCTTAGATGACGTTTCATCGCTCTGCTTATTCTTCTTATTTTTCTTCTTCTACTGCAATATTTTTTTCACAGTCAAAGCACACAGAGCTACTGACACAGAGAACCAAAGAGCGACCTACAACAACAGAGCTACACAGACAACCACAGAGCTACTGACTAGAACAACCATAGAGCGATCAACGGACAACTATAGAGCGACCGACACAGACAACCACAGAACATTCAACCAAGACAACCACAGAACTATTGACACAGACAACCACAGAGCGACCGACACAGACAACCACAGAACATTCAACCAAGACAACCACAGAACTATTGACACAGACAACCACAGAGCGACCGACACAGACAACCACAGAGCGACCGACACAGACAACCACAGAACATTCAACCAAGACAACCACAGAGTGACCGACATAGACAACCACAGAACATTCAACCAAGACAACCACAGAACTATTGACACAGACAACCACAGAGCGACCGACACAGACAACCACAGAGCAACCGACACAGACAACCACAGAGCAACCGACACAGACAACCACAGAGCAACCGACACAGATAACCACAGAACATTCAACCAAGACAACCACAGAACTATTGACACAGACAACCACAGAGTGACCGACACAGACAACCACAAAACATTCAACCAAGACAACCACAGAGCGACCGACACAGACAACCACAGAACATTCAACCAAGACAACCACAGAGCGACCGACACAGACAACCACAGAGCAACCGACACAGACAACCACAGAGCGACCGACATAGACAACCATAGAGCGATCGACACAGACAACCAGGACGAACAGACAACCACAGAGTGGCCGACACACAAAGACCACAGAGCAATTGACATAGGCAACCACAGAGTGATCTACACAGGCAACCATAGAGCAATCTACACTGACAACCACAGAGCGACCGACACAGACAACCACAGAGCAACCGACGCAGACAACCACAGAACATTCAACGAAGACAACCACAGAACTATTGACACAGACAACCACAGAGCGACTGACACAGACAACCATAGAGCGATCGACAGACAACCAGAACGAACAGACAACCACAGAGTGGCCGACACACAAAAACCACAGAGCAATTGACATAGGCAACCACAGAGTGATCTACACAGGCAACCATAGAGCGACCAATATACAACCAGAGAGTCACCGACATAGTCAACCAGAACTAACAGACAACAACAGAGAGGCCGACACAGACAACCACAGAGCGAACTACACAGACGACCACAGAGTGGCCCGACACACAAAGACCACAGAGCAATTGACATAGGCAACCACAGAGTGATCTACACAGACAACCACAAAGCGATCTACACAGACAATATACAACCAGAGAGTGACCGACGTAGTCAACCAGGACTAACAGACAACCACAGAGCAATCAACACACACAACCAATGAGTGGCCGACAAAGACAACAACAGAGCTACCAACATACAACCACGACAGAGTGGCCGACACAGACAACCATAGAGCTACTGACACAGACAGAACGTTTCATCTAAACTGCATTTAAAAAAACAATAACTGACAGTTTTTATTTCTGCTACATATTTAAAACGTTATTTAAACTTTTTTTTATTCTGCAAAAGGGTTAGGGTTAACCAAAGAAAGGCATAGAATAGGTAGAATATTATTCAAACGACCTCTTCGAGCGAAACATACAGACACACAGGTGAGAGTTACAGGTAAGTAAAAATGTTGATGTCATAAAGGTATAAAAACAACTCACCATGAGCCTGGTTCAGGTTCTCTTCCGGTTTGGAGCTCAGGACTCTTGTGGTCCTCTAACCTGGAGCCTCCATGAGGAGGAGGAGGGATGAAGGTGGGGCTGTTCCTCACAGGTGTTACTCCTCCACCTTCAGTAGGTGTGGTGATCACAGTCCGAGTCTGTGCTCCAGGATCTGGCCTCCTTGACCCGCCTCCATCTGGATCAAAGCGTCAGAATGAGCCGCTCCTCACGTGATGTGTTTTTGAAGCAGCGGGTGCGGTGTGATCAAGCAGCGCGTGCAGTGTGTTTAATATAAAACATGATCAAGCAGCGCGAGCAGTGTGTTTATAAAACATGATCAAGCAGCGCGTGCAGTGTGTTTATAAAACATGATCAATCAGCGCGTGCAGTGTGTTTATATAAAACATGATCAAGCAGCGCGTGCAGTGTGTTTATAAAACATGATCAAGCAGCGCGTGCAGTGTGTTAAATATGTAACATGATGAAGCAGCGCGTGCGATGTGGGCGGAGGAGATCACAGATGTACTGATTATTTTAATGTTTAATTTCATATTAAATAAAATTCTGAATAAAATGTCGGTATATAAAAACTGTTGATTGTTGATCCGGTAATTTAACGTTTTTTAATTCTGTTTACATTTGGAGATGTAACTTGTTATAAATCTGATGGTGATTTAGATACCGTATTAATTCCGTTATTTCTGCATCATGCCGGAGCCATTAATGGTGACGTCACAGACACGGATCAAAAGATGAAATATAAATAGTTTTCATATAAAATCACGAACCTGCAGCGGAGCCTCCTCACACCAGAATCCGGATCTTCAATCCAGGTCACTGAAAATCGAGGCTGCGCTTCATTTCTCCATCAGGACGCGCCAGTGACGTACTCTGTGACGTCATGAGTGGGCGGGGATAACCGGTTCAATAAAGTGCAGGTAACCCTAACCCTACTTAAATTGTTATTGTAAATAAATAATTGTAAATACTAAAGTGCTGAGGGTAGAAAAAACTTGAATTATTAATCAACCAAAACAGAATTTAGATGAAACAAATACAAGTAATTCATTTAAAAATGTCTTGTTCTTTCCATAGACTGTAAATATGGTTCTTTCATAAATAGGAATTGAAACCTCGTAAATAAAAAAATTAAAAATAAATAAATAATAAAATAAAATAATAAACAGAATAATTAAAGAATAATGTGATGTTAACCTGCATCCCTTTCATAAAAATAAATTACGTTGATGTTGAAAAACTTGAATCTAAAAACATTTCAGTTTTGTTAAAATAAGTAAAATACTTAGATCAGCACCTGTGACCTGACCATAGACTGTAAATATTACCTGACACAGGAGGGGGTGGAGTCACGTGATCATCACGTGATCATCAAGGGACGCTCTGTTGCAGAGTTGTTGCCATGACGACCAGCAGAGCGCAAACATGTTCGCGGCAGAGAGTGAACGGGAGAAGAAACGAGAAGAAAAGGACACAAATCTTCAGGTGAGACCACAAAGTGTATTCATGTTTATGTAAGAGTAGAACAGATTATCAAAGATTATCAAAGTTTATCAAAGATTGTCAAAGATTATCAAAGTTTATCAAAGATGATCAAAGTTTATCAAAGATTATCAAAGTTGATCAAAGATTATCAAAGTTTATCAAAGATTATCAAAGTTGATCAAAGATTATCAAAGTTTATCAAAGTTGATCAAAGATTATCAAAGTGTATCAAAGATTATCAAAGTGTATCAAAGTTTATCAAAGATTATCAAAGTTGATCAAAGATTATCAAGGTTTATCAAAGATTATCAAAGTGTATCAAAGTTGATCAAAGATTATCAAAGTTGATCAAAGATTATCAAAGTTGATCAAAGATTATCAAAGTTTATCAAGGTTTATCAAAGTTGATCAAAGATTATCAAAGATTATCAAAGTTTATCAAAGTTTATCAAGGTTTATCAAAGTTGATCAAAGTTTATCAAAGATTATCAAAGTGTATCAAAGTTGATCAAAGATTATCAAAGATTATCAAAGTTTATCAAGGTTTATCAAAGTTGATCAAAGATTATCAAAGTTTATCAAGGTTTCTCAAAGTTTATTCAAGTTTGTTCGAGTTTATCAAAGATTATTAAAGCTGAATGAAATGTCTCCCTGAATCCTCCGTGTGACGTAGGGGCCGCTGACTCAGCAGCTGATCTCAGGGCTCGTGAACAAAACTGACGATCAACTGACGACGTAAGTGACGTCATCAATCGTTATCTCTAATACACATTAAAGAGATCAATCTTAATGTGACTCGTGTTAAAAATATTTTTTTTCATTATGAATTTTCTTTCATTCAGATTTAAAAAAAATAATTGAACACTAATAATAATATTAAAGATCATCAATATTTGAAAGGATAATAAAGAATAATTCACATTAATAATTAATTTCATCTTTATACTCAATCTAAAAAAAAACTTTTTATAAACTAATAAGAATTTATTATAAAAAAAAGACTTCAATAGAAATGATCAGAATCAGAATATATGGCAAGCCGTTCAGGAAATTAATATATTGAATGAAGTCTGAATATATTGATTGAAACTTTGAATATATTGAATGAAGTCTGAATATATTGAATGAAACTTTGAATATATTGAATGAAGTCTGAATATATTGAATGAAACTTTGAATATATTGAATGAAGTCTGAATATGTGGAATGAAACATTGAATATATTTAATGAAGTCTGAATATATTGAATGGAAGCTGATTTCAATTCTCCAAATCCACTAGTTTCATTGTTGTCATCAGAAATTTGCTGAATTTACTGGATTTGCAAAATGACATCAGCTGAAATATACCAATACTTTGTTGAACTTAAAAACTTTTTTGAAGCAGCTGTTCATACTCAAAATGATATGAATAATGTGGAATGTATCACCTTGAAGATCATTAATTTTTGGAACAATTTTACTGCTTGTGAGTAGTAATACTCAACAAAACATTGCTGAGCGCACCTTGTGCATCCAGCTTTAGGGAATTTTTTAATCTCTTACTGAGATGTAAGCTGAAATAACACTACGGACTTCCATTCAATATATTAGCAAATTTTTGATGACAACAATGAAACTGGTGGATTTGGAGAATTGAAATCAGCTTCCATTCCATATATTCAGACTTCATTCAATATATTCAAAGTTCCATTCCATATATTCAGACTTCATTCAAAATATTCAAAGTTCCATTCCATATATTCAGACTTCATTCCATATATTCAAAGTTTCATTCAATATATTCAAAGTTTCATTCAATATATTCAGAGTTTCATTCAATATATTCAGTTTCATTCAATATATTCAAAGTTTCATTCAATATATTCAAAGTTTCATTCAATATATTCAGTTTCATTCAATATATTCAAAGTTCCATTCCATATATTCAAAGTTTCATTCAATATATTCAGAGTTTCATTCAATATATTCAAAGTTTCATTCAATATATTCAGAGTTTCATTCCATATATTCAAAGTTTCATTCAATATATTCAGACTTCATTCCATATATTCAAGTTTTCATTCAATATATTAATTTCCCGAACGGCTTGCCATAAAAACATATTATAAATGAATATTATTTATGATAAAAGTATAGCATTAAATAATTTATTGTATATTTATTATACATATTATACATATATTATTATTATTATATTATATTTATATAAATAATAATCAGTGTTATGGGAAATATATGAAATTTAAAGACATGCTCTATCATTGTTATGCAGATCACGTTCAGTTGTGCATGTCTTTTAAACCTCAAAATGTCTCTAAGTTGTCTGTTTTGCTTGACTGTGTGAAGTGCATAAAAGCTTTGATGTTAATTAATTTTCTCCAGTTGAACACTGAAACACTAAAACAGGTTCTCATCTCTGCTCCTGACCATGTTATTCCAGAGGTAAAGAGATGTCTTATTTATTTTTTTACTCTGCTAATAATCCATTATAAGCACAGCACTAGACAACATTTAGCATAAGTTACAGTGGCAAGAAAATGTCCTTTTAAGATAGCACATTTTTTGCTGGTGTTATCAAGTTTGCACACGTTTTAAAAGTCCCATATTATGCTTTTTCTGGTTTTATATGCCCATTAGTGTGTTTTCCAAGTGTCCTGTGCATGTTTAGGCACATCTATGTGCAAAAATTCAACGTCCTCCTGTTAGCTGTAGCATTAGCCACATGTAACGCTCTGTTCTAGCCCCCCTCGATAAAAATTTGTCAGTCCGACATCATTGTCAGTGTGAGATCACTGATCTAAGCCCATTGGCTCGTTGTGGCAAGCCCAGCAGCTCATGTTGAAATTTCCGAGAAGCGTGCTGAGCAACTGACCAATAACGACAGAGCGGATCGGCAGACCAATCAGAGCAGACTTGGCCCACGTGGGGTCTAACAGTGTGGGCACAGCAGAGCGTAGCTGACGGACTCAGAGCGTAGAGGGAGCAAAGATGAGCAATACATGAAAACAGACACTTTTTTCGGACTTTAGCTATTGTGAACGTACAAAAGTAGGTACATAGATTAAATATAGGAACCCCAAAAAGGGCATAATATGGGCTCTTTAAGACACGCAAACCTTTAGTAAATCAGGCCCCTAGAGACTGTAGGTACCACGAGCAGGCCTGATAACTGAAGGCTCTACCTCCCATAGTACATTTAGAGACTGTAGGTACCACGAGCAGGCCTGATAACTGAAGGCTCTACCTCCCAAGGTACATTTAGAGACTGTACCAGGAGCAGGCCTGATAACTGAAGGCTCTACCTCCCATAGTACCTTTAGAGACTGTAGGTACCAGGAGCAGGCCTGATAACTGAAGGCTCTACCTCCCAAGGTACATTTAGAGACTGTACCAGGAGCAGGCCTATCTCTAAATGTACTATGGGAAGTAGAGCGAGCAGGCCCGCATTCTGGGAGCGTAATGTTCTCGAAGGGCACTTTTAGCTCTTTAAGATAAGATGGTGCCTGACCACTTAGAGCTTTGTAAGAGAGAAGAAGTATTTTAAATTATATTCTAGATTTTATAGGGAGCCAGTGCAGTGAAGCCAATATAGGAGTAATGTGGTCCCTTTTCCTATTTCTAGTCAGTACACGAGCTGCAGCATTTTGGACAAGTTGAAGAGTCTTTAGAGACTTACCAGAGTACCCCAATAAAAGAGAATTACAGTAATCCAACCTGGAGGTAACAAATGCATGAACTAGTTTTTCTGCATCGTTTTGCGACAGGATATGCCTGATCTTAGATATATTACGAAGGTGAAAATAGGCTGTCCTTGAAAAGTATTTTATGTGAGATTTAAAGGACATGTCTTCATCAAATAGAACTCCTAGATTCCTAACAGTGGTGCTAGAGGCCAGGCTGATGTCATTAAGGACAGTTATATCATTAGATAAAGTCTCTCTGAGGTTTTTAGGGACAAGCATAATAACTGCAGTCTTCTCTGAGTGAAGTAACAGAAAATTTCTGGTCATCCAGATCCTATCGCCTTAAGGCACGTTTCTAGTTTACAAAACTGATAGGTGTCATCAAGCTTCATTGATACGTAAAGCTGACTATCATCTGCATAACAATGAACATTTATGGGGTGTTTCCTCATAATATTACCCAGAGGAAGCATATATAAAGTAAATTTTATTTACTTACTTACTAATAAATATCAGTGTTGTGATTATACACATATTTAAATTGAGGATATTGATGGTGCTTTCTGTTGTTTTCAGGGAGTTAAGTCATATTTTAGGCTTCACGAATCATTGCTTGTGTTTGAAAGAAGCGTCTCTGCTGGACTTTTACATTTGTGGATTTTCGTGGATGAAACAGATGAAGTTCAGCGAAAGACAGATGTCCTTCGTTGTGAATCTTCTTCACCTTATGGTCAGTAACATTCGAGGTAGGCGGAGTCTTACTCATTTATTCAGATTATTCTAAACATTAACAACAAACTTCACAGAAAGCTAATTCTAAATTATTATTTTATTTAATGAAATGTTGTTGTTTAAACCAGAGGTGTGGACTCAAGTCACATGACTTGGACTCGAGTCAGACTTGAGTCCCAGATTTGATGATTTTGGACTCGACTTGACAAAATCTTAAAGGACTTACAACTCTATTTGGACTTGAATACCAATGACCCGTGGCTTCGGTTGGACTTTAGCCTTGTGACTCAAAAATATATGAGAACTAAATGTGCTATTTCAGGGCACTTTGATTTTAGCTATGCAGAAAATTTAGATTTTTCTCTTTTCACTCTCCCCATGTCTGCATTCTAATATCACTGTGCACAGTCTTTATGTAAATACTGTAAAACTCTACCTCATGTAATTAACCCCTTTGTTACATAATTATATTTATTTATTATCATGTTCATCTCAGCATTTTTGCACTACTCACCACTGCACTATTCTCTCATTTATCCTTGTACATATTCTTTGCTCATTTTGTGTTTATCGTTGATATTTAATGTTATAACTTTTGTACACTGAGAGCTTAGTTCACCAAAGTCAAATTCCTTGTGTGTGTGAGCATACCTGGCCAATAAAGCTGATTCTGATTCTGATCAAGAATGTATCCGCCCTAGGAGCTCTCCAAGGCGGACACACTCATTGCACACTCCCACTGTTAACCTCCACAGCCAGAGGCCGTTTTCCACACACTTTTATCCGCCCTAAGAGCTCTCCAAGGCAGACAAACTCATCACACACTCCCGGTCTTCACCTCCACAGCCAGAAGCCGTCTTTAACACACTTCTATCTGCCCTCTCCAAGGTGGACAAACTCATCACAACATTATCTCACGGCCAGCTAAAGTCTGTGAGCTTCTCCACACAGACTGTTAAACAGCGCTGCATTATATCCAAACACTGAAGATACAGTGCCCGCTAAACGACAGGCCTTGACAGGCTTCCAAGTTGTTGTCCGTCTTTTCTTAGGACTTGTCTGTCTTTACTTGGGACTTGACTTAGAATATGCCTGTCTTTACTTGGGACTTGAATTAGGACTTGCCTGTCTTTACTTGGGACTTGACTTAGGACTTGTCTGGCTCTACTTGGGACTTGCCTTTTCTGTCTTTACTTGGGACTTGACTGAGAACATGCCTGTCTTTACTTGTGACTTGACTTAGGATGTGTCTATCTCTACTTGGGACTTGACTTGCCTGTCTTTAATTGGGACTTGACTTAAGACTTGTCTGTCTTTACTTTGGACTTGACTTAGGACTTGCCTGTCTTAACTTGGGACCTGACTTAGGATTTGCTTATCTTTATTTGGGACTTGACTTGTCTGTCTTTACTTGGGACTTTACTTAGGACTTGTCTGTCTTTACTTGGGACTTGACTTAGAACATTCCTGTCTTTACTTGGGACTTGACTTAGGACTTGTCTGGCTTTACTTGGGACTTGCCTTTTCTGTCTTTACTTGGGACTTGACTTAGAACATGCCTGTCTTTACTTGTGACTTAACTTAGGACGTGTCTGTCTTTACTTGGGACTTGACTTGCCTGTCTTTAATTGGGACTTGGCTTCAGACTTGTCTGTCTTTACTTGGGACTTGGCTTAGGACTTGCCTGTCTTTACTTGTGACTTGACTTAGGACTTGTCTGTCTTTACTTGGGACTTGACTTAGGATTTGTCTGTCTTTACTTGGGACTTGGCTTAGGACTTGTCTGTCTTTACTTGTGACTTGACTTAGGACTTGTCTGTCTTTACTTGGGACTTGAATCAGGACTTGCCTGTCTTTACTTGGGACTTGAATCTGGACATGCCTGTCTTTACTTGGGACTTTAATCAGGACTTGCCTGTCTTTACTTGGGACTTGAATCAGGACTTGCCTGTCTTTACTTGGGACTTGCCTATCTTTACTTGGGACTTGAATCAGGACTTGCCTGTCTTTACTTGTGACTTACAAACCAATGACTTGGTCCCACCTCAGAGATTTAAATTCTTTATTTTATTCCATTTTATTTTCAATTTTTTCCAGGTTAAACATTCTCTCAAAACTCTTTTTGTACATTTTAATAACTGATTGACTGATTTATAATTCAGACATTGTTCATTTATCTAAATTAGGAAGATTTTAATCTTTGTAACAGAGCGTGGAGCCACCTCCTCTTTGTCCCTCTCTGTATTTGTAAAACTTCAGAAAAGGAAGATTATTCTATATCCTATATTACCACTTATGTTCTTTTGTAAAGCATCTCGAGATAGCACTTGTTCTGAATTGGCGCTATAAGAATAATGACTGATTGATATCGTCTTTGTTTTGTTCAAGTAAACACTTAAACTGGTATCTCAGAAACAGTTAAACTGATATCTCAGTAACAGTTAAATTGATATCTCACTAACAGTTGTTGGTATTCTGTAAACCTTTGGTGAAAGTACACATGAAGATTAGTTTATAATTCTTGAATTACATTGAGTGGATAATCTGAGTGTATTCTTGCTGTTTTGTTGTGTTGCAGAGAAACAGATGGATTTAGTTGAAAACCTGATGGTGTTTATCGAGTCTTTAGCTCATCAGTGTTCCACTTCAGATGAAGAAACTTCTGTTTTAAACACAGAGGAAGTCTTCACCCTCATCGGATACCTGAAAAACAGGTGATAAAATCTATCTATATTATATATATTATATAGTAGAGGTGAGGTAGAGAGGAGGTGGAATAGATGTTGAGTAGAGGTGGAAAAGAGGTGGAATAGAGGTAGAGTAGAGGTGGAAAAAAGGTGGAATAGAGGTGGAAAAGAGGTGGAGTAGAGGTGGAAAAGAGGTGGAGTAGAGGTGGAAAAGAGGTGGAATAGAGGTGGAATAGAGGTAGAATAGATGTAGAGGTGAAATTTTGAAATAGAAAAGCAGCATCCTGCTGCTGACATCATTACACAGATTCTGCGCTCTGAAAAATATTTCAGTACATTTGTTTAAATATAAAGAAAAAACGAATTAAAAAGTAAATATGTTTGTTCCAGTCTGTTTCAGAAATATAACATTTATCAACATCTGTTAAGAACTAACAGAGATGAGCTGCTGACCGGAGCCCAGGTCGGTGTGTGTCTGTGTGTGTGTGTGTGTGTGTGTGTGTGTGTGTGTGTGTGTGTATTTGTAGTACTTCATGTCAGGCCGCTGATGGACTGTTTTATTCAGCTTCTGGTTGTCTGTCTTATTTTAAGATGTTGTCATGGTCAGGACATTTGAATGTAAATATATATTTATTTGTTTTAATGTAAACATATATTTCTTTGTTAAAATAAAGGTTAAAAAAATAAAACAATGTGCTGATGTTTTCAGAGGGACGTGGAGGTGTTTGGCTGTCAGTCCATCTGTTCTCTGGAGGAAGGACTCTCTGCTCACCTGTTTCACCTGAAGCTGCAGTGATGTCACTTTCCACAAATAATGAACAGGTCAAAGAATCAGTGTCACCTGTGATTCCCTTGTTGGCCACATTGGTGCGCTGTTTGTCTGTTTTTCAGTTGTATCAGTCTGAACATGAAAAGTCAAAGTTTTGATGTTTCTGTCATTAAAAATACATTTGATTGCCTAAACATCAGATTAATTATTGAAGCTTTAGAGTAAATGACTCAGACTGTTACTCATTGACTGTAAATACAATATCTGAATCTCACCTTAAACGTACAATAGAATTGAATTACAATGTTTACATTTAAAGTATCTTAATTCATTAAAAATTGACTAAACTCATGTTATTTTGTTTGTTTTTTAATGAGTTCTTACATTACCTCAAATATTTCCAACACTTATCAAAGCCAGAGAAATCTGTAAATTCATAGTTTGTAACGTAACGTGTCTTATTGAGGCGGCGGCCATGATCAATCAATCTTTATTTATATAGCGCCAATTCATAACAAGTGTTATCTCGGGGGGGATATGTGGTTAGTGACTGAGATTTACAGATAGATACATGCAGTAATATGATGTACTGTATAGTGTGTATGTAGTATGTAGTAGTATGTAGAGAGAGAAAGAGAGAGACATAGAGAGAGAGAGAAGAGGAGAACCTGAAGTAGAGTCCCCTCAGCCAGCTGATCCTGAGGCTCACACCGTCTAACAGCACCAGGCCTCAGGACAGCCCTCACAACATCTGGAGTCAGATAGACAGACAAACAGACAGACAGGTATTTGAACTATTGGACATGCACAACAAAAAGTCAAAGCAAACTTCAGTGTTATCTGGCTCTAAACAGACAGTACACTGTAGCCGACTATCTGAGCACAGTGACTGATGAGAAAGTGAGAAAGACATTAACCAGGTACAGACTCAGTGATCACAGCCTGAACATAGAGACAGGTAGACACAGACACACCTGGCTGCCCTCAGAGGACAGACTGTGCCAGCTCTGTCCACATGGACAGGTGGAGACTGAGGCTCACTTCCCGCTGCACTGCAGCAAATATAAAGACATACGAGAAGTATTCTTCAGCAAGATTAAGCATAAGGTCCCAGACTTTGAGTCGCTCTCGGACCAAAATAAAATGCAGCACATACTGGGAGAACACAGAGTCAGCAGCAGAGAGGCAGCAACATGTCCAATCGTGTCACAGCCTGAGGGACGACCATCACAACACCCGACAGGTGTATGTAGTCAGCATACACTGCTTTATGTTTGTTTCTTTTTATTTTTTTTTATATTTGGTATATCTAGACATGTAGACAGCTAATAATTGTTGCTCTATTTATCATTTTCTTTTCTGAACACAGTTTTTTTTTCTAATGTTTATTTTTTGTTGTATGTAATTATTTTACTCACGCTACATCATTGATTACTGTTGATAATATTTTGTTTTGTATTGATGCTTTGGCAATATTATTTATGTAACATTCATGCCAGTGAGAGAGAGAGAGAGGGAGAGAGAGAGAGAGAGAGAGAGAGAGAGAGAGAGAGGGAGAGAAAGTGAGGGCGAGAGAGACAGAGACAGAGGGAGAGAGGAGTTCCCCGGTAGTATTTTTATTTTTTTTTACATAGATTTTTATTGATTTTTTCACCATTACAAAGATCATTTAACACCTTAGTGTGCTTACATTTGCAGCAGTAAAAATAGGAATAAATAGAATAAATTACAAATTAAATTAAATCAGGAACAAACAAACAAACAAAAAAACAAAACAGACAATACAAAACCAAAAACAGCCATCACCATCTTATGTAACAGAAGCAGACATACACAAGAATGAAAAGCACAAACTTGCAAGGCCCATGACTGTCACTTCATCTTTCGACTAAAACTCTACTAAAGGTCCTTGTCTCCTTGTATCTTTTTGTCACCTGTTCTTATCTACCACCCACCTTACTCTTCCTCCCGCCTTGGAGGTAAGAAAAAGAAAAAAAAAGGAAATTCCACTAATTCAGCTAGGGGCTAATGGGATCACCCCAGTCCAAAGCATACCTGCCCTTCTGTATAATGTTCCTAAGGGATGGGGGTAGATATAATAAGAAGGTGGACAATGTTCTTTCGAATAGACCCTCATCCCCCTTTATGTATGTTGTCAATCTTTCTAAGGGCAAGACTCTATGGAACCACTGGGTAACTGAGGGAGGCCTATCATTTATCCACTGCTTCAGAATACATCTCCTTGCCAGCAGTAGGAGTTTGTCACAGCATGAAATTGGATCTACTCAGGGACAGTGTTTTGTAGAGTAAGCTCAGTATGAAGAGACCTGGGTATTTGGGAATTGTCAATGAAAGAATCTTAGAGAGGAGTTGTCTGATTATTAAGTATATAAAGCGTTATATGGGATCTGTGAAGCATTTTATACTGAGTTTCTCTCATTCGGTTACATATGAAAGTGGTTTTGGTAGAAGCTATCGCTTCTTGCCAGTCATCCTCAATATAGTTATTTCCTAGATCACGCTCCCATTTTTGTATGACCTGACAGATGTCAGAGGGATCCAAGAAGTGAAACAGCGAATAGGAATGTGAAATAAAATGTTTTGTATCACTCCGCTTTAATAAAAATAAATCTATGTCACTAAAGCGGGGAGTGCCCGGGGGGAGATCCTTCACTTTTGATTGGATAAAGTGGCGGACTTGTAGGTACACAAAAAATTGTTCTGAAGAAATGCCAAATTTTTGTTGAAGTTGCTGAATGGACATCAGTGTGTTATCCTTGTATAGGTCCCCAATGAGCCTAATCCCTCTGACCAGGTTTCTGACATTCCTAGTCAGTGGGATTAATGCAAATGCTGGAATGTCTTTCTCCAAATATTTTTTCTTGCCAGACTCTCATAGTGTTGCATATTATAGGATTAGCCTTTATAGACAGATAGATAGATAGATAGATAGATAGATACTTTATTGATCCCGAGGGAAATTCAATTTAATTTCAGAGGTCATATTTTTTCTATCGCTGTTTGTCAGTTTACTTAGTAAAGAGAAGGGAGTGGGATACCATTCATCCATGCTTGTTTCTGAGTTTAAGTGAGCCTGCAGCCATTCCCAAATTATGCGGGTATGGCAGGCCCAATTATAAAACCTCAAATTGGGAAAGGCTAAGCCTCCTTGTTCTCCAGGCAGTTGTAAAGTTTTCATCTTAATCCTGGGCTTTTTATCATGACAAATAAATCTAGAGAATGTCTTTTCCAGGTCCGAAATTTCTCTTGATATCCATAAAGGTAACATTTGTAAAGGATAAAGTCATTTGAGGAGTATGCTCGTTTTTATCAAGCTAATCCTACCAATCCAAGAGAGGGGGAGGTGATGACATCGCTCCAGGTCATTTTACATTTACATTTTTAATAGCAAAATTAAGTTTCCAGAGATCTGCTACATTGGGAGACACTCTTATCCCTAGTTAAGTAAAACCTGAGGTGGCCAGCTGCCACCAGCTGCTGCCTACTTAACACAAACAATTTAATGTTTTGAGTTAAACACAAACACAGTATGTCTTGAAACAAAGATTTGAATTTTCTTCAGTGAATAATGGTCTGACTAAAAGTCTTTTGTACATTTCTCTTTGTTCTGAATAGATTAAGATGTGAGGATGGTTTTGATGCTGATTAAAACTCTCAAGAACAGCTTCCACACCTTCAGAAAATCTCTGATTGATAAATGACACATAACACAGACAACTTTGTCAATGCTTGAAGCTTTTAATTTTGCATGAGAGAAGAAAGAACAGTTCATTTAGAATAAAGATTTGCTGAAAGCATTCCCTCCATTACACTTTCAGTCTGATGTTCTTACAGGCACAAAGCCTCAGAGACAATCCAGCTCCTTCTTCTGTCTCGTCTCGTCATTCCTTATGTAGCTTTACAGAGATAGAAAGTATATTTACAGAGAATAAAGAGATTTGGAGCGTCCTGTATGTGACTGATTGCATAAACACACATTCACCGATGTTCCTGATTTATGCAGGTTCTTCTTTCCTTTGTGTCATGTTTACCACCTCCTGGTCCTGACATAGACGGAGGGAAGACGATGGTGATACTGTCTGTCACCCGAGCTTTTGCAAGCTGTAAATATCAGAAACACAGGACAAGAGATTGATGTTGAGCACTAAGAATACTCTGATTCAGAACCAAAACTTGTATTAACTGTATTTTCAAGCTAACAACATGATATCATTGCTTTGGCATATGTGTGTGCTCTAGTGTTTACAGCAGTGATTCTCAACTGATGGGTCCCGACCGAAAAGTTGGTCGCAGAGCCATTTTCAGTGGCCGTTTCCCATAAAAAAAGGTCTAAATGTGCAATCGCTTTTAATGTGAAGGGTCTTTTGCAGCGGTAGATCAGAGAATACCCACTCCAACACAGTAGGTAGCGGTGCACTTATGGTAGTTAATGACGGCCATTACACAACATTGAAGAAGAGCTGCAAACTTTTTGTTTTCTTATTACCCTGTTGCTAATTTGTCATGGTGAAATGCAAGAATGACATTGAGTACATGAAATATGGATTTTCTTACATTGAGGACAAAAACCTCAATTTGTTGTGCAGAAAAGTGCCGGCACATGAAAGCATGAAGCCGCCACAACTGAAACATCATTTAGAAACAAAACACTCACACTTACAAAGAGAAAACAGTTGACTACTTTCAAAGACGACTCCAGGAACTGAGTACATCACAAAAGTGCCTCACTTCTCTGTGTATGAGCAAGAGAAGGCCCTCCATGCATCTTTCCAGGTAGCACATTGTATTGCTAAGTCCAAGAAGCCCCCCACTATTACAGACAACCTTATCTTACCTGCAGCCATGGACATGATCAGAGAGGAGTTAGATCAATCTGCAGCAAATAAACTGAAAACCTTACCACTTTCGAATGATACTGTTAGTAGGCGCATTGAAGACATGTTTACGGTGGCCCTGAAGTGCAAAACACAGCAACAAATAAGAAAACACAACGACAAATCACAAAACACAACAACAAATCAAAAAACACAACCACAAATAAGAAAACACAACAACAAATCGAAAAACATTAATCAAAAAACACAAACACAAATAAAAAAACACGATAAATCAAAAAACACAACGATAAATCAAAAAACACAAACACAAATCAAAAAACACAACCACAAATCAAAAAACACAAATCAAAAAACACAAACACAAATCAAAAAACACAAGGAAAAAAAACAAAAAAACAACCACAAATCAAAAAACACAAATCAAAAAACACAAATCAAAAAACACAACCACAAATCAAAAAACACAACCACATTAACTCAAACCGGAAAAGGTAGGTACCTGCAGTCGACAAGGATTGTCGCTGATTGGACGAGCGCAATGTCCGTCTTTTTAACCGGAAGCAGCATGCTTCCGCGAGTTGATTTCAAAACATGAGCGAAACCGGAGAATCAGACTCTCTACTCTCAGAGAATATTTTGATGCAGGCCATACATATGAGGTGATATTGGATATGCTGTCAACCTTTCACAACATTCATATTAGTATCCGTACGCTAAAGACACATTTAAAAGAAGCAGGTTTGTACAGACGATGGAACTATTCTCCACTAGCCGAGGTTCAGACTGAGCTGCAGGGCAACTCTTCGGCTATCGGACTATGTGGCAAGTTCTTCAACAAAAACACAAACTACATGTGAAACGAGAAGTAGTAATGAGAGTAGTATGAGCTTGTTGAAACAACTAAATCCACATGGGGCGACTTTGAGAACACGCCAGAGGTTTACAAGACGCATGTATCATTCCATGGGTCCGAACTACAGATGGCATGCAGATGGCTATGACAAACTGAAACCCTTTGGATCGGCCCTCTCAGGATGTAGAGATGGCTTTTCGATGAGAATAATGTGGCTTGTTTGTGGAACTACGAACAACAACCCATCTGTCATCGCGCACAATTATATTAATTGTATATTAAAAGTGTTGGTGTGATCCCAATGAGATTCAGAACTGACCTCGGAACAGAAAATGGGACAAGGGCAGCAATACAATGTGCCCTCAACCATGCACATACAGACTACTATGGAGGCTCATCAACAGGGAATCAGCATATCGAGTCATGGTGGTCCTTTTTCAGAAGAGGAAGGTATGTAACTATGTATTGCCTAGTGATCAGATCAATTATTCAATATTCACTATTATTAATTGTTGTTTTCAGACCACTCTTTAAAATGCTGATAACATTCCTCATTATTCAATCAATTAAACATTTCTCCTCGTGTGTAAAAAAAACCCAACAACTTTGCATTTAATGTATTCCTAGGTGTCAGTTTTGGATGGACCTGTTTGGAGACTCTGGACACTTCAACGGTTGCCATGAACACCAGTGCTTACTGAGATTCTGCTTCAGTAATGTTCTGCAGAAAGACCTGGATAAATATACGGACCTCTGGAACAAGCACAGGATTCGACCATCCAGACTTGCCTCATGTCCTGGAGGGATTCCAAACGAACTCTATTTGTTGCCTCACAGGTAATCCACATCAACTCAGAGTTAAATGATCATAAACTGAGTATTGTATTATAACAAATTGCACTGCACTCGTTATGGTAACTATATTTGGATTATTGTATATTTTTGTAAATTATAGTATTTCATATAATTTATAGGCTAGTTGTCCTGCCTTTGTTTACTTTCACATTTCTGTATCAACAAGCAAACACATCTTATTAACAATGGCCATTTCAAACTACATTTCTAATATCTGGTTAAAAAACCCTTTCATAATTCTATAATTGTCTGAATTTGCAGGTTTGGTTCAAGGGACTGTGGATTTGCTGTTGAAGACAGGGAACTAAATGTGTTTCCGGAGGCCAGGCAAACAATTGATTCATGCGGTGACTCAGACATTCAGGTTTATCTACAACAGGCTGTGAAACAAAATGGATTACAGCAGCCACAAAATAGCTGGGCTATAGGTATGGACTATACTGAAGCCCTTACCACATATTCCATGTTACAGTAAACCTATAGCTGAGAAAAAATGTTTCTGCTTTAGCAGGAGATGGCTTTACATTACATACATTACTGATCGGACTGTAAGTGCTTATATTTTGGGAACTACTGAGTCTTAATTGTGAACTGACATATAAGTGGCATAAAGGGTTTTAATTGTTAATAAAAGGACGATCTATCAAAATTCTCAAATGTGGTACTTTCAATTTTCAGGTTTGGTAACTGGAATTCTTGCAAGCACAAAATATTTTATTCTGTGTGAACTGATATCACAATTTACACTACATGTAGAACATCTAGTAGACAGTTTCCTTGTATAGTATGCCATGTTAACATTAATGCTACAGAAGTCACAAGCTAAAGAAATCACAACATCTGTACACACCAGTATTTTACCCTCATAAAGGTATTTGTTTTATTTATTGAAAACCAACATATGTTGCTGGAAAAAAATGCAGAATACATCATATTTGTTAGTAAATAAAATGTCATAGCATTTTTTTTCGAATGAGAGTAAGCCATGAAAACAAAGACACAGCAAATTAAAAAACAAGGAGCTAAAATCAGGACAAGAACCGTGAAGTGTGAACCGTCTCCAAGGTTTGAAAACATCTAAATACATTAACAGATCAGGGGCCCGTTTCTGAAAGAAGGTTTTGTGTACTCTGAGTCAGTTAACCCTGAAATGAGGGAAACTCTGGGTATTCCGTTTCAGAAGAGGAGGTCACTCAAACCCGAGAAAGAGGGGTAACTCCAGCCCGTTCCAGAGGGAGAGGTTACTTTACCTCTGAGTCAGTTACTATGGTAACTGAGTCTGTGAACCTAACCTGGTCGGGAGCAGGTTTTCTTCAATGAACCCCGAGTTTCTCTAGGTCTCCTCTTTCAGAGCCAGAAACGCTGTTTCATTTCCTCATTCTTTCATTCAGTCCGTATCACGCCGTGTTAGTGAAGATTCACCGTTTGTCTGAATAAAAATCCAGGTTGTTTTAATATGATATGTTAGGGTGGCAATAGCCTACTATAACGTATAAAACAAACTATTTTATCGAACATGGCATGTCTTTAAGTCGGTATGAAGGGGCTGCATTACTCCACAGGGAATTAGAGCCTATGCTACATTAACGTCGGGAGATGTTAATTTATAAACTAAACAGGATAAAGGTGAGAGGACATTTAGCCTATGTGTGTGAATACAGCTTTATGTTGAGGATAAAGTTAATGCACATTCAAATAAACTCTGAATGAAGTTAACTATAAATCTACATGAGCCTATTATGTTATTATATTTCATTTTGAGCTGTTTAAAAGTCGATTTTCTTCTGCTGGATTGCATCTTAATGAAAATAAATTGTATAGGTTTAATAGCCTACCGTTCCATCAGTTTTGACTTGCAATATTTTAATTCTGATTAAATATTAAATTAATAGACTTTACGAGCAGCTGTTTTCTCTTACACCACTCCTCTCTCCTTTGCCGCTGCGCTGCAGCAGTTTTACTTTTTTTCCTTCTTAAAACCTGTTCATATTCTCCGTAGCCTGTGGCCACATGAAGATATTGATGTATTTTGAGATGGTTAAAGTACGAGGATCTCTTTTTTGTCACCTGTTGCCGTGGTGAATCGTAGTATCGGGGCGCCATTCATGTTGGCTTTTTATCATCGTGGTACACGCGCTGAACACAGAGTGGACCTACTCAGAGTTAATTTAACTAATTCAAATCAGCTGATCTGGAACCGAAAACCCAGTTTCCCACCTGAGGGTAAATCAACTCAGAGCTCAGGGTCAGACTGAGGGTTTGTTCAACCTTCTTTCAGAAACGGGCCCCAGGTCTGTAAGTGACTGCCTCAGAGTGAAACAATGTTTATCAGCAGTCACAGGGGATAATACAATCACTCTTAATGGATGTAAAATCTCGTAACCTCTTGCCACAACCACTGCAAACCACGGTCGTACATTTTCTGGGAGCTCTTTGCCACAATTTGGGCAATACATCATGCATTTTAAATCTCCGCTTACTTCGTTGACATTTCTCTGCCTGGCTCCAAAGGCGTATGAAGCATTTACTTCCAGTTAAAAAGACGGACATTGCGTTCGTCCACTCAGCGACGATCCTTGTCGACTGCAGGTACCTACCTTTTCCGGTTTAAGTTAATGTCGTTGTGTTTTTTGATTTGTGTTTGTGTTTCTTGATTTGTGGTTGTGTTTTTTGATTTGTGGTTGTGTTTCTTGATTTGTGGTTGTGTTTTTTGATTTGTGTTTGTGTTTTTTGGCGTCAGGGATGACCGGTGGTAGTAGTGCTAGATCACCTCAGCATTAAAGCAAGTAAATAGACAAATCTACGGACATAACAAACAACGCAGTTTTACTCATTTATGAGAGGCATGTGTGTGGGGGACTTGCAGGAGCAATGTCTTTGCAAAAGAGATCTTCAAACTACAACTGCAGAGGATATTTTTAGCTCTGTGGACTGTATTTGAGTTCAGTGGGCCTTAGCTGGTTTATGTAGGTCAGTGTCACTACTGATGGTGCTGCCTCCATTAATGGAAAACACTCGGGTGGTGAAGAGACTACTTGAAAAGGCACCAGATGCAACTTGGAACCACAGTTTTTTGCACAGAGAGGCCCTTGTACCAAATGACATGGTACCAGTGCTTCATGAAACATTGAAATATGCCATAAAAGTGATGAACTACATCAAACGGAGCGCAAAGAACTTTCAAAAACTGTGCCAAGACCTAGGCAGGGACCATGTACAGGTGTTGTATCATGTCGAAGTACGCTTGTTTCGAGTGGAAAGGTACTCTCACGTTTCTATGAACTAAGGACAGAAATTGGAGCCTTTCTTTCCGAGAACAACTCACCACTTGCTGACACTTAGCGAAAGTGTGTGGCTTGCGCAAGTTGCATACCTTACTAATGTGTTACGAACTGTTGAACACATTAAATGTGTCCATGCAAGGGAGAGGGTATAATATTTTTTAACAATCTGACAAACAAATCTCTGTGTTAATCTTCATTAATTCAAGGGTGTTTACTTTGTATCTACTGATGTAGGGTTATCCCAGCTACAGTTAAATTGAAAGTTAGAGGAAGATATATATATTTTTGCTCTTCATTGCTGCCACCTGCTGGTTATTTTGGTTGACCATTAAATCATTGTTTGGTTGTTTTTAAATTGGCATACTTTGTACATACTTTGGCATACTTGTTCATTAAATAATCTGAGCAGTTGAAAATTTCCACCAATTTGGATCGCGGCTGGTCATTTAGGGCTGGTGGTGGGTCCCGAAACCATACCAGTGAAGAACCACTGGTACCCAGTCAATGTTTCTTGAGTTTATGATTGTACACTTGGGTGACTGAACATATTTTTATTGGTTGTTGATCCAAAAAATTAAGTATGAAGATTCTCTCATTGATATGAAATACGAGTCGTATCATTCTGAGTGTCATGATTTGGGATCTTATTTTCAGAGTTTAGGTTTTCTTGTTGTTTTTAGTTCTCATTCTTGTCTGATGGTGTTGTTTCCCTTGTGTGTTTTCTAGGTTAGTGTTTCATGTGTTATTTTTGTAACTTCATATCCTAGTTTTTCTTTATGTTCTAGTGTGTTTTGTTTCATTCTTGAGTTCTGTGTGTCTTCAGTGTTTCATGTATTTTATTTTGTAGTTGTCCTCAGTGTTGTGTCCATTCCTTCCTCTGTGTGTTTCCCTCCAGTGTGATTACCCTCATTGTCTTCACCTGTGTCATTAGTCTCACCTGTGTTTGATTACCCCTGTGTCTATTTAGTCTCTGTGTTTCTTCCCTTCTGTGTCAATTCATTGTATGTTGTATGTCGTGTGAATGTCAGTTTTTGCTCGTGCTCCTCTATGGAGCCCTGTTCTTGATCCCTATGTTTTTTGTTGAACTTTTGAAAGTAAGTTTTTGTTGCCTTTGGCCTTTATGTTTAATTAAATATTTTTGGTTTCTGCACTTGGGTCCACTGCCCTTGTTTTACACACTGAACCGTAACACTGAGAAGCGTAATAATAATAATAATAATAATAATACATTTAATTTATAACGCACTTTACATTTTAGCAAAAATAATGTCTACATGCTACAGAAAAAAATAAAATAGAAATAAAAATAAATTTCATCAACTAAGGGAACTAAAAGCACAAGCAGAAGGCTTTGTTAAAAAGGTGGGTTTTTAGAGCCCTTTTAAAAGTGTCCGCAGACTGTGCCCTCAGCTGCTCGGGGAAAGCGTTCCACAGACTGGGAGCAGTAGAGCAGAAGGCCCGGTCTCCCATGGTGTGGAGATTAGTCCTGGGGGGGGGGGTGGGTAGGTTGGTATTTCCAGAGCGGAGGCTTCGTGTGGAGGATAGTGGAGTGAGGAGTTCTTTGAGGTAGGGGGGACATTAGGACCATAGGTCCACTGGTAGGTGAGAAGGGTGACTTAGTATTGAATCCTGAATGAGATGGGGAGCCAGTGTAGTGCCTGAAGCACTAGAACCAGTCTAGGGCGGAGTCAGAAAGACCGATGGTAGAGTGAAGGCGGATGAGGAGGATGTCGTGATCGACGATGTCAAATGCTGTTGTCAGGTCGAGGAGAACGAGGAGAGATGGAGAGACAGCGTCAGCTGCCATCAGCACGTCATTTGTGACCCTGACCAGAGCTGTTTTTGTACTGTGGGTAGAGCGGAAACAAGACTGAAATTTCTCAAACAGTTTGTTGTATTGTAGATGGTCGTGAAGTTGAGTGGCAACTGCTTTTTCCAGCACTTTGGAAATAAACAGAAGGTTGGAAATGGGCCTGTAGTTGGCAAAGACGTCTGGGTTAAGGGTGGGTTTTTTGAGAAGTAGTGATATGACAACAGTTTTCAAGGCAGATGGAACATGGCCAGCCTGTAGGGAGTGATTTATGACTTTGGTGATGAGGGGACTTATAGCAGATGTTAGATTTGACCAGGGCTGTTGGAAGGTTTCATTTTTTTGATGATCTCCTCAGTCTCTCGCTTCGTAATTGCAGAGAGGCAACAGAGAGGCTGGGTGGTCCCCGGCTGTGGGCTGTGAAATCATTGCACCGCTCCCCTGTGGTGTCTGAGAGGGAGGGAGTTCGTGGATTTGAGAGATGGTTTATGCTTTGAGTTGCCAGGGCTATTGTTTATTATATTTAAGTAGAACTCCGGGCATTTCTGAGGGACTTTGAGTAGGCTTTTTGGTGTTCTTGATAGGCTAGCCTATGCAGTGAGTCCTGAGACGCCGTTCAAGGACGTGGATATTAATATCTTGATAGTATTATAATGTTGGCAGAGGTTGTGCAGAGTGAAGAGAGAAGGTCATGCATCTCTGAGATGAAGGCTGTGTTTGGTTTGAGTGGCCGGTAAATGAGAAGAATTGTCATGGTGAAAGGGGGTTTACATTTAAATGCAAGGCATTCAAATGGGGACAGCTCAGGCAGGGGCAGGGGGGACAGTTCAAATGAATTTCGAAAAAAGACAGCTACACAGCCACCCCGAAGTCCAGAGCTGCTGGCTTTCTCAAGGTAGCTGTAACCAGGAGGACAGACTTCATTTAGGGCAGAGAAGACGCCTGGCTGGTGCCAAGTTTCAGTTAGGCACATAAAGTCAATGCCCTTGTCCGAAATGTGGTTTTGAATAAAGGATGATTTATTTGAAATGTGCATTAAAAAGCTGCTAAGGAAGAGGAGAAACGTTGTAGAGGCCACTCCACGTTTTCTGTGCTGCTTGAAGTGTGGTGATCTCGCAGAGTTTCCAGTGCTACTTGTTCCAGGGACGGCAGCGTACTGATGACGTGGCAAACGTGCGAAGGTGCACTCAGCTGAGGACCAGATGGTGAAATGGAGTGACCGGGCTTGAAGTAAACAAACTTTCGACGGGAGCTTCGGTGGATGTAACGGGGCCGACGCAGATGTCCAAGTTGTTTAATGGCTGTGATGCATGTTGGAGTGGTCCAATTGTTGAGTGTCAACAGTTGCGGGATGGAATGTGTCAACATTATGACGGTTGCCGGTGGTGTTAGCCTGGAGTCAGCGCGTAGCCGGCAGCTGCTCATTGACTGGAGGGCAGGTATCTCACGGCTAGCTGGTAGTGGAGGTAGCGAGCCTATCAGCACCGGGAAACAGCTGCGAGGGTGTTCGGGAGAAACCTCACAGACGTAGCTCTAAACAGAGACTGGAAGGTCCGGGTTGAGGTCTACCGACAGCAGAAGAATGATTGATTTTATGTTTTTAACTGAAATTTGGTTAGATCAAAATAACAGTGCAGCTGTTCTTATCGTGTCAACCCCTCCCAACTTCAGTTTTGTAAGCGAGGCTAGAGTGCATAAGAGAGGAGGAGGAGTTGCAGTTTTGTTTAATGATTCCTTCCAATGTAAGCAATTATCTTTTGGAAGTTTTGCTTCTTTTGAATATGTGGCCCTTCAGTCCACCCCCAGAGTCTGTGATTTGTATTGACTTTGACTGTTTTATTATTGTTGGTGATTTTAACATCCATGTTGATTACCCCCAGGACAGAGGGACTAAAGAACTGTTTCACACTCTTGATAGCTTTGGCCTGACTCAGCACGTGACAGAGCCCACACACAACAGAGGGCACACTCTGGACTTAATCATCTCCAAGGGCTTGGACATCTCTAAGGTTGTTGTTTAAGATGTTGAACTCTCTGATCACTCCTGTGTTCTATTTGAGAGTACTATGTCAGTGTACAAAAGTATTCGAACAAAAGTGATCACAAAACGGTGTATCACTGAAAACACCAGTGAAATATTTAACCAGGTTTTCTCTTCCACAGCTGGCCTGTCCTGGGGCTCAGTCAGTGAGTTGGTCGATAACTTAAATTCTAAAATCACAAATGTTATTGATTCCATTGCTCCCACTAAGGTGAAGGTTGTCTCTGGTAAGAAAAAATCTCCATGGAGAAATTCGACACTGGTAAGAAACGGAAAAAGAGATTGTCGAAAAGCTGAACGCAGGTGGCGTAAAACTAATCTCCAGATTCATTATGACATCTACAAAGAGAGACTTCAGAGTTATAATTCACAACTGAGGAATGCAAGGCAATCTTTCTTCTCTGACATCATCACCAGAAACAATAATAATGCTTGTGCCCTGTTTGCTACTGTCGACAGGCTAACAAACCCTCCTGTGTCAATAGCATCTGAATTTCATTCTACCAGGGCCTGTAATACATTTTCCACCTTCTTTACTGAAAAAACCCAGAAAAGTAGACAAACTGTCAGTAACTCATCATCAGGACCAGGACATGTGCTGTGTCCATTTAAAACCAACTTAAGCACCATGAGACAATTTAATCAAATCAACCTTAAAAACCTGGAGGACATTATACAACAATTACATTCCTCCTCCTGCTGTCTTGATATTCTGCAAACAGGTTTTTTCTAAAAAGTTTCCCAAGTCATGGCTCCAGATCTGTTACAAATTGTAAACCTGTCTCTTCTCTCAGGTGTCTTCCCACAGGCCCTGAAAACAGCAGTCATCAAGCCACTATTAAAAAAGAACAATCGAGACAAGTCAATAATGAACAATTACAGGCCTATATCAAATCTTCCTTTTTTAAGTAAAATAATCGAAAAAGCTGTTTTTCAACAGTTAAATAACTTCTTGACATTGAGCGACTGTTTCGATGTCTTCCAGTCAGGTTTTAGACAAAATCACAGCACTGAGACAGCTCTGGTTAAAGTGTTTAATGACATCCGTTTAAACACAGACAGTGGCAGAACCTCAGTCTTAGTTTTACTTAATCTCAGTGCTGCGTTCGACACAGTTGACCACAATATATTACTCGACTGACTGGAAAACTTGGTGGGAGTTTCTGGCACAGTAATAAACTGGTTTGAATCCTACTTAAAGGACAGGGACTTCTTCGTGTCTATAAGTAACTTCAAATCTGAGCAAGCAAAAATTACTTGTGGAGTTCCCCAAGGTTCCATCCTGGGGCCTCTTCTGTTTAATCTCTACATGCTCCCACTAGCTCAGATTATAAAAAACAATAAAATAAGTTATCATAACTACGCAGACGACACACAAATATATATTACAATGTCGCCAGGCAACCATGGTCCCATAAAAGCACTGGATAAATACATAGAGCAAATCAATGAGTGGATGTGCAAAAAATTTCTCCAGCTAAACAAAGACAAAACTGAGGTTGTTGTTTTTGGAGCAAAGGAGGAGCGACTAAGAGTCAGCAATCAGCTTCAGTCAGTAAGACTTAAAACCACAGACCACGCAAGAAATCTGGGCGTAGTGATGGACTCAGACCTCAATTTTAAAAGCCACATTAAGACAATTACAAAGTCAGCCTACTATCACCTGAAGAATATATCAAGAATTAGAGGACTTATGTCCCAGCAGGACCTGGAAAAACGTGTCCATGTTTTTATCTTCAGTCGTCTTGATTACTGCAACAGTGTCTTTACAGGTCTGCCTAAAAAAATCAGTCAGACAACTGCAGCTGATCCAGAACGCTGCTGCTAGAGTCCTCACCAAAACCAAGAAAATGGATCACATCAGTCCAGTTCTGAGGTCCTTACACTGGCTCCCAGTCTGTCAGAGAATAGATTTTAAAATCCTGCTGCTGGTTTATAAAGCGAAAGGTTTAGGGCCAAAATACATTAGTGACCTCCTGATTAATTACGAACCATCCAGACCGCTCAGTTCGTCTGGGACAGGTCTGCTCTCTGTCCCCAGAGTCAGAACCAAACATGGAGAAGCAGCGTTCAGTTTCTATGCTCCTTATATCTGGAACAATCTCCCAGAAAACCGCCGGTCTGCTGAAACTCTCAGCTCTTTTAAATTGAGGTTGAAGACACACCTGTATACAGCTGCCTTTCATTAAACAATTTTAATAAGATTTTAAATTTTAACTCTGCACAGTAACTTTTAACTCATTTTATATTTTTACTTTATTTATTTCAATTAATTTCATTTGAATTATTTTTATTTGAACATGTGTTCAGATTTAATAATTTCAGTGATTTTTAAATGTTCTATTTTAATGTTTCTTTTCTTTCCTCTGACATGATGCTTTTGATGTCTTGTGTGAAGCACTTTGAATTGCCTTGTTGTTGAAATGTGCTATATAAATAAACTTGCCTTGCCTTACTACTCTTCTCTAATTGAAGAAAATAAAAACAATCCTAGATACCTTTTCAAAACTGTTGCCAGGCTGACAGAGAGTCATAGCTCCATTGAACCATGTATTCCTTTAGCCCTCAGCAGTATTGATTTCATGAGCTTTTTTAACAATGTAATTCTAGACATCAGAGACAAAATTAGTAACCTCCTGCCCTTACCTGGTGCAGATACCTCCTATAACTCCAATACGGCAGAAACAGTTCCAGGACTTGATATTAACCTCAAATGTTTTTCTCCAATCGACCTTTCTGAACTAAATTAAATTGTTTCTGCGTCCAAACCGTCCACCTGTCTTTTAGACCCAATCCCAACCAAGGTGTTTAAGGAAGTCTTTCCCCTAGTTAGCAACTCTATATTAGATATGATCAATATGTCTTTACTGGCAGGCTATGTCATTTAAAGTAGCCGTAATCAAACCTCTACTTAAAAAGCCTACTCTAGGTTCAGGAACTCTAGCTAACTATAGGCCTTCCTTTTATCTCAAAGATCCTGGAGAAAGTGGTAGCTAATCAGCTGTGTGACTTTCTCCATGACAACAGTTTGAGGAGTTTCAGTCAAGATTTAGAGTCCACCATAGCACTGAGACTGCACTAGTTAAAGTTACAAACGATCTACTTCTAGCTTCAGACAGGGGACTTCTCGCTGTGATCGTCTTGTTAGATCTTAGGGACTGCTTTAAGTTGGTTTAAATCCTATTCATCAGATTGATCTCAGTTTGTACATGTTAATGATAAGTCCTCTATGCACACCAGTTAGCCATAGAGTGCCACAAGGTTCAGTGCTTGGACCGATTCTTTTTACATTATATATGCTTCCTCTGGGTAATATTATGAGGAAACACTCCATAAATGTCCATTGTTATTTAGATGATACTCAGCTTTACGTATCAATGAAGCCTGATGGCACCAATCAGTTATGTAAACTAGAACCTAGTGCCTTAAGGACGTTAGGACCTGGATGACCAGAAATGTTTTGCTACTTAATTTAGAGAAGACTGAAGTTATTGTGCTTGTCCCTAAAAACCTCAGAGAGACTTTTTCTAACGTTATGACTGTCCTTAATGACATCAGCCTGGCCTCTAGCACCACTGTTAGGAATCTAGGAGTTCTATTTGATCCTAATATGTCCCTTAACTCGCACATAAAACAAATTTCAAGGACAGCCTATTTTCACCTTCGTAATATATCTAAGATCAGGAATATCCTGTCGCAAAACGATGCAGAAAAACTAGTTCATGCATTTGTTGCCTCCAGGTTGGATTACTGTAATTCTCTTTTATTGGGGTGATCTGGTAAGTCTCTAAAGACTCTTCAACTAGTACAAAATGCTTCAGCTCGTGTACTGACTAGAACTAGGAAAAGGGACCGCATTACTCCTGTATTGGCTTCTCTGCACTGGCTCCCTATACAATCTAGAATTGAGTTTAAAATCCTTCTTCTCTCTTACAAAGCTCTAAATGGTCAGGCACCATCTTATCTTAAAGAGCTAAAAGTGCCATACTATCCTACAAGAACATTACGCTCTCAGAATGCAGGCCTGCTCGTGGTACCTACAGTCTCTAAATGTACTATGGGAAGTAGAGCCTTCAGTTATCAGGCCTGCTCATGGTACATACGGTCTCTAAATGTTCTATGGGAAGTAAAGCCTTCAGTTCTTCAGAACTGGCACCTTCAGCTCTTATCTCTCCCTCTCTCATTTTCTATCTGTAAAACTCAGTCACTAACCACATATTTTCCTGTAGTGATGTGAAAAGCAGTTCTTTTCAGTGTACTGAATCAGTAGAATCAGTTCAGTAAAGTGATTAGTTCAAAAGATTCGTTCACTGAATCGTTCAGTACTTCTCTGCAGCTCTGCCTGTGAATTTAATAAGCTGAAACACGGCCGAACGTTTAGTTCTGCTCGCGATCGTACTGAGAACAGCCGGTGGTGAATAATAAACCAATGAGCTGAGAATTTAGTTGGATAAAGCTACAGTTTGCAAACTGAAAGCTGCTAAAACAATCACATTTATTTTCCCCGACCGTTCTGTTCAGTACGTTCAGTACACCAATCACTGACTGACTGACTGACTGAGAGGAAGAGAGTGACTCGGAGGCGGAGCTCTCGTTCAGTACGTTCAGTGAACGAATCACTCACTGAGCATCAGTCAGGGCGTGATCACACTGGTCATCTGTACCGTGCTGTACCCAAGCACGATTGCCCCCCTGCGCCATTCCCACGCTGGCCGGCCCGGCCCGCGGTCACACTACACAGGACTATCCGTGCCTAAGCACGATTACCTCTTGTACATAACGTCTTAATACAACACATGCACGCTTTATGTTATTATGAAGCGTGCTCAGTTTACAAACAGGCGGACGAGAGAGAGAGAGAGAGGGAGAGAGAAAATGAGTACAATGAACAAGAGCCCTGGGTCTCAATTCTCTCGAAGTTGAGGAAGCACGGCACTAAATATTTTAATAACAATTAGTCAGTGTTTCGTTCACTGAACGAACTGAGAGGGAGAGAGAGTCTCGGAGCTCCCGTTCAGCACGGTCAGTGAACGAAACACTGACTGAACATGAACGAGCGAGACTGCGAGTTACCAGCCTCAGTCACACACACACTGTACTGACTGAAACACGATCGTTAGTGGATGTTAAAACAGTCAGCTGAGTGAAATTAAGTTGGATATAAAAGCCTTTTGCAAACTGACAGCAGCTATAAAAAGCACATACATTTTCGCGACACCTAAATGTTAAATAATATATTTGCTACTTCCTCAATTTTCGAGACATGAGAGGGGCGGGCTTTAGTGACACAGAGCTCCCGACCGACTCCGTCCTGTTGGTTCAGTCAGTACGTATCACGGACATGAAAGGGAGAGGGAGGGCGGGCTTTGAGCGACTCTTACGGTCTAGAGAGAGAGACACGAGACGGGAGAGAGGAGAGCGCAACTGAAGTTGAGAAATGAACGACTCTTTTCAGTAAGTGATTCAGTTCAGTTCGTTCACCCAGATGATTCGTTCGTTTTGAACGAATCGTTCACGAACGACACATCACTATTTTCCTGGGAGCATCTGAGCTCTCTTAGGCTCCTCGGGATCGTTGATAGACGGCCTGCCTGAACAACAACCCCCTCACCTCCCCACTGTTCCCTATCCCTCTTCCTGCATCATATCCCATCTCTATCCCTTTCCAAGCCCGCAGTCTAGGCCTGTGAAGGCTGTTTCTTCATGAGCCGGGGATCCAGCCGAAGATTTCTGTCTTTTAATAAGGCAGTTTCTTCTTACCACTGTAACTTTTGCTGCTTTGCTAAAGTGCTCATGATGGATAGGCCGGGTCTTTGTAATATAGCAATAAGTAAGGTCTTTTACCTGCTTTTTGTAACATAACAATGAGTATGGTCTTTTTAGCTGCTCTTTTGTAATATTAAAAAAACAAAGAGTAAGGTATTTTACCTGTTTTTGTAAAGTGTCTCGAGACAACACTTATGAGTTGACACTATACAAATAAAGATTGATTGATTGATTTGGTTGAACATCAAAGTCCAATGACATAAACGGTTGAACGCTATAAATATGGGTAATGTTCTAACTGCCGCTGTCCATCCTACATGGTGTGAATTTCAGTAATGCCCTGAGTCTTACCTAATGGATCATAGAGTAGAAGGGTTCCTGGGTCAAAGGTTGGTTGGTACCAGCTGAGCGAACTGTCCCCGTCGTGATTGCGGATACTCCTGGCTCTGTTATAAGTATAGGTTGAATTATCCCACAGTGTTGCCAAAATACTAACTACAACACTTATTTTGAACATCAGGTACCATTTAGTTAAAGTTTTTATTACCATAAGTCTCACCCAGTTGTTGAGTGTCACCAGGATCAGCCAAAGCAGAGTAAAAGGCTGGAATTGACGATTCAGCCTCAACTGAAAGCAAAGAGAGTTTCAAGGATTAGTCAGTTTATACCCTATAGCAAGATGTTAACACAGTGAAATCAAGGCTTGCATTGAATACATGGTTGTTCCCTTGGATGCTTCAATCAAATCCATCAGTACTAGGCTATGCCAATTGATGACACAGTCACAGTGACAAGTTTATCTTTTCATAAAGGACAAAGATAGCTTCCTACAGTGTCAGCTGGTTGTCTGGAAACTTCTGTTGACAATCAAAGCTGTCCATTTCCATTAAAAACCCTGACTTCTGTGGCGCCGGATGGCCTACTTGTTATGTCATGCGCCCCATGTACGGAGGCTATAGTCCTCCTCCCAATTTCTGTGGGTTTAAACCTGACCTCAGAGCTTTGCTGCATGTCATTCCCCCACTCTCTCCTCCCAACATTTCCCATCTCTCTTCAGCTGTGCTCACTAATACCTGGCTTCGGTATCCCATCCTGAACTCCATCATGGCACATAACCTTCTACCGAAAATGAGCATCACAGACTACCGCGTTTTTGTGACAGATCACAGATGCAGAAATAAAGTTCCATCTCTTCCACTGCACAAAGCGAATCCAGGCACGAAAGCTAACTCCATGTTTCTTCCTATTAGGGAAACAGTGTTTAAACAATATTTAACCATCTTAATGACTGGTCAAATTAAATGTAATAAAATGGAAGAAACTCAATAAACACGACCTGAAACGCCCGCTCTCACTCACTACCACCTACTGCACATAGGATCAAAGCAGAATCAGAGAACCCGAGTCCCCCATGCTATGTCTGAAAACGGCCACTTTCTACTCTAATTTTTTGCCCTTTTGTGTTGTATAACACATCAAATCAAACATTGACATATTCTACAGCCTTTATCAGACAATGTTTAGTGTTAATTTACAGAAAAATTTAACCTGCAATGTGCTCTTTAAGCTTGAAACATTTCACCTTATTTAGCACATTTTCTCAAGTATTTAATTATTTTTAATGAAATGAAAGGAATTCTTTGCTTTAACCTGTCTCATCTTTTGCTATCCTGTTATTTTGGGTTCTCCATGGCTCAGGTTTAAATCCTATTTGACTTTTAGCTTTTCCTTCCTGCTTCCTCTCGTGTGTAATTTATCATTCATCAATATGCAGATGATACCCTGTTCTATGTCTGTTAACAGCATTAAATACACAACATGGTCAAGCTTGTAAAATTTACTTTTTAAGTTTTAATAATCAATAATAATAACTTGATGTGTATAGCAAGGGTTTACAAAGTGCTATGTACTGAATATTCTCAGAGTTTGAATCTCAGAAAATACTTTAACTCTCAGGCTTTTACTCTAGAAAAACATGATTACTTGTTTCTATTTCTCAGTGAAGAACTTTACCATTATGCTTAAACAGATGGCCTTCAGATACGGACTTGTGAAGTCCTCATTTAATATTGTTAAACTACCCCAGGTTCAAGAGAAAAAGAGTTTAATATCAAGACATAGGAAAGACAATCTTAAACGTGAAATGAACTGTTACAGAATAAACTGTCAGGTGAGGTACCTTTCTTCGTCCTGTTTTTTAAAACCGCAGCGTACATCGCTTGGTTTGCATCTGCTGCCTCTCGACCGGCCTCAACAAAGACTGAAAATAAAAACACGTGATAAGAATCCACAATGATACAGTACATTACCAATATATAGACATTAGGGATGGGACAGACGGACAAAAATACAAACCATTTGGTTCCAGAGCCATGGTTCGGCGCATGCATGTATCATTCGGTTCATTAGAAATGGGCTATGAGGCGTCTTGTCTCGTTTTACCCTAACCCAAATTGGAGTGGAGGATCACTCCTAGATATTGGAGTGATTTTGTGTTCCATCTGAAATTTTATGTCTGTTGTATGGGTAATTTATAGACAACACCTGTGTTTTTGCAGTGTTTAGTTTGTATCCGGAAAAATTGTTATAGGATTCTAACAATTTCATGAATTCAGTAAGACAGACATCATCTGCAAATAACCCTATTGTGTGTTGCCTTCTAGCTGTAGCAGCACATCCAACATGGCAGCACATCTTTACCTGTCAGAGCGTCTGTGTGTCATTTATTGTGTTTGACTGAGTGATACCTGTTTTGTCTGTGAAATAACGGTAAACTTTGAATCCGCCCACCACACTGTGTTTTGGGACTATAGGCTGTGTGAAGTGTGGTTTATATACCTATTCAACCGTTCTGGAGGACCAGGAACACTCCGTGTGCTTGAAGCATGTCCACCCCTCGGAGATGGAATGCCGACACGCTGAATGATTCTGATGGGCCTTAACCTCTCATGATAAAGGAAAGTGCTTCTTTCATGGTTCAAATAGGTGCTTACAATGAGGTTCCACCCATTTTTAGAAGTCGACTGGTCCTGATTTCATTGTGTTTGTCCACAGTATTTCTTTGCTGGGGTTGATTTCCTGTTTGCGCGAGACGTCACGCTTCACGACAACTTCATCTGACTCAAGAGGGGGAAAATCAAAACACTCAGAGCGGATTTTTACTGAACTGGCCTGGATTTCTAAAATTCTACATCAGTCAATAAACTTGGCTTTATTTTGACAACCAAATATCTGTTGCTCTAACTGGTTTATGCTGTTTCATACGGGAATGAAACGTAAAATTCCGTTGGTCTTTACTGTACTGTGTTTGTTAATTTTGTACGACACAGGACGAAGCCCCCACGGTCACTTACGCAACATACCGGGGAACGTGTGCATCTGGCTGTGCGCTGGTTAAATCATAACCCCTACATCTCTTTTCCTCTGACATTGTGATCGTATCCCGTCTCATCAGTGTAATGGCTCTCCAAGACGATTTGACCATTTCCATAAACTGTCTTTGTGATTTTGTAATGAAGGACTGTGAAACCCAATCCAGGTCCAGATGCTCTCATAAATGTTAACACTCCAGCTGATTTTAAATCAAGGTCAGGGGTCTCATTTAGAACTGTTGCTTACGCACAAAACGGGGCCTGAAACTGGCGTACGCCCTTTCTCACGCAAAGTTTGTAATCTATAAAAACAAACATGACGGTAAAATGTGCCCACCCCTAAGCAAACTGTGACCCAGGCGTACATACATTTTGGAGGCAGGGGAAATTGGCGACACAGACGACGAGCCGAGGTGGTGAAGCGTGCAGAATGTTTATTGATGTCTCTAACACATTTTATTTCACTAAATATCAAACTTTACAGACAGATCCACGTCATCAGAATCATTAAAACAGATGGTTTTATTTAGGCTTTACGCGTGCATGTAGTGAGCCGTTTTCAATAAGTCACTTTCAATATGACAATAAACGAAAAAATGAAAAAAATAAGTCTGCCACATACACAATTCATCAGCACTGTCTCGCCTTCATTATCCCAGACGGACCGGACTGTACACTAATGTAATCACTGATGTAGAGTTAAACATTAGACTAACACAAAAACCATAGAGCCACCAGTTTTCATTAATATATTTCAATATCGTGCATTTATCATCAAGTGTGATTTTTAGTTTTGATAAAGATGATCAGGTCTGGATTCAGACCGGCTGCTTTACAGGCAGATGCGCAATGCTCTCACAGTTGCAATTAGGAAAGCGAAAGCTGATAATTTCCTCACAGAAACCTCAAGCAACCTCAACAATCCCCTGAAACTGTGGAAGACAAATAAATCGCTGGCTGCACGCACCCTCACAAAGCCTTCATGAGCTGGATACTGTCTACCATGGGCCGCTGAGGTTTACCACCAATTTTAAAGCCCTTACTCACCACTGCTCCTCTTATGCTCTGGTTGGTTGGTCTGCCTTGTCTGCATGTAGACTAAACCACTGGAATATTTTTTTATTTATAAGGGTATTCTCGGCCTGCTTCCATCCTACCTACAGAGCTACATACAGGAAGTTACCATCCTTGTACTGAGCTGGGAAAAGGGCGTTCAAGTAAGCTGCTCCCTCTTCTTGGAATCGGTTGCAAGATACTTTAAATCTTCGGGAGCTGGTTTCATTGAATGTTTTTAAAGGTCTTCTTAATGATCTAGAGGCAGAAATATCTGACTGTAGATGTTTTAATTAACTCGTATTACTTTTTGATCGCTTTGCTGCTGATGACTTATGACAGATTTTGATGAATGTTTAATTTTGTGAATCCTGTTATGTAAATTGTTGTTAAGTGTTTCATGTCTGAACCCCTAACCCCTGTAATTGTGCTGCTGCCTGTCTTGGCCAGGACGCTCTTGTAGAAGAGATTTTTTTATCTCAATGAGACTTTTTCCTGATTAAATAAAGGTTAAATAAAAATAAATACAAATTGTGATCTGTACCTTTAATTTCCACCCCTCTATTCTGTCAGCTTGTCATATTACTTGGGCCAAGAGCTCTGTAATGTGTACGTTTGTGAGCCAAACTTTGAATGGTGACATACGCCAGACTGGCTATGCCTGACCCCCAACGACTCTCCCCAGATGAATCAAACCGGTTTAACTACTCAAGTCCCCATGGATCAAAGGAACGTCAACCACTGACTAAAACATCTAAATAAACATCTCTGGAAACAGAACACTTTTAATTGCCCCCTTTTCACACTTCAAATGACATTTGATCAGATTATCCTGGTTAAAACAAGCAGGCTAACCATTTTTAACTAATCACTCCTTTGAATGAAGCACAAGTTGACCTGAACATCCTAATGATACCTGTTCTTACCTGTTTGAACCTCAGTTGTGCCTGATTGAGGTGCCAGTGTGGACAAGTACAGCAACACTGCAGGGCATGAAATAAAAAAAAACACTATCAACAGAGAACAAGGAAGAGATTTAGACATGATAAAACAAAAACCACTTCCTGGTCTAAAGATTTGCAGTGGTCTTGGTTTGTTCTTGCTTTTTTTTACAGCAGATATTTGTCAAATACAGTTATGAATTAAAAAGGTAGTTACAACCAACCATTCATATAATAAGTTCTGTGCTGGATGTTTGCATCATCAGGGTTTGACTCTGCTGATTTCAGGTGTTGTAAGAATCCATTAGCTGTGTTTAAGACCTCACTGTTATTAACTGGCCCATTCATCCATTAAATACATTCAACAAAATCACTTCTAAGATCACTTAAAGTGCAAATGTTCCATGGGAACTGTGACTCTTGTTAGTGAAATGTGTTTGTACCTCTGTTCCAATAACCTTTGGCGAGATGAAGAAGTCCAACCAGCACCAGCAGAACCAATAAAACAATGATAACTGTCCATGGGGTAGAACTGCCATTGGGTTCTAGAATGATTAAAAATGAAAGAGGATTTTAGGTTAGGATGGGTTGACCGATGAGAAGAAAAATAAAACGATTTGAAACCTGTAAATTTCAACTTTTAATATTAATGTAATGTTTGCAGTTCATCTTTAAATCAGAGCTTCTGAGAGCTCATTGATTTCTAGCACAATTCAAATTTCTTAAAACTCTTGAATCATTGTCACCTACAAAGAGTTGAAGATTATGTGAGCCAAAAATTAGCCTTTGGGCTAACTTGGGTACATGAATGAATGAATAACTATATATTTTTTTCACGTAAGGTAATTTAAAAGACCCAACCCGACATAGAAGTACATTTACATCCATCTGAATGTTGATTAATGTACACTGTCCTTTTTTTTATATATATACATATATATATATCTATATTAGGGCTGGGCAACGATTAAAAGTTTTAATCGCGTTAATCGAATGAGTTCCTGTGATTAATCATGATTAATCGCATTGTTATACGCAAAATCCAATAATGAATTCAAAAATAGTGTATAGCGCACTTTTATTGTAAATGTACTTCTCAACTTAAACAATGTAATCAAAGCAAATAAATACAAAACTAAAGCTTATTGCATTTGTTGCAGTCTGGATGCAGAGTGGTGTGGGTCTCCTCTCTGCTCTCTGACTGACAGCCTGTGAGTGCTTTTGGAATGGGGAGGGGCTCACGGCAGCACCCGCTGCTCGTTGAGGACAGTAACTGCAGAGCAATACGTGCTTTCACGTCAGTTTCTTACACCAAAAATGATACCTGTTCTTACCTGCTTGAACCTCAGTTGTGCCTGATTGAGGTGCCAGTGTGGACAAGTACAGCAACACTGCAGGGCATGAAATAAAAAAAACACTATCAACAGAGAACAAGGAAGAGATTTAAACATGATAAAACAATAAAGCCACTTCCTGGTCTAAAGATTTGCAGTGGTCTTGGTTTGTTCTTGCTTTTTTTACAGCAGATATTTGTCAAATACAGTTATGAATTAAAAAGGTAGTTACAACCAACCATTCATATAATAAGTTCTGTGCTGGATGTTTGCATCATCAGGGTTTGACTCTGCTGATTTCAGGTGTTGTACACTGTCCTTTTTTTTTATCCTTTTTTATATATATCCATATATATATATATATATATATATCTATATTAGGGCTGGGAAACGATTAAACGTTTTAATCGCGTTAATCGCATGAGTTCCTGTGATTCACCACGATTAAATGCCTTGTTATACGCAAAATCCAATAATGAATTAAAAAGTAGTGTATAGCGCATTTTTATTGTAAATGTACTTCTCAACTTAAACAATGTAATCAAAGCAAATAAATACAAAACTAAAGCTTATTGCATTCGTTGCAGTCTGGATGCAGAGTGGTGTGGGTCTGCTCTCTGACTGCAGCTGGGTCTGCTGCACGAGGCTACACTGATAGCCTGTGAGTGCTTTTGGAAGGGGGAGGGGCTTACGGCAGCACCCGCTGCTCGTTGAGGACAGTAACTGCAGAGCAATACGTCACATCAGTTTCTTACACCAAAAAAGTCGCTAGATTTGTCGCTAGTAGCTGTTGACAAAAAAGTCGCCAAGGGGGTTTGGAAAGTTGCCAAGTTGGCAACACTGTTTCCTCTTTCCTGTGAGCGCCGCAGCAGTCATGCGCAGCAGTAAGCAACATACTAGGCTCGCTCACGATGGAATTTTACAAAATAAAAGCCAGTGAGCAACAGACTTTTACAATAAGAAAATAAATAATAAAAACTGCGTTAATGCGAGATAAAATAATTGTAGGTGATAATTAATTAATGAGTTAACGCGAAAATAATGCGTTAACGTGCCCAGCCCTAATATATATATATGTATAATCAATAAATATACTCTGCTTCAGTTTCAACACAGATTTATATCTCATGTATGTTTACATTTGATTTGTAAACACTGATGTATCTCACCTTGGACAGTCATCCGACTCTCAGCTGATTCTCCTCCTCCAGAGATGGTACACTTGTAGAGTCCTTCATGACGTTTGGTAACACCGGGGATTGTCATGTTTTCTGTAGAGCTTCTTCCGATAAGGCGTCCATCTTTGTAGAAATCAGCTGAGAGGTTGGGTGAGTTCGTCTTGTTTCTGCAGCGCAGAGTCACATCCTCTCCCTCCACCACACTGATGGGACTCTCCAGGATCACAGGACCAGCTGAACAACATAGGGTTCATATTTTATATCAAACAAAGATGAGTTCATGTAAAGATCTCGTCTTAATGCTAACATACCAGTAACAGTGATATAGACGATGTCGCTTGTCTTCCTATCTCCAGACTCACACCAGTATTGTCCATTTTCATCTAAATAAAGAGTTTTAATGGAGCAGGATGACCTTGTTGATGTCACTGGAGTTTCACATGTCTGTCCTTTGGACTGATGTACAATTTTCAGTCCAGTCGAGCCGTAAGAGCCCTCACAATGAAAGGTCAGAGACTCATATTCAAAGAACTGCAGTCTGTTTGGTTCAGGACGGAGAATCAGTGAATCTGAAACAAATCAAAGAGAGATGAGTTCTCTTATTTCACCAGAAAGTACCAAAGGAAGTTAAAATACAGCCAAGCAACAACCTGGTACTTACCAACGTCCTGAACACGTGCATGCAGCAGGAATAAGATGTGGACCACTGAAATAACAAAAGAGAAGAGCTCCAAATCACTGAGACGTGTTTAACAGTTGTATATTGTACTGATTCTTACAGCTCCTAAAGCTAACTTTGATGTTTGACTTTTATAGTTTTATCTTTCAGTTCAAAACTTGTTTAAATATTCTGAACCCGAAAGCCTTTCCTAGCACCAATAGCTTCCTCTGCATTAAACCACTGAAGGATCTCAGAGATTGTTATTTATCACCAGCCTAACCTTTAACGAGAACATCATTTAGTTTTAACCAAACGTACTCACAGAGTTTGATGCGGAGGCCGCCGACCTCCATGTTGACTGTCTGAACACTGAACTGAAGCGTAGCTGAGGAGGGGCTTCTTCCTGTGTGGCTTATTTCTGCTGCTCATGTCACCCTAAGTTTGACATTTAGATATTTTTAAAACAATGTTCACACTGACTGAGCTGCTGTGGTGGTGGTGTAGCCTCAGTTGGTAGATTTGCATCATTTGACGAAGCCAAAGACTGAAGCCAAAACAAAAATGACTTTTCTCAGAGTCAGTGATTCTCTAATAAGAGTGGACAGTAATGGAAGTAGCTCTGGATTTTGAGCAAAGGAACACGAATGCTTTGAGCTGAATGCTATTATCTACATGCTAACATGTTCAAAATGACCATGCTAACATGCTAATGTTAATTAGATAAAAGGTTCACCATATCCCCAGCCTCCTTATGCATGCTAGCTTGTTTCTTTGCATGCTTACTTAACTACAGCAAATGCTGATGGGAACATAATGAGTCCTTTTTGATGTTGTTCTTTTTCTTGAATTATTTAATAAATAACAGATCAGTCCACTGGCAGCAAGAGGAAAAAAGGGATGTTTACGAGGTCATTACAGTTCTGAAACAAACTGATACTAAATATAGTTTCTGGTTTTGACCTTCAAAATCATGAAAGGTCTCTGACAAGACAGTTTTAAACAACCTTTAACTTGTGCAATGAGGACTGTAGCTTCTAGTTTTCATGGCCTCCTGCTTAACACTGCAAAACCGAAGGAGATGGTTTTGGACTTTCGCAGGTCCAAGTCCTCCTTTTAGCCAGTTAAGAGGGGAAGTCATTGAGGTGGTGCAAATCTATAAATACTTAGGTGTGCATCTGGACAATAAACTTGACTGGACTGTGAACACAGACAGATCCGACTCTTTTTCTTGAGGAGGCTCTGGTCTTTTGATGTGTGCAGTGAAATGTTGGAGATGTTCAGTTTTAAATTAATACTGATGTTTTGTTTTCTCTGTTTGTTCTATTGTTTCTAACTTGAGAGCTATGGGACACTCCTGAATTTCCCCCAGGAGATGAATAAAGTATTTATCTATCTATCTATCTCTACTCGACCCTCTGAGCTAAACCAGAGCTCCTGAAGAAACCATGACTGAGTGATACTGTCAGAAAACACTCCCTGTGCACGTACAGGACAAAATCCTCAAAGGAGGAACAGGTACTCCTTTGTCCACTGGGGGCTCCAAAATCAATACAAACCAAAGTTCTATTAAGGTCGATTTTGGAAACTGTGAAGTGTGAAGGGTTTTAAGGTAGCAGGTTTTTTACGTTTGTCACAGAAAAAAGCTCTGAATTAATGAACAATCTGATGATCATTCTTCATATAAATGCAGTCCGATCTCTTTATATCCGTATTTATAAAGAACTGACCTGTGGCTCCTTTCTCCTCACTCTCTGTTTCCTGACTCTCGCCATGCTCCTATCTCCAACATAAGGGCAAACAAAGTCCAAAAAAAGAAGAAAATAATGATAAGATATGGCTTTTTCTAGGTTCAGTTGAACCTTTTTTTGAAAGTTTGCAGTGTTATGTGCTGTTTTCTATGGTGGTCTTTATGGGTTCTCGCTGTGAAATGAAATTATTGTCTTGACCTTAAATTTGAATCCATCATCGGACTCAGAACTTAAACAACATCATGTGCTTTGATTCATTGTCAATTGAATATTTAGCATGTGTTTTCCTTTGTAAACATTACTTTGTCCACCAAACAAGATTCTATAAATATTTGAAATCAAAAATGTTCAGCTTTTTTGTGTAGCCACGTGTAATTTAAGTCTCCAAGGCCATTTTTGTGTTTCTACCTCTGACACAAACACACAAGCTCTTCTCTGCCCCCTGCTGTGCTTTTTAAGTTTTCTGACGACACTGCCATTCTCAGCCTGTTGTACCAGGACATGGACCCCTCATCATATTTCACTGAAGTACAGACTGTTGTTCAGTGATGTGATGCTAACTGCCTTGTTGTAAATGTAATTAAAGAGCCTATATTATGTCCTTTTTGGGGTTTGTATATTTAATCTATGTACCTACTTTTGTACGTTCACAATAGCTAAAGTCCGAAAAAAGTGTCTGTTTTCATGTACTGCTCCTCTTTGCTCCCTCTACGCTCTGAGTCTGTCAGTTACACTCTGCTGAGCCCACACTGTTAGACCCCACGTGGGCCAAGTCTGCTCTGATTGGTCTGCCGATCCGCTCTGTCGTTATTGGTCAGCTGCTCAGCATGCGTCTCGGAAATTTCAACATGAGCTGCAGGGCTTGCCACAACGAGCCAATGGGCTTAGGTCAGTGATCTCACACTGACAATGACATCGCACTGACAAATTATTTTCGAGGGGGGCTAGAACCGAGCGTTACATGCGGCTAATGCTACAGCTAACAGGAGGACGTCGGAGAAGCCGTGTTTCCGCGGACTTTGAATTTTTGCACATAGATGTGCCTAAACATGCACAGGACACTTGGAAAACACACTAAAGGGCATATAAAACCAGAAAAAGCATAATATGGGACCTTTAAAACAGAGGAGATGGTGCTGGATCCTCGTTCTGGATGAGATAATACCCCTATTTTTATCCATGACAAAAGAATCAACCAGGTCAGTGCCTACAGGTATCGTGGTATACACCTTGATAACCTGTTAAGCTGGTAAAGTCAAGTAAGTCAGACTGTACTTCTTACATAAACTCAGGGTGTTTGGTGTTGACCATCAGATCATGTTTTTGTTTTATCAGGCCGTGTTGGAGAGTGTCCTCATGAATGGTACGTCAATATGATACAGTAATCTCTCTGTTCAGTTAAAATCTAAACTTGCTCGTCTGGTGCAGACGTCTCTCCCTGCAGTCAACGAGCAGTCTGTTCTCAGACTGGCACAGAGAGTGTTGTCTGAGCCGTCTCACATCCTCCACTCTGAGTATGACCTTCTGGCAGACGATAACGAGTCTCCCGATGTAAACTGAGCGTTTATAGAAACTCTTTTGTTCTTACGTTGATAAAAATTCTGAATAATATTTCGTAAGGCTGTGTGGGTTCTGCAATAGTGTTAGGGTGTCCCTGTTTGCTTTTTATATTCTCTTACCTGTTCACTTGTCTCCCATGCTGTGTTTCTGCAGATCCTGTGCATTATGGGTAATGTGCAATATATGTTGTGTTGTTCTGTATTGGTATGTGCCTGTTAACATGTGGATGAGTTTGTCTATTGGTTTTATTATTGATTGTGGAGGGATCAGCTGAATGTTTGGCAGCACTGTGAGTTCCAGAGAATTTCCCCAAATGCATCGTATTGTACACCGACCTCACTGCATCAAAAGAAGACAAAAAAAGACTTCCATCACACATCTTTAATAAAACATGTGAACTATTATTACAGAAAGACAGAAGTTCTTTGAATTGTTGTTGATATAAAAACATCCAGTGGAATATTACAGTTGAAATGTTCATGTTACCATCACAGATGTTCGAATTATAGGTCGATATTTTAGGTAGATACAAACAGGAAGTGAAGCTCTGAGGCTTGTGGGCTAGGGTTAGAGAAGACGTGGTGTCAGATGTGAATCTTAAAAATAGAAAGACACTGAAACAAACTGTGGTTTGCACAATGTTAGTTGACTTTTAGAATCTTCACATCTTCATATAGAAGCAGAAAGAACATCTGTTGCTGGAGACAAATCTAAATGAATCAATATGTGAATTAAATATGTGAAACATGTCAAACAGGAAGCCATTATCTTTCATCTTCTCATTTAAAACAAATTCTAATGATTGGATTCTTTTAGCTGTTTAGAAATGTACACTGTTTTCATTGGTTTGCACAACATGCACTGAATATAAGTGGATCATCATTACATATAATTAACAAGGTGATGTAACACATGAAAGAAAGCAGCTGAGCAGCTGAATGAAGCATTATGGGATGTTCTTCATTTCTGGCAACCAAACAAGAAAATGTCTGTTTAATTGTTCAGCCTGTCCTATCTTTTATTTCGGCATCTGAAATCAGCTGAGACAGTGAAGCCGTCCCAGCAGCAACAGCAGCGGAGCCATAATCACTACAGGGAGAAGGTTTCTGAAGATGATGAACAGAAGATCTGAGGACGTGTGAATCTCCTGGTGTGACTCTGCAAAGAAGACAGAAATATAAATAATGCACGCCTTCTCGTGGTGCCTCAAGTTTTCAAACGTAGTATGGGAGGTAGCCTTGAGAATAAAGGTCAACGTACACTCATTTTGAGCCACAATGACCTGACATGACAGGATGAAAATCGTAATTTAAGACATTTGAAGCATAAAATCAGGAAAGAATTGCTTGAAGTAAGTTTAAAATCATGCCAACAGGGGACAAATGTGTACTTGTTGAGTAATGAGATCTACTAGACATGTCTGGATAATCACCATTTTCAATTTAGGCCTTTCTGCTTATATATCTTTTAAAATGTTTTTCAGGACAATGTGGCTTCAAGAAGTTTACTTAGATAATTTTTCAAAGAAAGCCTTTCGGTTAGGGTCTTCAAGACATTATCATGACATCTTGACCTTGCTGTATTTTTTGCCTTAGATTTTGCATGTGTGTATAGGAAGAAGATGGTGTTCTGGTTTGATTTTAATTTTCTTTACCCACCAGCTTTGTTTGGTTTAATTAAATTTTGGTTGGTTGGCTTGGTTTAACGATTTGTTGACAAGCTCAATGGATATCCAACTCAACTTTTCACAAGAGTTCCAAGATGTAATACGCTTGTGTACTGTATTTCCTACGGTTCCAATGGAGGGTCCTGGTCACAAAGCGTTCTGTCTTTTCACCAGTCATTTCTTGTGAAGGCACTCCATCCTGGGTCTCATACCCTGACCAAAGGTTCAATACTATCCCTAACCATTCAAGGATTATGCCCAAACCTTAACCCCCTTCTTCCACTTGTACCTTGTGCTAACCCTTATCTTAACCTAAACTGCCAGACTGGATAGCAACCCTCAAAACGTCATTCTGGGTTTGTCATATTTTTGTACATCGTTGGATCTGATATACTTGGGACTCTGGATCCAAATCTTATCAAGAGGAACCCAAAAACATAGTAAGTAAATAAATATATATATATATGTAAATTATAATAGAAAGGTAGCTTGGGATAGCTACTCAGACACATCAACAATTCACAACAACATTGTGTATATGTAATGTATTGAATATAATGTGAATTGAATATATATATATATATATATATATAATTAATATATAATTAATTCATTGTATATATAAAATGTATTCATTAAGTGATATTTTCTTATTTTAAGAGGCTACAAGTACATTTTACCACAGCCCCAAACACAGCGCTACATTGCTTAGCTTCCATGGTTACACTCAGACTGGCTTCTCCAAACAGGGGCCAGGATAACAGTCATCTTATCTTGGTAATACAAAGTATATTGAAAAGTTATTCATACAACCCTACTCATCCCATCCGAGGGGGTCACGTGACCAGGACCAAGATGGCAGTTAAGTGAGGAGGCTCCCGAAACCGTGCACGATTTACTTAAAAAAGACCCGATAAAAACATTTAACATTTAAAAAACAACCACGGTCTTGTTATGTCAAAGACTTCTGCAGTCAGTTACCACAGTGGTTGGGGCTGGATGATAACAGATCATTCACGCTGGAGCGGGTGTACCGCACGCTAGCATCAGGGAAGCCCAACCAAAACAGAGCGGTGCTTGTTCTCTTCCTAAAATTTCAGGAGAAGGAGTTTGTTTATTGTCAAGAAAGACGGCAGGAAATCACACACAACGGGGCAAAGATATCGTTTGCACAGGATCTTTCAGCAGAGACTGTTCGTATCAGGCGGGGATTCAACCTGGTTTCAAAGCTGTTTGTTGACATTAACGTCTTCCGAGGATTTCATCACAACCCCTGTAAGCTCAGAGTCCTATATGGTGGTAAGATACATCTCTTCTCAACACCACAAGAAGCGGGAAAGTTTTACCAAAACATCCCACGGGCAACAGCGGGCACCCGTGACCCGTGAATACTGAATGATGGTATCTACCACCACTACAAACTTTAAGGACTTCACCAGCTGACCAGCAACAGGTGACAATTACAATATACAATGGATGGGAGTCCTAGTAATTCAGGACAAGTTGTAGTAAGTTACATTTATAGTCTGCAATAAACTTTTTTGTTGGTATAAATATATCTTGTGTTTTTCTTAAAACAATCGCACATAATGGGTCGATCTTTATTTCATATCAGACAATTGAGCCCTAATTCCACAGTATGAATTTTAACTTTATTTGTATTTATTTTTTCATTATCGTTAGGCTGCTATTTTATTTTTATCTTTTGGCATGGTCATACTGTGAGGTGATACATATGAAAAGGGTGAAATCATTACAGAAAGTTGTGTGCACGGTTGATGGACACGGTTTGTAGAGGTTAGGTTACGCTAACTAGCTGCTCCTCAATATTGTGGATCAGCGATTAGGGGTATGCATTTCAGTTGGGGAAATGCTAATGTTGAGGGGAGGGTTTGTACAGGCCATTTTGTGTGTGTTTATGTGGGTGAATGTGTGTTTGTTTGTACATTTTTTGTACTTGCACAATTTTCGTTATAATTATGATGTTACTATACCAGATGCTGAGATAATTATTTATGGAGAAGACAAAACAGAAAAGTAGTTTGGATATAAATGTTACAAGCTGGAATGTCAGGGGAATGAGAAAAATGGCTAAACTGAAACAAGTCTTAAACAGGATTAAATATCTAAAATAGTATTCTTGCAGGAATCACATTTGATTGCCTCAGACATACATTTCCTGACTAAAAGATGGCAAGGCCATGTATTTCATGCTTCGTTTAATAGTTATGCGAGGGGGGTCCTCATTCTCATGTGGAGTTATTGTCTTGTGTAAAAAATTGCTGTTACAATAGTATTGTAATCAGTGACCACGCAGGAGTCTCTATGGAGATTCAATTAGGTAGGATTGAGCATTGTTCAGGAAGATGGAGGTTACAAGTTATTTTTCTGCAGGACCCATCCTTTGTTAAGTTTGTAGAAAGTTGTATTGATAAGTACTTTGAATTAAATAAGAATGAAACTACAGCCAGTATTAGATGGGAGGCGTTTAAAGCCAATATAAGAGGGGAAATTATTGGCTTCACCAGCTCTAAAAACAAAAGACACATCCAAGAGTTAAAAAAAAGCCAAATAAAAAAGGCTGAAACAGAATTTTATTTGAACAACGACCCTGAAAAACTATATATTCTATCTATAATGAGAGCTAATTATGATAAACTAACAACTGAGAGAGTGGTTAAAAGTCTAATGTGGACTAAACAAACATATTATGACCAAGGGGAAAAAGCAGGGAAATTATTGGCTTGGAGGATAAAGAAAATGCAGTATCTGGCAGTCTAACTATAGAACCATCAGAAATAAATGACATATTTTAAAGAATTTTACAAATCACTCTACAAGTCAGAATGTACAGGAAATAGAGAAGCCCAGGATGTCATGATTTGGTCTTATTTGGTTTTGTATTTCAGTGTTTAGTGTTTCTTTATGTTCTAGTGCGTTTTGTTTATTCTTGAGTTCTGTGTGTCTTTAGTGTTTCATGATTTAGTTTTGTAGTTGTCCTCAGTGTTTCTTGTATTGTATTCCTGCCTCTGTGTGTTTTCCCTCCATGTTGTTTGCCCTGATTGTCCTCACCTGTGTCTTGTTAGGCTCACCTTTGTCTGATTACCCTATGTCTATTTCTGTGTTTCTTCCCCTCTGTGTCAGTTCATGTCATTTGTCGGTGCGTATGTTGTATGTCAGTTTACCCGTGGCTCCTTCTCTTGTTGGATTTTTTGAAGTAAGTTTTTGTTTGCCTTTTTTTTTTGTTTAAAGAATAAATAGTTTTTGTTAATTCTGCATCTGGGTCCTCCTCTTAGTTTTCTCGATCCGTGACACAGGATGCTTTTCTTGACCAGCTACAATTTCAGACTCTATCAGAGGAGGAAAAAATAACACTAGATAACCCACTTTCTAGAAGACTAGATAAATATCTCCCTAAATTGGTTATTGATGATCAACAAAAAACAAAACAAAACAAAAAAGACAGGGTTATCATAACATCAGACGAGTACTAAATATATTACATGAGAGACATAATGCAAGAGACACAGCAATGCTATCTGTAGATGCATGTCAAGCATCTGATAGAATAGAATGGGACTACCTTTTTGAATTGCTTCCAAGATACGGGTTAGGTGAAATGTTTCTCAAATGGATTTGTTTATTGTACACAAACCCTACTGCACAAATCCTAACTAATAGTAACATCTCAAGGCCCTTTAATTTAAAGCGATCAACCAGGCAGGGTTGCCCCCTGTCTCCATTACTATTCACGCTGGCAATAGAACCCTTGGCCATGGCGGTTAGCGAGCACATAGGGATATCAGGTGTTACCATCGGGGGGAAAGATCATCTTACTTCATTATATGCTGATGACATCATGTTTTTCCTGACAAATTTAAAAAATAGCATTCCTAATTTGATGAGAGTCATTGAAAAGGGTTTTCTGGATATAAAATGAATAACTCTAAATCAGTATTAATGTTTCTCAATGAGGAGGAAAGAAAAAAACCCAAAGGTTAACACTCCATTTTTAACAACCAGTGAAGGTTTTAAGTACTTGGGTGTCAAAATCACCCCTGAACTCAATAACATAATCCCAGCAAATTATGACCCCCTGGTGGACCAGGTCAGTGAATTATTGAATCACTGGTCTAATCTGCCTATATCTATGATCGGAAGAATAAATATTATAAAAATGAGTATTCTCCCTAAATTTTTACAGTATTTCCGAACACTCCCATTGTCACTACCTACATGTTTTATGACAAACTCAGTAAGTTATTTAGTCAATTCATTTGGAATGATAAAAAAGCTAGACTCTGACTTAAACTATTATATCTGCCTTTTGAGAGAGGGGGGCTTAAATTTCCAAATCTTAGATGGTACTACATGGCTGCCTAGCTAACTTCAGCATCACATTATTTTTGCCCAACACCTCCAGTAATACAATTACAGTTTGGCATGTTGCATATAAACATGTAGGTGATTTGCCCCCATTGTTTCAATTTACTCCTATTTGGGGTAATGAGAAGTTTTACCGGGTAGAAAGGACAGAGGATTTATGTCATGGTGTATGAAAGGTATTCAGAAAGTAAAGGATCTTTATGTGGATGGAGTTTTGCTTACTTTTGATCAATTATGTGAGACGTATCAAATACTCAAAAAACATTTCTTCAAATATTTACAGTTAAAAAACTTTATGTCATCAAAGTCTTGGCAGATTATGTGTATTCCACCTTCAACGGAAATAGAGAAGATAACCCTGGATAATTTGGCGAAAAAGGGTCACCTCTCTAAATATTACAATGTATTAATGTCAAATGCCAAAGAGTCAACAATAGACAAACTAAATGCATGGAGAAATGACATTCAAGAAGATATTGATGAAGCAGACTGGAATGATGCTTGTTTTAAGGCACAGAAACAGACAATGAATACAAGATTGAAATTACTTCAATATAAATCGTTGACAAGAATGTACATAACTCCTGTCAAACTTCATATGTCTGCTAATATTCCAGATGTTTGTACTAAATGTGTAAATGAAAAAGGTATTCTTATCCACTGTCTATGGAAATGTCCAAAGATTCAGGACTTTTTGAAAGATGTTGTAAAATGTTTGTCAGAGGTTTTTAAAACTAAAATTCCTTTAAATGTCAAACTCTGTGTGCTTGGAATATTTCCGGAGGACTTTGCACAAACGCACAAACAGACCAAACTTCTGGACTTTGGACTTCTACAAGCAAGGAGAGCTATTGCACTATGTTAGAAAAGTATGGACGCTCCTACATTGAGAATGTGGATAAGGGAACTTTCAGAGTGTATTGGCTTGGAGAGACTAACGTACATTGCTAAAGGGAAAAGGAGAGATTTTGTCCAGCTCTGGGAACCATATATGAACATTATAGAAGCCAGGAATTTTTATTTATTTATTTTATTTATTTATTTTTTAGCTAAAAATGTGTGCAAGTTGAGTGTGGGCATGTGAGTTTGTGTATTTTGTCGATACATGTATGGGTTTAAGGTCTGAAACTGTTTAACTGTTACTGTTTGTTTCCTTTGTGTTTATGAAAAAATGCCAATAAAAACACTAATCCCATCCAATAATACGCAGAGCGTCTGAACACCATGCTGAAAACCAAATGAAAGAAATGTACTTTCAACAGCCATCAGACTCTCAGCTGATTCTCCTCCTCCAGAGATGGTACACTTGTAGAGTCCTTCATCACGTTTGGTAACACCAGGGATTGTCATGTTTTCTGTAAAGCTTCTTCTGATAAGGCGTCCATCTTTGTAGAAATCAGCTGGGTTGGGTGAGGTCGTCTTGTTTCTGCAGCGCAGAGTCACATCCTCTCCTTCCACCACACTGATGGGACTCTCCAGGATCACAGGACCAGCTGAACAACATAGGGTTCATATTTTATATCAAACAAAGATGAGTTCATGTAAAGATCTCGTCTTAATACTAACATACCAGTAACAGTGACATAGATGATGTCGCTTGTCTTCCTATCTCCAGACTCACACCAGTATTGTCCATTGTCATCTAAATAAAGAGTTTTCATTGTGCAGGATGACCTTGTTGATGTCACTGGAGTTTCACATGTCTGTAATTCCCCTTTGGACCGATGTACAATTTTCAGTCCAGTCGATCCGTAAGAGCCCTCACAATGAAAGGTCAGAGACTCATATTCAAAGAACTGCAGTATGTTTGGTTCAGGACGGAGAATCAGTGAATCTGAAACAAATCAAAGAGAGACAAGTTTTCTTATTTCACCAGAAAGTACCAAAGGAAGTTAAAATACAGCCAAGCAACAACCTGGTACTTACCAACGTCCTGAACACGTGCACGCAGCAGGAATAAGATGTGGACCACTGAAATAACAAAAGAGAAGAGCTCCAAATCACTGAGACGTGTTTAACAGTTGTATATTGTACTGATTCTTACAGCTCCTAAAGCTAACTTTGATGTTTGACTTTTATAGTTTTATCTTTCAGTTCAAAACTTGTTTAAATATTCTGAACCCGAAAGCCTTTCCTAGCACCAATAGCTTCCTCTGCATTAAACCACTGAAGGATCTCAGAGATTGTTATTCATCACCATCCTAACCTTTAACGAGAACATCATTTAGTTTTAACCAAACGTACTCACAGAGTTTGATGCGGAGGCCGCCGATCTCCATGTTGACTGTCTGAACACTGAACTGAAGCATAGCTGAGGAGGGGCTTCTTCCTGTGTGGCTTATTTCTGCTGCTCATGTCACCCTAAGTTTGACATTTAGATATTTTTAAAACAATGTTCACACTGACTGAGCTGCTGTGGTGGTGGTGTAGCCTCAGTTGGTAGATTTGCATCATTTGGCGGAGCCAAAGACTGAATGAAAGGTCTCTGACAAGACAGTTTTAAACATGCTGAACAACCATCCATTTATTTTACATTATAATGGGGGGGGGGTTTCTTCCACTGGATAGATGTAGAGGGACAGAAAATGTGGGGAGACAGATACGAAAAAGTGCCTTCACCCTTTAACTTGTGCAATGAGGACTGTAGCTTCTAGTTTTCATGGCCTCCTGCTTAACACTGCAAAAACCGAAGGAGATGGTTTTGGACTTTCGCAGGTCCAAGTCCCCCTTTTAGCCAGTTAATATCAGAGGGGAAGTCATTGAGGTGGTGCAAATCTATAAATACTTAGGTGTGCATCTGGACAATAAACTTGACTGGACTGTGAACACGGACAGAGCCGACTCTTTTTCTTGAGGAGGCTCTGGTCTTTTGATGTGTGCAGTGAAATGTTGGAGATGTTCAGTTTTAAGTTCATATTGATGTTTTGTTTTCTCTGTTTGTTCTATTTTTTCTGACTTGTGAGCTATGGGACACTCCTGAATTTCCCCCAGGAGATGAACAAAGTATTTATCTATCTAACTATCTATCTATCTATCTAGCAGGTACTCCTTTGTCCACTGGGGGCTCCAAAATCAATACAAACCAAAAGTTCTATTAAGGTCGATTTTGGAAACCGTGAAGGGTTTTAAGGTAGCAGGTTTTTTTACTTTTGTCACAGAAAAAAGCTCTGAATTAATGAAAAATCTGATGATCATTCTTCATATAAACGCAGTCCAATCTCTTTATATCCGTATTTAAAAAGAACTGACCTGTGGCTCCTTTCTCCTCACTCTCTGTTTCCTGACTCTCGCCACGTTCCTATCTCCAACATAAGGGCAAACAAAGTCCAAAAAAAGAAGAAAATAATGATAAGATATGATATGTCTTTTTCTGGGTTCAGTCATCACTATTTGCAGTGTTATGTGTTGTTTTCTATGGTGGTCTTTATGGGTTCTCACTGTGAATGAATTACTGTTTTGACCTTAAATTTGAATCCATCATCGGACTCAGAACTTAAACAACGTCATGTGCTTTGATTCAAGATTCAGATTCAAGATTCAAGATTTTTATTTGTCACATGCTCATACAGATGTGCAGTGAAATGTAAAGACTGTTCCGCAAGGCCGTGCAATAACACTCAAATTACTAATATACATATATACAGTAAAGTAGAATATAATGTAAAATTTAAAAAATAAATATTTGAATATACAAAATATAGAATATGGAATAATGTAAACAGTGTAAAGTGTCAGTGTGTCAAAGTGCAATGTGCAGATTGGAATGTGTGGTGTGTGTGCATCATGTAATCACAGGTCTGTTTTGTTTTTAACTGAGGAGAGTGGAGTTAACAGTCCGGACAGCCTGAGGAAAGAAGCTCTTCCTGAGTCTTTCTGTGTTCACCTTGATGTGTCGAAGGCGCCTGCTAGAGGGTAGTCACGTAAACAGTCCGTTACCTGGGTGGTGGGGATCACTCATGATCCTATTTGCCCTGGCTGTGCTCCTCCTTGTGAAGATGTCCTGGAGGGTGGGGAGTGTTGTACCCATGGTACGCTCTGCTGACTTCAGCACCCTCTGCAGGGCTCTTCAGTCACGCACAGTGCTGTTCCCGTACCACTGGGTGATGTTTCCAGTCAGCACACTCTCCACCGCTCCGGAATAAAAAGTCTTCAGGACCTTCACAGAGACTTTGAATTTCCTCATCTGTCTGAGGTGGTAAGAGCCTTGCCTTGCCCTCTTCACCTGACTGTCTATGTGGGTTGTCCATGTTAAATCCTCAGAGATGTGCACCCCCAGGTACTTGAAGCTGCACACCCTCTCCACCAGCGTCCCATCAATTCTCAGTGGGGTGTAATCCCTCTGCAGTCCTCTCCTGAAGTCCACAATCAGCTCCTTGGTTTTGCTGACGTTCAGGAGCAGGTTGTCCCCTGTATACGCCTGCTCATCATTGTTGCTGATACGACCAACAACCACCGTGTCATCTGCAAATTTCACGATGATGCTGGAGCTGCTTGTGTGTACAGGGTTAAGAGCAGGGGGCTGAGAACAGCCCTGTGGTACTCCGGTGTTGAGGGTGCAGGGGCTGGAGGTGTGTCTGCCCACTTTGACCACCTGGGATCTGTTCGTCAGGAAGTCCAGGATCCAAGCACACAGGGAGGTGTTAAGTCCGAGGTTGATCAGCTTGGAATGGAGGTTGGCGGGGACTATGGTGTTGAAAGCTGAACTAAAATCAATGAACAGCAGTCTCACAGAGTCCCCCTTCCTTCTGTCTAGATGGGTGAGGGTGGTGTGCAGTACCTGGGAGACAGCATCATCTGTGGATCTGTTCAGTCTGTATGCGAACTGAAGTGGATCCAGAGACTCAGGGAGCAAGGAGCAGATTTGCGTCTTGATGAGTCTCTCAAAGCACTTCATCACTTCTGAGGTGAGTGCTACTGAGCGATAGTCATTAAGGCAAGCTGGAGAGGCATTCTTTGGTACAGGGACAATAATGGCTTTTCTCAGGCATGTGGGGACCACAGACTGACTCAGGGAGAGGTTGAAGATAGTGGTAAACACTGGAGCTAACAGGTCGGCACAGGACTTCAGCACTCTGCCAGAAATACCATCTGGCCCGGCAGCCTTCCTGGTGTTTACCTTTCTCAGTGTCCTCCTCACATCGTGCTCTGACACAGTGAGCGGGTGCGAGTGTGCCGCTCCAGCCTCGGAGATTCTGCTGGCTGCATCAAATGGCATGCTAATGTTAGCGGTGCTAGCGCTAGCCTCGAATCGCGCATAAAAGTCATTAAGTTCGTCAGCCAGAGCAGTGTCTGCACTCACCGAGACATGGGCTCTTTTCCTGTAGTCAGCAATTGTCTGCAGTCCTTGCCACAAGCTCCTTGAATCACGCTGCTGGAACTGTGATTCCACTATGTCCCTGTACCTCCGCTTAGCGTCTTTCACTGCTCGTCTCAGTCTGTAAGATGCCGCTTTGTATTCCTCCGTCCTGCTGGTGAGAAGTGACAAGTTGTATGAAGCGCGATGAAGTCCGTCACAACTTCCGTAAACTCATCTACGTCACTCGAGCTGGATTGAAACATGCCCCAGTCGACGTCATCCAGAGCGTCTTGCAGCGTAGCCTCTGATTGGTCGTTCCAGCGCCTAACCTGCCTCGTCACCACCTTTTCACGTACAATACTCTGTTTGTACCTTGGCAAAAGGTAAATGGCGGAATGGTCTGATTTACCGAGTGGGGGCAGGGAAGTCGCCTTGTAGCCCTCTTTGAATGGCGTGTAGCAATGATCCAGTGTATTGTTGCCCCTGGTGGGTCGGCTTCCGCGGTGCTTTTTCCTCTTTCGTCCATTGTTCCCGTCCTGTGTTGTGTTACGCAGGAGTTCGACCGGCAACCACTGATCATTGTTGTAACACCTGGAAACTGTGTTTGTGACCAGTGTCCAAAAGCGTATTTCAGTCATAAATTATCTTTGCCGAAAGAGCTGATGTAAAAAAGTTCACAAAAATAACATATAGAAAGAAAAAAACACACAGCCTCAGCGGAGCAACCCGGACGGCGTCTGGACACGGCCGCGCCATCTTAGTAATGGATTCATTGTAAATTGAATATTTAGCATGTGTTTTCCTTTGTAAACATTACTTTGTCCACCAAACAATATTTTATAAATATTTGAAATCAAAAACGTTCAGCTTTTTTGTGTAGCCACGTGTAATTTAAGTCTCCAAGGCCATTTTTGTGTTTCTACCTCTGACACAAACACACAAGCTCTTCTCTGCCCCCTGCTGTGCTTTTTAAGTTTTCTGACGACACTGCCATTCTCAGCCTGTTGTACCAGGACATGGACCCCTCATCATATTTCACTGAAGTACAGACTGTTGTTCAGTGATGTGATGCTAACTTCCTTGTTGTAAATGTAATTAAAGAGCCTATATTATGTCCTTTTTGGGGTTCACATATTTAATCTATGTACCTACTTTTGTACGTTCACAATAGCTAAAGTCCGAAAAAAGTGTCTGTTTTCATGTACTGCTCCTCCTTGCTCCCTCTCCGCTCTGAGTCTGTCAGTTACACTCTGCTGAGCCCACACTGTTAGACCCCACGTGGGCCAAGTCTGCTCTGATTGGTCTGCCGATCCGCTCTGTCGTTATTGGTCAGTTGCTCAGCATGCGTCTCGGAAATTTCAACATGAGCTGCAGGGCTTGCCACAACGAGCCAATGGGCTTAGATCAGTGACATCACACTGACAATGACGCTACACTGACAAATTATTTTCGAGGGGGGCTAGAACCGAGCGTTACATGCGGCTAATGCTACAGCTAACAGGAGGGCGTAGGAGAAGCCATGTTTCTGCGGACTTTGAATTTTTGCACATAGATGTGCCTAAACATGCACAGGACACTTGGAAAACACACTAAAGGGCATATAAAACCAGAAAAAGCATAATATGGGACCTTTAAAACAGAGGAGATGGTGCTGGATCCTCGTTCTGGATGAGCTCATACCCCTATTTTTATCCATGACAAAAGAATCAACCAGGTCAGTGCCTACAGGTATCGTGGTATACACCTTGATAACCTGTTAAGCTGGTAAAGTCAAGTAAGTCAGACTGTACTTCTTACGTAAACTCAGGGTGTTTGGTGTTGACCATCAGATCATGTTTTTGTTTTATCAGGCCGTGTTGGAGAGTGTCCTCAGGAATGGTACGTCAATATGATACAGTAATCTCTCTGTTCAGTTAAAATCTAAACTTGCTCGTCTGGTGCAGACGTCTCTCCCTGCAGTCAACGAGCAGTCTGTTCTCAGACTGGCACAGAGTGTTGTCTGAGCCGTCTCACATCCTCCACTCTGAGTATGACCTTCTGGCAGACGATAACGAGTCTCCCGATGTAAACTGAGCGTTTATAGAAACTTTTTTGTTCTTACGTTGATAAAAATTCTGAATACTGTTTCGTAAGGCTGTGTGGGTTCTGCAATAGTGTCAGGGTGTCCCTGTTTGCTTTTTATATTCTCTTACCTGTTCACTTGTCTCCCATGCTGTGTTTCTGCAGATCCTATGCATTATGGGTAATGTGCAATATATGTTGTGTTGTTCTGTATTGGTATGTGCCTGTTAACATGTGGATGAGTTTGTCTATTGGTTTTATTATTGATTGTGGAGGGATCAGCTGAATGTTTGGCAGCACTGTGAGTTCCAGAGAATTTCCCCAAATGGACAATAAAGTGTATCGTATTGTACACCGACCTCACTGCATCAAAAGAAGACAAAAAAAGACTTCCATCACACATCTTTAATAAAACATGTGAACTATTATTACAGAAAGACAGAAGTTCTTTGAATTGTTGTTGATATAAAAACATCCAGTGGAATATTACAGTTGAAATGTTCATGTTACCATCACAGATGTTCGAATTATAGGTCGATATTTTAGGTAGATACAAACAGGAAGTGAAGCTCTGAGGCTCGTGGGCTAGGGTTAGAGAAGACGTGGTGTCAGATGTGAATCTTAAAAATAGAAAGACACTGAAACAAACTATGGTTTGCACAATGTTAGTTGACTTTTAGAATTTTCACATCTTCATATAGAAGCAGAAAGAACATCTGTTGCTGGAGACAAATCTAAATGAATCAATATGTGAATTAAATATGTGAAACATGTCAAACAGGAAGCCATTATCTTTCATCTGCTCATTTAAAAAAAACTCTAATGATTGGATTCTTTTAGCTGTTTAGAAATGTACACTGTTTTCATTGGTTTGCACAACATGCACTGAATATAAGTGGCTCATCATTACATATAATTAACAAGGTGATGTAACACATGAAAGAAAGCAGCTGAATGAAGCATTATGGGATGTTCTCCATTTCTGGCAACCAAACAAGAAAATGTCTGTTTAATTGTTCAGCCTGTCCTATCTTTTATTTCGGCATCTCCATCTCGGTTTGAGAGCACACAAGGTGCCGTTGTCTACCTGTTGGATTACCTCTGAGACAGTGAAGCCGTCTCAGCAGTAACAGCAGCGCAGCCATCATCACTACAGGGAGAAGGTTTCTGAAGATGATGAACAGAAGATCTGAGGACGTATGAATCTCCTGGTGTGACTCTGCAAAGAAGACAGAAAGTTTTGTAAAAGTACATTTTACCACAGCCTCAAACACAGCGCTACATTGCTTAGCTTCCATGGTTACACTCAGACTGGCTTCTCCAAACAGGGGCCAGGATAACAGTCATCTTATCTTGGTAATACAAAGTAAATTGAAAAGTTATTCATACAACCCTACTCATCCCATCCGAGGGGGTCACGTGACCAGGACCAAGATGGCAGTTAAGTGAGGAGGCTCCCGAAACCGTGCACGATTTACTTAAAAAAGACCCGATAAAAACATTTAACATTTAAAAAACAACCACGGTCTTGTTATGTCAAAGACTTCTGCAGTCAAACAGTGTGATATTTTCACTCGAGGACGCAAGACGGGCACGAAAACTACTTCACCGAGTCCACTGAGTGATATAGAAGCTAACATAGCTAATATAGCTGAAGTACTGAACGAGCTGAAATCACTTCGTGCAGACTTCGGCACTCAGTTGGGGAGTATTGACATCCATCTGACTGAAATGGCGAACTCAATGGCTGCATTGGAAAATAAAGTGACAAAGGTAAAACAAGATGTCTCTACCAACGCAGCATCGAAGAAGCTGAAGGCCGCATTAACGAGACAGAAACAACTCTTAAAAAAACAGAAGCAGCACTACACTCTGCAATCAAACGTATTGTTTTTCTCGAGTCCAAAACAGAAGACCTGGAGAACCGGGGAAAAAGGAAGAATCTACGGATCTTTGGAATCTGAGAGGGAGCTGAGGGGCAACAGTCACTTTTCGACTTCATTAATGACATGTTACCACGTTTTTATCTTTTGGCATGGTCATACTGTGAGGTGATACATATGAAAAGGGTGAAATCATTACAGAAAGTTGTGTGCACGGTTGATGGACACGGTTTGTAGGGGTTAGGTTACGCTAACTAGCTGCTCCTCAATATTGTGGATCAGCGTCCTCCAAATTTAGTTTAATTAAGAGGAGGGGTATGCATTTCAGTTGGGGAAATGCTAATGTTGAGGGGAGGGTTTGTACAGGCCATTTTGTGTGCGTTTATGTGGGTGAATGTGTGTTTGTTTGTACATTTTTGTACTTGCACAATTTTCGTTATAATTATGATGTTACTATACCAGATGCTGAGATAATTATTTATGGAGAAGACAAAACAGAAAAGTAGTTTGGATATAAATGTTACAAGCTGGAATGTCAGGGGAATGAGAAAAATGGCTAAAAGACTTTACACAAACGCACAAACAGATCAAACTTCTGGACTTTGGACTTCTACAAGCAAGGAGAGCTATTGCACTATGTTGGAAAAGTATGGACGCTCCTACATTGAGAATGTGGTTAAGGGAACTTTCAGAGTGTATTGGCTTGGAGAGACTAACGTACATTGCTAAAGGCAAACGGAGATACTTTGTCCAGAGATTTTGTCCAGCACAATTCAAATTTCTTAAAACTCTTGAATCATTGTCACCTACAAAGAGTTGTTTTAATTTAAATTTAATTGTTTTAATCGCGTTAATCGCATGAGTTCCTGTGATTAATCATGATTAATCGCATTGTTATACGCAAAATCCAATAATGAATTCAAAAGTAGTGTATAGCGCACTTTTATTGTAAATGTACTTCTCAACTTAAACAATGTAATCAAAGCAAATAAATACAAAACTAAAGCTTATTGCATTTGTTGCAGTCTGGATGCAGAGTGGTGTGGGTCTCCTCTCTGCTCTCTGACTGACAGCCTGTGAGTGCTTTTGGAAGGGGGAGGGGCTCACGGCAGCACCCGCTGCTCGTTGAGGACAGTAACTGCAGAGCAATACGTGCTTTCACGTCAGTTTCTTACACCAAAAATGATACCTGTTCTTACCTGTTTGAACCTCAGTTGTGCCTGATTGAGGTGCCAGTGTGGACAAGTACAGCAACACTGCAGGGCATGAAATAAAAAAAACACTATCAACAGAGAACAAGGAAGAGATTTAAACATGATAAAACAATAAAGCCACTTCCTGGTCTAAAGATTTGCAGTGGTCTTGATTTGTTCTTGCTTTTTTTACAGCAGATATTTGTCAAATACAGTTATGAATTAAAAAGGTAGTTACAACCAACCATTCATATAATAAGTTCTGTGCTGGATGTTTGCATCATCAGGGTTTGACTCTGCTGATTTCAGGTGTTGTACACTGTCCTTTTTTTATATATATAGCTATATATATCTATATATATGTATATATATACACATATATATACATATATATTAGGGCTGGGCAACGATTAGAAGTTTTAATCGCGTTAATCGCATGAGTTCCTGTGATTCATCACGATTAAACGCCTTGTTATACGCAAAATCCAATAATGAATTAAAAAGTAGTGTATAGCGCATTTTTATTGTAAATGTACTTCTCAACTTAAACAATGTAATCAAAGCAAATAAATACAAAACTAAAGCTTATTGCATTCGTTGCAGTCTGGATGTAGAGTGGTGTGGGTCTCCTCTCTGACTGCAGCTGGGTCTGCTGCGTGAGGCTACACTGACAGCCTGTGAGAGCTTTTGGAAGGGGGAGGGGCTTACGGCAGCACCCGCTGCTCGTTGAGGACAGTAACTGCAGAGCAATACGTGCTTTCACGTCAGAAAAAGTCACTAGTAGCTGTTGACAAAAAAAGTCGCCAAGGGGGTTTGGAAAGTCGCCAGATTTAGCGAGAAAGTCGCCAAGTTGGCAACACTGTTTCCTCTTTCCTGTGAGCGCCGCAGCAGTCATGCGCAGCAGTAAGCAACATACTAGGCTCGCTCACGATGGAATTTTACAAAATAAAAGCCAGTGAGCAACAGACTTTTACAATAAGAAAATAAATAATAAAAACTGCGTTAATGCGAGATAAAATAATTGTAGGTGATAATTAATTAATGAGTTAACGCGAAAATAATGCGTTAACGTGCCCAGCCCTAATATATATATATGTATAATCAATAAATATACTCTGCTTCAGTTTCAACACAGATTTATATCTCATGTATGTTTACATTTGATTTGTAAACACTGATGTATCTCACCTTGGACAGTCATCCGACTCTCAGCTGATTCTCCTCCTCCAGAGATGGTACACTTGTAGAGTCCTTCATGACGTTTGGTAACACCGGGGATTGTCATGTTTTCTGTAGAGCTTCTTCCGATAAGGCGTCCATCTTTGTAGAAATCAGCTGAGAGGTTGGGTGAGTTCGTCTTGTTTCTGCAGCGCAGAGTCACATCCTCTCCCTCCACCACACTGATGGGACTCTCCAGGATCACAGGACCAGCTGAACAACATAGGGTTCATATTTTATATCAAACAAAGATGAGTTCATGTAAAGATCTCGTCTTAATGCTAACATACCAGTAACAGTGACATAGATGATGTCGCTTGTCTTCCTATCTCCAGACTCACACCAGTATTGTCCATTGTCATCTAAATAAAGAGTTTTCATTGTGCAGGATGACCTCGTTGATGTCACTGGAGTTCCACATGTCTGTCCTTTGGACTGATGTACAATTTTCAGTCCAGTCGAGCCGTAAGAGCCCTCACAATGAAAGGTCAGAGACTCATATTCAAAGAACTGCAGTCTGTTTGGTTCAGGACGGAGAATCAGTGAATCTGAAACAAATCAAAGAGAGACAAGTTTTCTTATTTCACCAGAAAGTACCAAAGGAAGTTAAAATACAGCCAAGCAACAACCTGGTACTTACCAACGTCCTGAACACGTGCACGCAGCAGGAATAAGATGTGGACCACTGAAATAACAAAAGAGAAGAGCTCCAAATCACTGAGACGTGTTTAACAGTTGTATATTGTACTGATTCTTACAGCTCCTAAAGCTAACTTTGATGTTTGACTTTTATAGTTTTATCTTTCAGGTCCTGAACTTTGTTTAAATATTCTGAACCCGAAAGCCTTTCCTAGCACCAATAGCTTCCTCTGCATTAAACCACTGAAGGATCTCAGAGATTGTTATTTATCACCATCCTAACCTTTAACGAGAACATCATTTAGTTTTAACCAAACGTACTCACAGAGTTTGATGCGGAGGCCGCCGACCTCCATGATGTCTGAACACTGAACTGAAGCGTAGCTGAGGAGGGGCTTCTTCCTGTGTGGCTTATTTCTGCTGCTCATGTCACCCTAAGTTTGACATTTAGATATTTTTAAAACAATGTTCACACTGACTGAGCTGCTGTGGTGGTGGTGTAGCCTCAGTTGGTAGATTTGCATCATTTGACGAAGCCAAAGACTGAAGCCAAAACAAAAATGACTTTTCTCAGAGTCAGTGATTCTCTAATAAGAGTGGACAGTAATGGGAGTAGCTCTGGATTTTAAGCAAAGGAACACAAATGCTTTGAGCTGAATGCTATTATCTACATGCTAACATGTTCAAAATGACCATGCTAACATGCTAATGTTAATTAGATAAAAGGTTCACCATATCCCCAGCCTCCTTATGCATGCTAGCTTGTTTCTTTGCATGCTTACTTAACTACAGCAAATGCTGATGGGAACATAATGAGTCCTTTTTGATGTTGTTCTTTTTCTTGAATTATTTAATAAATAACAGATCAGTCCACTGGCAGCAAGAGGAAAAAAGGGATGTTTACGAGGTCATTACAGTTCTGAAACAAACTGATACTAAATATAGTTTCTGGTTTTGACCTTCAAAATCATGAAAGGTCTCTGACAAGACAGTTTTAAACAACCTTTAACTTGTGCAATGAGGACTGTAGCTTCTAGTTTTCATGGCCTCCTGCTTAACACTGCAAAACCGAAGGAGATGGTTTTGGACTTTCGCAGGTCCAAGTCCTCCTTTTAGCCAGTTAAGAGGGGAAGTCATTGAGGTGGTGCAAATCTATAAATACTTAGGTGTGCATCTGGACAATAAACTTGACTGGACTGTGAACACAGACAGATCCGACTCTTTTTCTTGAGGAGGCTCTGGTCTTTTGATGTGTGCAGTGAAATGTTGGAGATGTTCAGTTTTAAATTAATACTGATGTTTTGTTTTCTCTGTTTGTTCTATTGTTTCTAACTTGAGAGCTATGGGACACTCCTGAATTTCCCCCAGGAGATGAATAAAGTATTTATCTATCTATCTATCTCTACTCGACCCTCTGAGCTAAACCAGAGCTCCTGAAGAAACCATGACTGAGTGATACTGTCAGAAAACACTCCCTGTGCACGTACAGGACAAAATCCTCAAAGGAGGAACAGGTACTCCTTTGTCCACTGGGGGCTCCAAAATCAATACAAACCAAAGTTCTATTAAGGTCGATTTTGGAAACTGTGAAGTGTGAAGGGTTTTAAGGTAGCAGGTTTTTTACTTTTGTCACAGAAAAAAGCTCTGAATTAATGAACAATCTGATGATCATTCTTCATATAAATGCAGTCCGATCTCTTTATATCCGTATTTATAAAGAACTGACCTGTGGCTCCTTTCTCCTCACTCTCTGTTTCCTGACTCTCGCCATGCTCCTATCTCCAACATAAGGGCAAACAAAGTCCAAAAAAAGAAGAAAATAATGATAAGATATGGCTTTTTCTAGGTTCAGTTGAACCTTTTTTTGAAAGTTTGCAGTGTTATGTGCTGTTTTCTATGGTGGTCTTTATGGGTTCTCGCTGTGAAATGAAATTATTGTCTTGACCTTAAATTTGAATCCATCATCGGACTCAGAACTTAAACAACATCATGTGCTTTGATTCATTGTAAATTGAATATTTAGCATGTGTTTTCCTTTGTAAACATTACTTTGTCCACCAAACAAGATTCTATAAATATTTGAAATCAAAAATGTTCAGCTTTTTTGTGTAGCCACGTGTAATTTAAGTCTCCAAGGCCATTTTTGTGTTTCTACCTCTGACACAAACACACAAGCTCTTCTCTGCCCCCTGCTGTGCTTTTTAAGTTTTCTGACGACACTGCCATTCTCAGCCTGTTGTACCAGGACATGGACCCCTCATCATATTTCACTGAAGTACAGACTGTTGTTCAGTGATGTGATGCTAACTGCCTTGTTGTAAATGTAATTAAAGAGCCTATATTATGTCCTTTTTCGGATTCGTATATTTAATCTATGTACCTACTTTTGTACGTTCACAATAGATAAAGTCCGAAAAAAGTGTCTGTTTTCATGTACTGCTCCTCCTTGCTCCCTCTACGCTCTGAGTCCGTCAGCTACGCTCTGCTGTGCCCCCACTGTTAGACCCCACGTGGGCCAAGTCTGCTCTGATTGGTCTGCCCATCAGCTCTGTCGTTATTGGTCAGTTGCTCGGCACGTGTCCCGGACATTTCAACATGAGCTGCAGGGCTTGCCACAACGAGCCAATGGGCTTAGATCAGTGACATCACACTGACAATGACGCTACACTGACAAATTATTTTCGAGGGGGGCTAGAACCGAGCGTTACATGCGGCTAATGCTACAGCTAACAGGAGGACGTAGGAGAAGCCGTGTTTCCGCGGACTTTGAATTTTTGCACATAGATGTGCCTAAACATGCACAGGACACTTGGAAAACACACTAAAGGGCATATAAAACCAGAAAAAGCATAATATGGGATCTTTAAAACAGAGGAGATGGTGCTGGATCGTCGTTCTGGATGAGATCATACCCTTATTTTTATCCATGACAAAAGAATCAACCAGGTCAGCGCCTACAGGTATCGTGGTATACACCTTGATAACTTGTTAAGCTGGTAAAGTCAGACTGTACTTCTTACGTAAACTCAGGGTGTTTGGTGTTGACCATCAGATCATGTTTTTGTTTTATCAGGCCATGTTGGAGAGTGTCCTCAGGAATGGTACGTCAATATGATACAGTAATCTCTCTGTTCAGTTAAAATCTAAACTTGCTCGTCTGGTGCAGACGTCTCTCCCTGCAGTCAACGAGCAGTCTGTTCTCAGACTGGCACAGAGTGTTGTCTGAGCCGTCTCACATCCTCCACTCTGAGTATGACCTTCTACCTTCTGGCAGATGATAACGAGTCTCCCGATGTAAACTGAGCGTTTATAGAAACTCTTTTGTTCTTACGTTGATAAAAATTCTGAATACTGTTTCGTAAGGCTGTGTGGGTTCTGCAATAGCGTCAGGGTGTCCCTGTTTGCTTTTTATATTCTCTTACCTGTTCACTTGTCTCCCATGCTGTGTTTCTGCAGATCCTGTGCATTATGGGTAATGTGCAATATATGTTGTGTTGTTCTGTATTGGTATGTGCCTGTTTACGTGTGGATGAGTTTGTCTATTGGTTTTATTATTGATTGTGGAGGGATCAGCTGAATGTTTGGCAGCACTGTGAGTTCCAGAGAATTTCCCCAAATGGACAATAAAGTGTATCGTATTGTACACCGACCTCACTGCATCAAAAGAAGACAAAAAAAGACTTCCATCACACATTTTTAATAAAACATGTGAACTATTATTACAGAAAGACAGAAGTTCTTTGAATTGTTGTTGATATAAAAACATCCAGTGGAATATTACAGTTAAACAGTTGAAATGTTCATGTTACCATCACAGATGTTCGAATTATAGGTCGATATTTTAGGTAGATACAAACAGGAAGTGAAGCTCTGAGGCTTGTGGGCTAGGGTTAGAGAAGACGTGGTGTCAGATGTGAATCTTAAAAATAGAAAGACACTGAAACAAACTATGGTTTGCACAATGTCAGTTGACTTTTAGAATTTTCACATCTTCATATAGAAGCAGAAAGAACATCTGTTGCTGGAGACAAATCTAAATGAATCAATATGTGAATTAAATATGTGAAACATGTCAAACAGGAAGAGCTGCCATTATCTTTCATCTGCTCATTTAAAAAAAATTCTAATGATTGGATTCTTTTAGCTGTTTAGAAATGTACACTGTTTTCATTGGTTTGCACAACATGCACTGAATATAAGTGGCTCATCATTACATATAATTAACAAGGTGATGTAACACATGAAAGAAAGCAGCTGAATGAAGCATTATGGGATGTTCTTCATTTCTGGCAACCAAACAAGAAAATGTCTGTTTAATTGTTCAGCCTGTCCTATCTTTTATTTCGGCATCTGAAATCAGCTGAGACAGTGAAGCCGTCCCAGCAGCAACAGCAGCGGAGCCATCATCACTACAGGGAGAAGGTTTCTGAAGATGATGAACAGAAGATCTGAGGACGTGTGAATCTCCTGGTGTGACTCTGCAAAGAAGACAGAAATATAAATAATGCACGCCTTCTCGTGGTGCCTCAAGTTTTCAAACGTAGTATGGGAGGTAGCCTTCAGAATAAAGGTCAACGTACACTCATTTTGAGCCACAATGACCTGACATGACAGGATGAAAATCGTAATTTAAGACATTTGAAGCATAAAATCAGGAAAGAATTGCTTGAAGTAAGTTTAAAATCATGCCAACAGGGGACAAATGTGTACTTGTTGAGTAATGAGATCTACTAGACATGTCTGGATAATCACCATTTTCAATTTAGGCCTTTCTGCTTATATATCTTTTAAAATGTTTTTCAGGACAATGTGGCTTCAAGAAATTTACTTAGATAATTTTTCAAAGAAAGCCTTTCGGTTAGGGTCTTCAGGACATTATCATGACATCTTGACCTTGCTGTATTTTTTGCCTTAGATTTTGCATGTGTGTATAGGAAGAAGATGGTGTTCTGGTTTGATTTTAATTTTCTTTACCCACCAGCTTTGTTTGGTTTAATTAAATTTTGGTTGGTTGGCTTGGTTTAACGATTTGTTGACAAGCTCAATGGATATCCAACTCAACTTTTCACAAGAGTTCCAAGATGTAATACGCTTGTGTACTGTATTTCCTACGGTTCCAATGGAGGGTCCTGGTCACAAAGCGTTCTGTCTTTTCACCAGTCATTTCTTGTGAAGGCACTCCATCCTGGGTCTCATACCCTGACCAAAGGTTCAATACTATCCCTAACCATTCAAGGATTATGCCCAAACCTTAACCCCCTTCTTCCACTTGTACCTTGTGCTAACCCTTATCTTAACCTAAACTGCCAGACTGGATAGCAACCCTCAAAACGTCATTCTGGGTTTGTCATATTTTTGTACATCGTTGGATCTGATATACTTGGGACTCTGGATCCAAATCTTATCAAGAGGAACCCAAAAACATAGTAAGTAAATAAATATATATATATATGTAAATTATAATAGAAAGGTAGCTTGGGATAGCTACTCAGACACATCAACACTTCACAACAACATTGTGTATATGTAATGTATTGAATATAATGTGAATTGAATATATATATATAATTAATATATAATTAATTCATTGTATATATAAAATGTATTCATTAAGTGATATTTTCTTATTTTAAGAGGCTACAAGTACATTTTACCACAGCCCCAAACACAGCGCTACATTGCTTAGCTTCCATGGTTACACTCAGACTGGCTTCTCCAAACAGGGGCCAGGATAACAGTCATCTTATCTTGGTAATACAAAGTATATTGAAAAGTTATTCATACAACCCTGCTCATCTCATCCGAGGGGGTCACGTGACCAGGACCAAGATGGCAGTTAAGTGAGGAGGCTCCCGAAACCGTGCACGATTTACTTAAAAAAGACCCGATAAAAACATTTAACATTTAAAAAACAACCACGGTCTTGTTATGTCAAAGACTTCTGCAGTCAGTTACCACAGTGGTTGGGGCTGGATGATAACAGATCATTCACGCTGGAGCGGGTGTACCGCACGCTAGCATCAGGGAAGCCCAACCAAAACAGAGCGGTGCTTGTTCTCTTCCTAAAATTTCAGGAGAAGGAGTTTGTTTATTGTCAAGAAAGACGGCAGGAAATCACACACAACGGGGCCAAGATAACGTTTGCACGTTCGTATCAGGCGGGGATTCAACCTGGTTTCAAAGCTGTTTGTTGACATTAACGTCTTCCGAGGATTTCATCACAACCCCTGTAAGCTCAGAGTCCTATATGGTGGTAAGATACATCTCTTCTCAACACCACAAGAAGCGGAAAAGTTTTACCAAAACATCCCATGGGCAACAGCGGGCACCCGTGACCCGTGAATACTGAATGATGGTATCTACCACCACTACAAACTTTAAGGACTTCACCAGCTGACCAGCAACAGGTGACAATTACAATATACAATGGATGGGAGTCCTAGTAATTCAGGACAAGTTGTAGTAAGTTACATTTATAGTCTGCAATAAACTTTTTTGTTGGTATAAATTTATCTTGTGTTTTTCTTAAAACAATCGCCCATAATGGGTCGATCTTTATTTCATATCAGACAATTGAGCCCTAATTCCACAGTATGAATTTTAACTTTATTTGTATTTATTTTTTCATTATCGTTAGGCTGCTATTTTATTTTTATCTTTTGGCATGGTCATACTGTGAGGTGATACATATGAAAAGGGTGAAATCATTACAGAAAGTTGTGTGCACGGTTGATGGACACGGTTTGTAGAGGTTAGGTTACGCTAACTAGCTGCTCCTCAATATTGTGGATCAGCGATTAGGGGTATGCATTTCAGTTGGGGAAATGCTAATGTTGAGGGGAGGGTTTGTACAGGCCATTTTGTGTGTGTTTATGTGGGTGAATGTGTGTTTGTTTGTACATTTTTTGTACTTGCACAATTTTCGTTATAATTATGATGTTACTATACCAGATGCTGAGATAATTATTTATGGAGAAGACAAAACAGAAAAGTAGTTTGGATATAAATGTTACAAGCTGGAATGTCAGGGGAATGAGAAAAATGGCTAAACTGAAACAAGTCTTAAACAGGATTAAATATCTAAAATAGTATTCTTGCAGGAATCACATTTGATTGCCTCAGACATACATTTCCTGACTAAAAGATGGCAAGGCCATGTATTTCATGCTTCGTTTAATAGTCATGCGAGGGGGGTCCTCATTCTCATGTGGAGTTATTGTCTTGTGTAAAAAATTGCTGTTACAATAGTATTGTAATCAGTGACCACGCAGGAGTCTCTATGGAGATTCAATTAGGTAGGATTGAGCATTGTTCAGGAAGATGGAGGTTACAAGTTATTTTTCTGCAGGACCCATCCTTTGTTAAGTTTGTAGAAAGTTGTATTGATAAGTACTTTGAATTAAATAAGAATGAAACTACAGCCAGTATTAGATGGGAGGCGTTTAAAGCCAATATAAGAGGGGAAATTATTGGCTTCACCAGCTCTAAAAACAAAAGACACATCCAAGAGTTAAAAAAAAGCCAAATAAAAAAGGCTGAAACAGAATTTTATTTGAACAACGACCCTGAAAAACTACATATTCTATCTATAATGAGAGCTAATTATGATAAACTAACAACTGAGAGAGTGGTTAAAAGTCTAATATGGACTAAACAAACATATTATGACCAAGGGGAAAAAGCAGGGAAATTATTGGCTTGGAGGATAAAGAAAATGCAGTATCTGGCAGTCTAACTATAGAACCATCAGAAATAAATGACATATTTTAAAGAATTTTACAAATCACTCTACAAGTCAGAATGTACAGGAAATAGAGAAGCCCAGGATGTCATGATTTGGTCTTATTTAGTTTTGTATTTCAGTGTTTAGTGTTTCTTTATGTTCTAGTGCGTTTTGTTCATTCTTGAGTTCTGTGTGTCTTTAGTGTTTCATGATTTAGTTTTGTAGTTGTCCTCAATGTTTCTTGTATTGTATTCCTGCCTCTGTGTGTTTTCCCTCCATGTTGTTTGCCCTGATTGTCCTCACCTGTGTCTTGTTAGGCTCACCTTTGTCTGATTACCCTATGTCTATTTCTGTGTTTCTTCCCCTCTGTGTCAGTTCATTGTCATTTGTCGGTGCGTATGTTGTATGTCAGTTTACCCGTGGCTCCTTCTCTTGTTGGATTTTTTGAAGTAAGTTTTTGTTTGCCTTTTTTTTTTGTTTAAAGAATAAATAGTTTTTGTTAATTCTGCATCTGGGTCCTCCTCTTAGTTTTCTCGATCCGTGACACAGGATGCTTTTCTTGACCAGCTACAATTTCAGACTCTATTAGAGGAGGAAAAAATAACACTAGATAACCCACTTTCTAGAAGACTAGATAAATATCTCCCTAAATTGGTTATTGATGATCAACAAAAAACAAAACAAAACAAAAAAGACAGGGTTATCATAACATCAGACGAGTACTAAATATATTACATGAGAGACATAATGCAAGAGACACAGCAATGCTATCTGTAGATGCATGTCAAGCATTTGATAGAATAGAATGGGACTACCTTTTTGAATTGCTTCCAAGATACGGGTTAGGTGAAATGTTTCTCAAATGGATTTGTTTATTGTACACAAACCCTACTGCACAAATCCTAACTAATAGTAACATCTCAAGGCCCTTTAATTTAAAGCGATCAACCAGGCAGGGTTGCCCCCTGTCTCCATTACTATTCACGCTGGCAATAGAACCCTTGGCCATGGCGGTTAGCGAGCACATAGGGATATCAGGTGTTACCATCGGGGGGAAAGATCATCTTACTTCATTATATGCTGATGACATCATGTTTTTCCTGACAAATTTAAAAAATAGCATTCCTAATTTGATGAGAGTCATTGAAAAGGGTTTTCTGGATATAAAATGAATAACTCTAAATCAGTATTAATGTTTCTCAATGAGGAGGAAAGAAAAAAACCCAAAGGTTAACACTCCATTTTTAACAACCAGTGAAGGTTTTAAGTACTTGGGTGTCAAAATCACCCCTGAACTCAATAACATAATCCCAGCAAATTATGACCCCCTGGTGGACCAGGTCAGTGAATTATTGAATCACTGGTCTAATCTGCCTATATCTATGATCGGAAGAATAAATATTATAAAAATGAGTATTCTCCCTAAATTTTTATAGTATTTCCGAACACTCCCATTGTCACTACCTACATGTTTTATGACAAACTCAGTAAGTTATTTAGTCAATTCATTTGGAATGATAAAAAAGCTAGACTCTGACTTAAACTATTATATCTGCCTTTTGAGAGAGGGGGGCTTAAATTTCCAAATCTTAGATGGTACTACATGGCTGCCTAGCTAACTTCAGCATCACATTATTTTTGCCCAACAACACCTCCAGTAATACAATTACAGTTTGGCATGTTGCATATAAACATGTAGGTGATTTGCCCCCATTGTTTCAATTTACTCCTATTTGGGGTAATGAGAAGTTTTACCGGGTAGAAAGGACAGAGGATTTATGTCATGGAGTATGAAAGGTATTCAGAAAGTAAAGGATCTTTATGTGGATGGAGTTTTGCTTACTTTTGATCAATTATGTGAGACGTATCAAATACTCAAAAAACATTTCTTCAAATATTTACAGTTAAAAAACTTTATCAATCAATCAATCAATCAACTTTTATTTGTATAGCGTCAACTCATAACAAGTGTTATCTCGAGACACTTTACAAGAAGCAGGTAAAATACCTTACTCATTGTCTGTTAACATTACAAAAGAGCAGGTAAAAGACCTTACTCATTGTTATGTTACAAAAAGCAGGTAAAGGACCTTACTTATTGCTATGTTACAAAGATCCGGCCTATCCATCATGAGCACTTTAGCAAAGCAGCAAAAGTTACAGTGGTAAGAAAAAACTGCCTTATTAAAAGGCAGAAATCTTCGGCCGGATCCCCGGCTCATGACGAAACAGTCTTCACAGGCCTAGACTGCGCCGGGCTTGGAAAGGGATAGGGGGAGAGATGGGATAAGATGCAGGAAGAGGGATAGAGAGCAAGGGGGTGGGGGGAGGTAGACCGTCCATCAGCAATCCGGTGGGGAGGGGAGGGGGTGTGGGGGGTTGTTCTGGCAGGCCGCCAACCCACGATCCGGTGGGGAGGGGGTAGTGGTGGGGTGGGGGTTGTTCTGGCAAGCCGTCAACCGATGATCTTGAGGAGCCTAGGGGAGCTCAAGAGCTCCCAGGAAAGTAGGTGGTTAGTGACTGAGATTTATAGATAGATACATGCAGTAATATGATGTACTGTATATGCAGAGAGAGAGAGAGAGAGAGAGAGAGAGAGAGGAGCTCAAGGTGCCAGTTCCCCCGGTAGTCTAAGCCTATAGCAGCATAACTAAGAGCTGGTCTACACCAGCACCAGCCCTAACTATAAGATTTATCAAAAAGGAAAGTTTTAAGTCTAATCTTAAAAATACAGACTGTGTCTGCCTCCCGGACCCCGGCTGGAAGGCGGTTCCAGAGGAGAGGAGCCCGATAACTGAAGGCTTTACCCCCCATAGTACATTTGGAGACTGTAGGTACCACCAGCAGGCCTGCACTCCGGGACCGCAACGCTCTCAAGGGACAGTACGGCACTAGTAGCTCCTTAAGATAAGATGGTGCCTGGCCATTTAGAGCTTTGTAGGTGAGAAGAAGGATCTTGAATTCTATTCTAGACTGTATAGGGAGCCAGTGCAGAGAAGCCAGGACAGGAGTAATGTGGTCCCATTTCCTGGTTCTGGTCAGTACACGAGCTGCAGCATTCTGGACCCGTTGAAGAGTCTTTAGAGATTTGCCAGAGCACCCTGACAAAAGAGAGTTACAATAATCCAGTCTGGAGGTAACAAATGCATGAACTAGTTTTTCTGCATCACTTTGCGACAGGATATTCCTGATCTTGGATATATTACGAAGGTGAAAGTAGGCTGTTCTTGAAACTTGACTGATGTGAGAGCTAAAAGACATATCTTGATCAAAAATAACTCCTAGATTCCTAACAGTGGTGCTAGATGCCAGGCTGATGTCATTAAGGACAGTCACATCACTAGAAAAAGTCTCTCTGAGGTACTTAGGGCCTAGCACAATAACTTCAGTCTTGTCTGAGTTAAGTAGCAAAAAATTTCTGGTCATCCAGGTCCTAACGTCCTTAAGGCATGTTTCTAGCTGACATAACTGACTGGTACCATCGGGCTTCATTGATACATAAAGCTGAGTATCATCTGCATAACAATGAAACTGTATGGAGTGTTTCCTCATAATATTTCCCAGAGGAAGCATATATAATGTAAAAAGAATTGGTCCAAGCACTGAACCTTGTGGGACTCCATGGCAAACTTTAGTGTGCATAGAGGACTCATCATTAACATGTACAAACTGAGATCGGTCTGATAAGTAGGATTCAAACCAACTTAAAGCAACTTATGTCATCAAAGTCTTGGCAGATTATGTGTATTCCACCTTCAACGGAAATAGAGAAGATAACCATGGATAATTTGGCGAAAAAGGGTCACCTCTCTAAATATTACAATGTATTAATGTCAAATGCCAAAGAGTCAACAATAGACAAACTAAATGCATGGAGAAATGACATTCAAGAAGATATTGATGAAGCAGACTGGAATGATGCTTGTTTTAAGGCACAGAAACAGACAATGAATACAAGATTGAAATTACTTCAATATAAATCGTTGACAAGAATGTACATAACTCCTGTCAAACTTCATATGTCTGCTAATATTCCAGATGTTTGTACTAAATGTGTCAATGAAAAAGGTATTCTTATCCACTGTTTATGGAAATGTCCAAAGATTCAGGACTTTTTGAAAGATGTTGTAAAATGTTTGTCAGAGGTTTTTAAAACTAAAATTCCTTTAAATGTCAAACTCTGTGTGCTTGGAATATTTCCGGAGGACTTTGCACAAACGCACAAACAGACCAAACTTCTGGACTTTGGACTTCTACAAGCAAGGAGAGCTATTGCACTATGTTAGAAAAGTATGGACGCTCCTACATTGAGAATGTGGATAAGGGAACTTTCAGAGTGTATTGGCTTGGAGAGACTAACGTACATTGCTAAAGGGAAAAGGAGAGATTTTGTCCAGCTCTGGGAACCATATATGAACATTATAGAAGCCAGGAATTTTTATTTATTTATTTTATTTATTTATTTTTTAGCTAAAAATGTGTGCAAGTTGAGTGTGGGCATGTGAGTTTGTGTATTTTGTCGATACATGTATGGGTTTAAGGTCTGAAACTGTTTAACTGTTACTGTTTGTTTCCTTTGTGTTTATGAAAAAATGCCAATAAAAACACTAATCCCATCCAATAATACGCAGAGCGTCTAAACACCATGCTGAAAACCAAATGAAAGAAATGTACTTTCAACAGCCATCAGACTCTCAGCTGATTCTCCTCCTCCAGAGATGGTACACTTGTAGAGTCCTTCATCACGTTTGGTAACACCGGGGATTGTCATGTTTTCTGTAAAGCTTCTTCTGATAAGGCGTCCATCTTTGTAGAAATCAGCTGGGTTGGGTGAGGTCGTCTTGTTTCTGCAGCGCAGAGTCACATCCTCTCCCTCCACCACACTGATGGGACTCTCCAGGATCACAGGACCAGCTGAACAACATAGGGTTCATATTTTATATCAAACAAAGATGAGTTCATGTAAAGATCTCGTCTTAATACTAACATACCAGTAACAGTGACATAGATGATGTCGCTTGTCTTCCTATCTCCAGACTCACACCAGTATTGTCCATTGTCATCTAAATAAAGAGTTTTCATTGTGCAGGATGACCTTGTTGATGTCACTGGAGTTTCACATGTCTGTAATTCCCCTTTGGACCGATGTACAATTTTCAGTTCAGTCGATCCATAAGAGCCCTCACAATGAAAGGTCAGAGACTCATATTCAAAGAACTGCAGTATGTTTGGTTCAGGACGGAGAATCAGTGAATCTGAAACGAATCAAAGAGAGACGAGTTCTCTTATTTCACCAGAAAGTACCAAAGGAAGTTAAAATACAGCCAAGCAACAACCTGGTACTTACCAACGTCCTGAACACGTGCACACAGCAGGAATAAGATGTGGACCACTGAAATAACAAAAGAGAAGAGCTCCAAATCACTGAGACGTGTTTAACAGTCGTATATTGTACTGATTCTTACAGCTCCTAAAGCTAACTTTGATGTTTGACTTTTATAGTTTTATCTTTCAGTTCAAAACTTGTTTAAATATTCTGAACCCGAAAGCCTTTCCTAGCACCAATAGCTTCCTCTGCATTAAACCACTGAAGGATCTCAGAGATTGTTATTCATCACCATCCTAACCTTTAACGAGAACATCATTTAGTTTTAACCAAACGTACTCACAGAGTTTGATGCGGAGGCCGCCGACCTCCATGTTGACTGTCTGAACACTGAACTGAAACGTAGCTGAGGGGCTTCTTCCTGTGTGGCTTATTTCTGCTGCTCATGTCACCCTAAGATTGACATTTAGATATTTTTAAAACAATGTTCACACTGACTGAGCTGCTGTGGTGGTGGTGTAGCCTCAGTTGGTAGATTTGCATCATTTGGCGGAGCCAAAGACTGAATGAAAGGTCTCTGACAAGACAGTTTTAAACATGCTGAACAACCATCCATTTATTTTACATTATAATGGGGGGGGGGGGGGGGGGGTTTCTTCCACTGGATAGATGTAGAGGGACAGAAAATGTGGGGAGACAGGTACGAAAAAGTGCCTTCACCCTTTAACTTGTGCAATGAGGACTGTAGCTTCTAGTTTTCATGGCCTCCTGCTTAACACTGCAAAAACCGAAGGAGATGGTTTTGGACTTTCGCAGGTCCAAGTCCCCCTTTTAGCCAGTTAATATCAGAGGGGAAGTCATTGAGGTGGTGCAAATCTATAAATACCTAGGTGTGCATCTGGACAATAAACTTGACTGGACTGTGAACACGGACAGATCCGACTCTTTTTCTTGAGGAGGCTCTGGTCTTTTGATGTGTGCAGTGAAATGTTGGAGATGTTCAGTTTTAAGTTCATATTGATGTTTTGTTTTCTCTGTTTGTTCTATTTTTTCTAACTTGTGAGCTATGGGACACTCCTGAATTTCCCCCAGGAGATGAACAAAGTATTTATCTATCTAACTATCTATCTATCTATCTAGCAGGTACTCCTTTGTCCACTGGGGGCTTCAAAATCAATACAAACCAAAAGTTCTATTAAGGTCGATTTTGGAAACCGTGAAGGGTTTTAAGGTAGCAGGTTTTTTTACTTTTGTCACAGAAAAAAGCTCTGAATTAATGAAAAATCTGATGATCATTCTTCATATAAACGCAGTCCAATCTCTTTATATCCGTATTTAAAAAGAACTGACCTGTGGCTCCTTTCTCCTCACTCTCTGTTTCCTGACTCTCTCCACGTTCCTATCTCCAACATAAGGGCAAACAAAGTCCAAAAAAAGAAGAAAATAATGATATGATATGTCTTTTTCTGGGTTCAGTCATCACTATTTGCAGTGTTATGTGTTGTTTTCTATGGTGGTCTTTATGGGTTCTCACTGTGAATGAATTACTGTTTTGACCTTAAATTTGAATCCATCATCGGACTCAGAACTTAAACAACGTCATGTGCTTTGATTCAAGATTCAGATTCAAGATTCAAGATTTTTATTTGTCACATGCTCATACAGATGTGCAGTGAAATGTAAAGACTGTTCCGCAAGGCCATGCAATAACACTCAAATTACTAATATACATATATACAGTAAAATAGAATATAATGTAAAATTTTAAAAATAAATATTTGAATATACAAAATATAGAATATGGAATAATGTAAACAGTGTAAAGTGTCAGTGTGTCAAAGTGCAATGTGCAGATTGGAATGTGTGGTGTGTGTGCATCATGTAATCACAGGTCTGTTTTGTTTTTAACTGAGGAGAGTAGAGTTAACAGTCCGGACAGCCTGAGGAAAGAAGCTCTTCCTGAGTCTTTCTGTGTTCACCTTGATGTGTCGAAGGCGCCTGCTAGAGGGTAGTCACGTAAACAGTCCGTTACCTGGGTGGTGGGGATCACTCATGATCCTATTTGCCCTGGCTGTGCTCCTCCTTGTGAAGATGTCCTGGAGGGTGGGGAGTGTTGTACCCATGGTACGCTCTGCTGACTTCAGCACCCTCTGCAGGGCTCTTCAGTCACGCACAGTGCTGTTCCCGTACCACTGGGTGATGTTTCCAGTCAGCACACTCTCCACCGCTCCGGAATAAAAAGTCTTCAGGACCTTCACAGAGACTTTGAATTTCCTCAGCTGTCTGAGGTGGTAAGAGGCGCTGCCTTGTCCTCTTCACCTGACTGTCTATGTGGGTTGTCCATGTTAAATCCTCAGAGATGTGCACCCCCAGGTACTTGAAGCTGCACACCCTCTCCACCAGCGTCCCATCAATTCTCAGTGGGGTGTAATCCCTCTGCAGTCCTCTCCTGAAGTCCACAATCAGCTCCTTGGTTTTGCTGACGTTCAGGAGCAGGTTGTCCCCTGTATACGCCTGCTCATCATTGTTGCTGATACGACCAACAACCACCGTGTCATCTGCAAATTTCACGATGATGCTGGAGCTGCTTGTGTGTACAGGGTTAAGAGCAGGGGGCTGAGAACAGCCCTGTGGTACTCCGGTGTTGAGGGTGCAGGGGCTGGAGGTGTGTCTGCCCACTTTGACCACCTGGGATCTGTTCGTCAGGAAGTCCAGGATCCAAGCACACAGGGAGGTGTTAAGTCCGAGGTTGATCAGCTTGGAATGGAGGTTGGCGGGGACTATGGTGTTGAAAGCTGAACTAAAATCAATGAACAGCAGTCTCACATAGTCCCCCTTCCTTCTGTCTAGATGGGTGAGGGTGGTGTGCAGTACCTGGGAGACAGCATCATCTGTGGATCTGTTCAGTCTGTATGCGAACTGAAGTGGATCCAGAGACTCAGGGAGCAAGGAGCAGATTTGCGTCTTGATGAGTCTCTCAAAGCACTTCATCACTTCTGAGGTGAGTGCTACTGAGCGATAGTCATTAAGGCAAGCTGGAGAGGCATTCTTTGGTACAGGGACAATAATGGCTTTTCTCAGGCATGTGGGGACCACAGACTGACTCAGGGAGAGGTTGAAGATAGTGGTAAACACTGGAGCTAACAGGTCGGCACAGGACTTCAGCACTCTGCCAGAAATACCATCTGGCCCGGCAGCCTTCCTGGTGTTTACCTTTCTCAGTGTCCTCCTCACGTCGTGCTCTGACACAGTGAGCGGGTGCGAGTGTGCCGCTCCGGCCTCGGAGATTCTGCTGGCTGCATCAAATGGCATGCTAATGTTAGCGGTGCTAGCGCTAGCCTCGAATCGCGCATAAAAGTCATTAAGTTCGTCAGCCAGAGCAGTGTCTGCACTCACCGAGACATGGGCTCTTTTCCTGTAGTCAGCAATTGTCTGCAGTCCTTGCCACAAGCTCCTTGAATCACGCTGCTGGAACTGTGATTCCACTATGTCCCTGTACCTCCGCTTAGCGTCTTTCACTGCTCGTCTCAGTCTGTAAGATGCCGCTTTGTATTCCTCCGTCCTGCTGGTGAGAAGTGACAAGTTGTATGAAGCGGCGATGAAGTCCGTCACAACTTCCGTAAACTCATCTACGTCACTCGAGCTGGATTGGAACATGCCCCAGTCGACGTCATCCAGAGCGTCTTGCAGCGTAGCCTCTGATTGGTCGTTCCAGCGCCTAACCTGCCTCGTCACCACCTTTTCACGTACAATACTCTGTTTGTACCTTGGCAAAAGGTAAATGGCGGAATGGTCTGATTTACCGAGTGGGGGCAGGGAAGTCGCCTTGTAGCCCTCTTTGAATGGCGTGTAGCAATGATCCAGTGTATTGTTGCCCCTGGTGGGTCGGCTTCCGCGGTGCTTTTTCCTCTTTCGGCCATTGTTCCCGTCCTGTGTTGTGTTACGCAGGAGTTCGACCGGCAACCACTGATCATTGTTGTAACAGCTGGAAACTGTGTTTGTGACCAGTGTCCAAAAGCGTATTTCAGTCATAAATTATCTTTGCCGAAAGAGCTGATGTAAAAAAGTTCACAAAAATAACATATATAAAGAAAAAAACACACAGCCTCAGCGGAGCAACCCGGACGGCGTCTGGACACGGCCGCGCCATCTTAGTAATGGATTCATTGTAAATTGAATATTTAGCATGTGTTTTCCTTTGTAAACATTACTTTGTCCACCAAACAAGATTTTATAAATATTTGAAATCAAAAACGTTCAGCTTTTTTGTGTAGCCACGTGTAATTTAAGTCTCCAAGGCCATTTTTGTGTTTCTACCTCTGACACAAACACGCAAGCTCTTGTCTGCCCCCTGCTGTGCTTTTTAAGTTTTCTGACGATGCTGCCATTCTCAGCCTGTTGTACCAGGACATGGACCCCTCATCATATTTCACTGAAGTACAGACTGTTGTTCAGTGATGTGATGCTAACTTCCTTGTTGTAAATGTAATTGAAGAGCCTATATTATGTCCTTTTTGGGGTTCACATATTTAATCTATGTACCTACTTTTGTACGTTCACAATAGCTAAAGTCCGAAAAAAGTGTCTGTTTTCATGTACTGCTCCTCCTTGCTCCCTCTCCGCTCTGAGTCTGTCAGTTACACTCTGCTGAGCCCACACTGTTAGACCCCACGTGGGCCAAGTCTGCTCTGATTGGTCTGCCGATCCGCTCTGTCGTTATTGGTCAGTTGCTCAGCATGCGTCTCGGAAATTTCAACATGAGCTGCAGGGCTTGCCACAACGAGCCAATGGGCTTAGATCAGTGACATCACACTGACAATGACGCTACACTGACAAATTATTTTCGAGGGGGGCTAGAACCGAGCGTTACATGCGGCTAATGCTACAGCTAACAGGAGGACGTAGGAGAAGCCATGTTTCTGCGGACTTTGAATTTTTGCACATAGATGTGCCTAAACATGCACAGGACACTTGGAAAACACACTAAAGGGCATATAAAACCAGAAAAAGCATAATATGGGACCTTTAAAACAGAGGAGATGGTGCTGGATCTCGTTCTGGATGAGATCATACCCCTATTTTTATCCATGACAAAAGAATCAACCAGGTCAGCGCCTACAGGTATCGTGGTATACACCTTGATAACCTGTTAAGCTGGTAAAGTCAAGTAAGTCAGACTGTACTTCTTACGTAAACTCAGGGTGTTTGGTGTTGACCATCAGATCATGTTTTTGTTTTATCAGGCCGTGTTGGAGAGTGTCCTCAGGAATGGTACGTCAATATGATACAGTAATCTCTCTGTTCAGTTAAAATCTAAACTTGCTCGTCTGGTGCAGACGTCTCTCCCTGCAGTCAACGAGCAGTCTGTTCTCAGACTGGCACAGAGTGTTGTCTGAGCCGTCTCACATCCTCCACTCTGAGTATGACCTTCTGGCAGACGATAACGAGTCTCCCGATGTAAACTGAGCGTTTATAGAAACTTTTTTGTTCTTACGTTGATAAAAATTCTGAATACTGTTTCGTAAGGCTGTGTGGGTTCTGCAATAGTGTCAGGGTGTCCCTGTTTGCTTTTTATATTCTCTTACCTGTTCACTTGTCTCCCATGCTGTGTTTCTGCAGATCCTATGCATTATGGGTAATGTGCAATATATGTTGTGTTGTTCTGTATTGGTATGTGCCTGTTAACATGTGGATGAGTTTGTCTATTGGTTTTATTATTGATTGTGGAGGGATCAGCTGAATGTTTGGCAGCACTGTGAGTTCCAGAGAATTTCCCCAAATGGACAATAAAGTGTATCGTATTGTACACCGACCTCACTGCATCAAAAGAAGACAAAAAAAGACTTCCATCACACATCTTTAATAAAACATGTGAACTATTATTACAGAAAGACAGAAGTTCTTTGAATTGTTGTTGATATAAAAACATCCAGTGGAATATTACAGTTGAAATGTTCATGTTACCATCACAGATGTTCGAATTATAGGTCGATATTTTAGGTAGATACAAACAGGAAGTGAAGCTCTGAGGCTCGTGGGCTAGGGTTAGAGAAGACGTGGTGTCAGATGTGAATCTTAAAAATAGAAAGACACTGAAACAAACTATGGTTTGCACAATGTTAGTTGACTTTTAGAATTTTCACATCTTCATATAGAAGCAGAAAGAACATCTGTTGCTGGAGACAAATCTAAATGAATCAATATGTGAATTAAATATGTGAAACATGTCAAACAGGAAGCCATTATCTTTCATCTGCTCATTTAAAAAAAACTCTAATGATTGGATTCTTTTAGCTGTTTAGAAATGTACACTGTTTTCATTGGTTTGCACAACATGCACTGAATATAAGTGGCTCATCATTACATATAATTAACAAGGTGATGTAACACATGAAAGAAAGCAGCTGAATGAAGCATTATGGGATGTTCTCCATTTCTGGCAACCAAACAAGAAAATGTCTGTTTAATTGTTCAGCCTGTCCTATCTTTTATTTCGGCATCTCCATCTCGGTTTGAGAGCACACAAGGTGCCGTTGTCTACCTGTTGGATTACCTCTGAGACAGTGAAGCCGTCTCAGCAGTAACAGCAGCGCAGCCATCATCACTACAGGGAGAAGGTTTCTGAAGATGATGAACAGAAGATCTGAGGACGTATGAATCTCCTGGTGTGACTCTGCAAAGAAGACAGAAAGTTTTGTAAAAGTACATTTTACCACAGCCTCAAACACAGCGCTACATTGCTTAGCTTCCATGGTTACACTCAGACTGGCTTCTCCAAACAGGGGCCAGGATAACAGTCATCTTATCTTGGTAATACAAAGTAAATTGAAAAGTTATTCATACAACCCTACTCATCCCATCCGAGGGGGTCACGTGACCAGGACCAAGATGGCAGTTAAGTGAGGAGGCTCCCGAAACCGTGCACGATTTACTTAAAAAAGACCCGATAAAAACATTTAACATTTAAAAAACAACCACGGTCTTGTTATGTCAAAGACTTCTGCAGTCAAACAGTGTGATATTTTCACTCGAGGACGCAAGACGGGCACGAAAACTACTTCACCGAGTCCACTGAGTGATATAGAAGCTAACATAGCTAATATAGCTGAAGTACTGAACGAGCTGAAATCACTTCGTGCAGACTTCGGCACTCAGTTGGGGAGTATTGACATCCATCTGACTGAAATGGCGAACTCAATGGCTGCATTGGAAAATAAAGTGACAAAGGTAAAACAAGATGTCTCTACCAACGCAGCATCGAAGAAGCTGAAGGCCGCATTAACGAGACAGAAACAACTCTTAAAAAAACAGAAGCAGCACTACACTCTGCAATCAAACGTATTGTTTTTCTCGAGTCCAAAACAGAAGACCTGGAGAACCGGGGAAAAAGGAAGAATCTACGGATCTTTGGAATCTGAGAGGGAGCTGAGGGGCAACAGTCACTTTTCGACTTCATTAATGACATGTTACCACGTTTTTATCTTTTGGCATGGTCATACTGTGAGGTGATACATATGAAAAGGGTGAAATCATTACAGAAAGTTGTGTGCACGGTTGATGGACACGGTTTGTAGGGGTTAGGTTACGCTAACTAGCTGCTCCTCAATATTGTGGATCAGCGTCCTCCAAATTTAGTTTAATTAAGAGGAGGGGTATGCATTTCAGTTGGGGAAATGCTAATGTTGAGGGGAGGGTTTGTACAGGCCATTTTGTGTGCGTTTATGTGGGTGAATGTGTGTTTGTTTGTACATTTTTGTACTTGCACAATTTTCGTTATAATTATGATGTTACTATACCAGATGCTGAGATAATTATTTATGGAGAAGACAAAACAGAAAAGTAGTTTGGATATAAATGTTACAAGCTGGAATGTCAGGGGAATGAGAAAAATGGCTAAAAGACTTTACACAAACGTACAAACAGATCAAACTTCTGGACTTTGGACTTCTACAAGCAAGGAGAGCTATTGCACTATGTTGGAAAAGTATGGACGCTCCTACATTGAGAATGTGGTTAAGGGAACTTTCAGAGTGTATTGGCTTGGAGAGACTAACGTACATTGCTAAAGGCAAACGGAGATATTTTGTCCAGAGATTTTGTCCAGCACAATTCAAATTTCTTAAAACTCTTGAATCATTGTCACCTACAAAGAGTTGTTTTAATTTAAATTTAATTGTTTTAATCGCGTTAATCGCATGAGTTCCTGTGATTAATCATGATTAATCGCATTGTTATACGCAAAATCCAATAATGAATTCAAAAGTAGTGTATAGCGCACTTTTATTGTAAATGTACTTCTCAACTTAAACAATGTAATCAAAGCAAATAAATACAAAACTAAAGCTTATTGCATTTGTTGCAGTCTGGATGCAGAGTGGTGTGGGTCTCCTCTCTGCTCTCTGACTGACAGCCTGTGAGTGCTTTTGGAAGGGGGAGGGGCTCACGGCAGCACCCGCTGCTCGTTGAGGACAGTAACTGCAGAGCAATACGTGCTTTCACGTCAGTTTCTTACACCAAAAATGATACCTGTTCTTACCTGTTTGAACCTCAGTTGTGCCTGATTGAGGTGCCAGTGTGGACAAGTACAGCAACACTGCAGGGCATGAAATAAAAAAAACACTATCAACAGAGAACAAGGAAGAGATTTAAACATGATAAAACAATAAAGCCACTTCCTGGTCTAAAGATTTGCAGTGGTCTTGATTTGTTCTTGCTTTTTTTACAGCAGATATTTGTCAAATACAGTTATGAATTAAAAAGGTAGTTACAACCAACCATTCATATAATAAGTTCTGTGCTGGATGTTTGCATCATCAGGGTTTGACTCTGCTGATTTCAGGTGTTGTACACTGTCCTTTTTTTTATATATATCCATATATATAGCTATATATATCTATATATATGTATATATATACACATATATATACATATATATTAGGGCTGGGCAACGATTAGAAGTTTTAATCGCGTTAATCGCATGAGTTCCTGTGATTCATCACGATTAAACGCCTTGTTATACGCAAAATCCAATAATGAATTAAAAAGTAGTGTATAGCGCATTTTTATTGTAAATGTACTTCTCAACTTAAACAATGTAATCAAAGCAAATAAATACAAAACTAAAGCTTATTGCATTCGTTGCAGTCTGGATGCAGAGTGGTGTGGGTCTCCTCTCTGACTGCAGCTGGGTCTGCTGCGTGAGGCTACACTGACAGCCTGTGAGAGCTTTTGGAAGGGGGAGGGGCTTACGGCAGCACCCGCTGCTCGTTGAGGACAGTAACTGCAGAGCAATACGTGCTTTCACGTCAGAAAAAGTCACTAGTAGCTGTTGACAAAAAAAGTCGCCAAGGGGGTTTGGAAAGTCGCCAGATTTAACGAGAAAGTCGCCAAGTTGGCAACACTGTTTCCTCTTTCCTGTGAGCGCCGCAGCAGACATGCGCAGCAGTAAGCAACATACTAGGCTCGCTCACGATGGAATTTTACAAAATAAAAGCCAGTGAGCAACAGACTTTTACAATAAGAAAATACATAATAAAAACTGCGTTAATGCGAGATAAAATAATTGTAGGCGATAATTAATTAATGAGTTAACGCGAAAATAACGCGTTAACGTGCCCAGCCCTAATATATATATATGTATAATCAATAAATATACTCTCCTTCAGTTTCAACACAGATTTATATCTCATGTATGTTTACATCTGATTTGTAAACACTGATGTATCTCACCTTGGACAGTCATCCGACTCTCAGCTGATTCTCCTCCTCCAGAGATGGTACACTTGTAGAGTCCTTCATCACGTTTGGTAACACCGGGGATTGTCATGTTTTCTGTAGAGCTTCTTCCGATAAGGCGTCCATCTTTGTAGAAATCAGCTGAGAGGTTGGGTGAGGTCGTTTTGTTTCTGCAGCGCAGAGTCACATCCTCTCCCTCCACCACACTGATGGGACTCTCCAGGATCACAGGACCAGCTGAACAACATAGGGTTCATATTTTATATCAAACAAAGATGAGTTCATGTAAAGATCTCGTCTTAATGCTAACATACCAGTAACAGTGATATAGACAATGTCGCTTGTCTTCCTATCTCCAGACTCACACCAGTATTGTCCATTTTCATCTAAATAAAGAGTTTTAATGGAGCAGGATGACCTTGTTGATGTCACTGGAGTTTCACATGTCTGTCCTTTGGACTGATGTACAATTTTCAGTCCAGTCGATTCGTAAGAGCCCTCACAATGAAAGGTCAGAGACTCATATTCAAAGAACTGCAGTCTGTTTGGTTCAGGACGGAGAATCAGTGAATCTGAAACAAATCAAAGAGAGACGAGTTTTCTTATTTCACCAGAAAGTACCAAAGGAAGTTAAAATACAGCCAAGCAACAACCTGATACTTACCAACGTCCTGAACACGTGCACGCAGCAGGAATACGATGTGGACCACTGAAATAACAAAAGAGAAGAGCTCCAAATCACTGAGACGTGTTTAACAGTCGTATATTGTACTGATTCTTACAGCTCCTGAAGCTAACTTTGATGTTTGACTTTTATAGTTTTATCTTTCAGGTCAAAACTTGTTTAAATATTCTGAACCCGAAAGCCTTTCCTAGCACCAATAGCTTCCTCTGCATTAAACCACTGAAGGATCTCAGAGATTGTTATTTATCACCATCCTAACCTTTAACGAGAACATCATTTAGTTTTAACCAAACGTACTCACAGAGTTTGATGCGGAGGCCGCCGACCTCCATGATGTCTGAACACTGAACTGAAACGTAGCTGAGGAGGGGCTTCTTCCTGTGTGGCTTATTTCTGCTGCTCATGTCATCCTAAGTTTGACATTTAGATATTTTTAAAACAATGTTCACACTGACTGAGCTGCTGTGGTGGTGGTGTAGCCTCAGTTGATAGATTTGCATCAATTGGCGGAGCCAAAGACTGAAGCCAAAACAAAAATGACTTTTTCTCAGAGTCAGTTATTCTCTAATAAAAGTGGGCAGTAATGGGAGTAGCTCTGGATTTTGAGCAAAGGAACATTAATGCTTTGAGCTGAATGCTATTATCTGTACGCTAATATGTTCAAAATGACCATGCTAACATGCTAATGTTAATTAGATAAAAGGTTCACCATATCCCCAGCCTCCTTATGCATGCTAGCTTGTTTCTTTGCATGCTTACTTAACTACAGCAAATACTGATGGGAACATAATGAGTCCTTTTTGATGTTGTTCTTTTTCTTGAATTATTTAATAAATAACAGATCAGTCCACTGGCAGCAAGAGGAAAAAAGGGATGTTTACGAGGTCATTACAGTTCTGAAACAAACTGATACTAAATATAGTTTCTGGTTTTGACCTTCAAAATCATGAAAGGTCTCTGACAAGACAGTTTTAAACATGCTAAACAACCATCCATTTATTTTACATTATAATGGGGGGGGGGGTGGGTTCTTCCACTGGATAGATGTAGAGGGACAGAAAATGTGGGGAGACAGGTACGAAAAAGTGCCTTCACCCTTTAACTTGTGCAATGAGGACTGTAGCTTCTAGTTTTCATGGCCTCCTGCTTAACACTGCAAAAACGAAGGCGATGGTTTTGGACTTTCGCAGGTCCAAGTCCTCCTTTTAGCCAGTTAATATCAGAGGGGAAGTCATTGAGGTGGTGCAAATCTATAAATACCTAGGTGTGCATCTGGACAATAAACTTGACTGGACTGTGAACACGGACAGATCCGACTCTTTTTCTTGAGGAGGCTCTGGTCTTTTGATGTGTGCAGTGAAATGTTGGAGATGTTCAGTTTTAAGTTCATATTGATGTTTTGTTTTCTCTGTTTGTTCTATTTTTTCTAACTTGTGAGCTATGGGACACTCCTGAATTTCCCCCAGGAGATGAACAAAGTATTTATCTATCTCTACTCGACCCTCTGAGCTAAACCAGAGCTCCTGAAGAAACCATGACTGAGTGATACTGTCAGAAAACACTCCCTGTGCACGTACAAGACAAAATCCTCAAAGAAGGAACAGGTACTCCTTTGTCCACTGGGGGCTCCAAAATCAATACAAACCAAAAGTTCTATTAAGGTCGATTTTGGAAACCGTGAAGTGTGAAGGGTTTTAAGGTAGCAGGTTTTTTTTACTTTTGTCACAGAAAAAAGCTCTGAATTAATGAAAAATCTGATGATCATTCTTCATATAAACGCAGTCCAATCTCTTTATATCCGTATTTAAAAAGAACTGACCTGTGGCTACTTTCTCCTCACTCTCTGTTTCCTGACTCTCTCCACGTTCCTATCTCCAACATAAGGGCAAACAAAGTCCAAAAAAAGAAGAAAATAATGATATGATATGTCTTTTTCTGGGTTCAGTCATCACTATTTGCAGTGTTATGTGCTGTTTTCTATGGTGGTCTTTATGGGTTCTCACTGTGAATGAAATTACTGTTTTGACCTTAAATTTGAATCCATCATCGGACTCAGAACTTAAACAACGTAATGCGCTTTGATTCAAGATTCAGATTCAAGATTCAAGAGTTTTATTTGTCACATGCTCATACAGATGTGTAGTGAAATGTAAAGACTGTTCCGCAAGGCCATGCAATAACACTCAAATTACTAATATACATATATACAGTAAAATAGAATATAATGTAAAATTTTAAAAATAAATATTTGAATATACAAAATATAGAATATGGAATAATGTAAACAGTGTAAAGTGTCAGTGTGTCAAAGTGCAATGTGCAGATTGGAATGTGTGGTGTGTGTGCATCATGTAATCACAGGTCTGTTTTGTTTTTAACTGAGGAGAGTGGAGTTAACAGTCCGGACAGCCTGAGGAAAGAAGCTCTTCCTGAGTCTTTCTGTGTTCGCCTTGATGTGTCGAAGGCGCCTGCTAGAGGGTAGTCACGTAAACAGTCCGTTACCTGGGTGGTGGGGATCACTCATGATCCTGTTTGCCCTGGCTGTGCTCCTCCTTGTGAAGATGTCCTGGAGGGTGGGGAGTGTTGTACCCAAGGTACGCTCTGCTGACTTCAGCACCCTCTGCAGGGCTCTTCAGTCACGCACAGTGCTGTTCCCGTACCACTGGGTGATGTTTCCAGTCAGCACACTCTCCACCGCTCCGGAATAAAAAGTCTTCAGGACCTTCACAGAGACTTTGAATTTCCTCAGCTGTCTGAAGTGATAGAGACGCTGCCTTGTCCTCTTCACCTGACTGTCTATGTGGGTTGTCCATGTTAAATCCTCAGAGATGTGCACCCCCAGGTACTTGAAGCTGCACACCCTCTCCACCAGCGTCCCATCAATTCTCAGTGGGGTGTAATCCCTCTGCAGTCCTCTCCTGAAGTCCACAATCAGCTCCTTGGTTTTGCTGACGTTCAGGAGCAGGTTGTTGTCCTGGCACCACTGTGACAGGTTTCCAACCTCCCCTGTATACGCCTGCTCATCATTGTTGCTGATACGACCAACAACCACCGTGTCATCTGCAAATTTCACGATGATGTTGGAGCTGCTTGTGTGTACAGGGTTAAGAGCAGGGGGCTGAGAACAGCCCTGTGGTACTCCGGTGTTGAGGGTGTAGGGGCTGGAGGTGTGTCTGCCCACTTTGACCACCGGGGATCTGTTCGTCAGGAAGTCCAGGATCCAAGCACACAGGGAGGTGTTAAGTCCGAGGTTGATCAGCTTGGAATGGAGGTTGGCGGGGACTATGGTGTTGAAAGCTGAACTAAAATCAATGAACAGCAGTCTCACATAGTCCCCCTTCCTTCTGTCCAGATGGGTGAGGGTGGTGTGCAGTACCTGGGAGACAGCATCATCCGTGGATCTGTTCAGTCTGTATGCGAACTGAAGTGGATCCAGAGACTCAGGGAGCAAGGAGCAGATTTGCGTCTGTGAGTCTCTCAAAGCACTTCATCACTTCTGAGGTGAGTGCTACTGAGCGATATTCATTAAGGCAAGCTGGAGAGGCATTCTTTGGTACAGGGAACATAATGGCTTTTCTCAGGCATGTGGGGACCACAGACTGACTCAGGGAGAGGTTGAAGATAGTGGTAAACACTGGAGCTAACAGGTCGGCACAGGACTTCAGCACTCTGCCAGAAATACCATCTGGCCCGGCAGCCTTCCTGGTGTTTACCTTTCTCAGTGTCCTCCTCACGTCGTGCTCTGACACAGTGAGCGGGTGCGAGTGTGCCGCTCCGGCCTCGGAGATCCTGCTGGCTGCATCAAATGGCATGCTAATGTTAGCGGTGCTAGCGCTAGCCTTGAATCGCGCATAAAAGTCATTAAGTTCGTCAGCCAGAGCAGTGTCTGCACTCACCGAGACATGGGCTCATTTCCTGTAGTCAGCAATTGTCTGCAGTCCTTGCCACAAGCTCCTTGAATCACGCTGCTGGAACTGTGATTCCACTTTGTCCCTGTACCTCCGCTTAGCGTCTTTCACTGCTCGTCTCAGTCTGTAAGATGCCGCTTTGTATTCCTCCATCCTGCCGGTGAGAAGTGACAAGTTGTATGAAGCGGTCCGTTTGTTCACAGCGGTGCGGATAGATTTATCCACCCATGGCTTCTGGTTTGGGAAAATCCGGACAGACACCATGGGAACGGCGTCGTCTACCAGCATTGCTATGAAGTCCGTCACAACTTCCGTAAACTCGTCTACGTCACTCGAGCTGGATTGGAACATGCCTCAGTCGACGTCATCCAGAGCGTCTTGCAGCGTAGCCTCTGATTGACTGACTGACTCTTCAACGGGTCCAGAATGCTGCAGCTCGTGTACTGACCAGAACCAGGAAATGGGACCACATTACTCCTGTCCTGGCTTCTCTGCACTGGCTCCCTATACAGTCTAGAATAGAATTCAAGATCCTTCTTCTCACCTACAAAGTTCTAAATGGCCAGGCACCATCTTATCTTAAGGAGCTACTAGTGCCGTACTGTCCCTCGAGAGCGTTGCGGTCCCGGAGTGCAGGCCTGCTGGTGGTACCTACAGTCTCCAAGTGTACTATGGGGGGTAAAGCCTTCAGTTATCGGGCTCCTCTCCTCTGGAACCGCCTTCCAGCCGGGGTCCGGGAGGCAGACACAGTCTGTATTTTTAAGATTAGACTTAAAACTTTCCTTTTTGATAAATCTTATAGTTAGGGCTGGTGCTGGTGTAGACCAGCTCTTAGTTATGCTGCTATAGGCTTAGACTACCGGGGGAACTGGCACCCTGAGCTCCTCTCTCTCTCTCTCTCTCTCTCTCTCTCTCTCTCTCTCTCTGCATATACAGTACATCATACTACTGCATGTATCTATCTATAAATCTCAGTCACTAACCACCTACTTTCCTGGGAGCTCTTGAGCTCTCCTAGGCTCCTCAAGATCGTCGGTTGACGGCTTGCCAGAACAACCCCCACCCCACCACTACCCCCTCCCCACCGGATTGCTGATGGACGGTCTACCTCCCCCCACCCCCTTGCTCTCTATCCCTCTTCCTGCATCTTATCCCATCTCTCCCCCTATCCCTTTCCAAGCCCGGCGCAGTCTAGGCCTGTGAAGACTGTTTCGTCATGAGCCGGGGATCCGGCCGAAGATTTCTGCCTTTTAATAAGGCAGTTTTTTCTTACCACTGTAACTTTTGCTGCTTTGCTAAAGTGCTCATGATGGATAGGCCGGATCTTTGTAACATAGCAATAAGTAAGGTCTTTTACCTGCTTTTTGTAACATAACAATGAGTAAGGTCTTTTTACCTGCTCTTTTGTAATGTTAACAGACAATGAGTAAGGTATTTTACCTGCTTCTTGTAAAGTGTCTCGAGATAACACTTGTTATGAGTTGACGCTATACAAATAAAAGTTGATTGATTGATTGATTGATTGGTCGTTCCAGTGCCTAACCTGCCTCGTCACCACCTTTTCACGTACAATACTCTGTTTGTACCTTGGCAAAAGGTAAATGGCGGAATGGTCTGATTTACCGAGTGGGGGCAGGGAAGTCGCCTTGTAGCCCTCTTTGAATGGCGTGTAGCAATGATCCAGTGTATTGTTGCCCCTGGTGGGTCGGCTTCCGCGGTGCTTTTTCCTCTTTCGGCCATTGTTCCCGTCCTGTGTTGTGTTACGCAGGAGTTCGACCGGCAACCACTGATCATTGTTGTAACAGCTGGAAACTGTGTTTGTGACCAGTCTCCTTATGTCCAAAAGCGTATTTCAGTCATAAATTATCTTTGCCGAAAGAGCTGATGTAAAAAAGTTCACAAAAATAACATACATAAAGAAAAAAACACACAGCCTCAGCGGAGCAACCCGGACGGCGTCTGGGCACGACCGCGCCATCTTAGTAATGGATTCATTGTAAATTGAATATTTAGCATGCGTTTTCCTTTGTAAACATTACTTTGTCCACCAAACAAGATTCTATAAATATTTGAAATCAAAAATGTTCAGCTTTTTTGTGTAGCCACGTGTAATTTAAGTCTCCAAGGCCATTTTTGTGTTTCTACCTCTGACTCTTCTCTGCCCCCTGCTGTGCTTTTTAAGTTTTCTGACGACACTGCCATTCTCAGCCTGTTGTACCAGGACATGGACCCCTCATCATATTTCACTGAAGTACAGACTGTTGTTCAGTGATGTGATGCTAACTGCCTTGTTGTAAATGTAATTAAAGAGCCTATATTATGTCCTTTTTGGGATTCATATATTTAATCTATGTACCTACTTTTGTACGTTCACAATAGCTAAAGTCCGAAAAAAGTGTCTGTTTTCATGTACTGCTCCTCCTTGCTCCCTCTACGTTCTGAGTCCGTCAGCTACACTCTGCTGAGCCCCCACTGTTAGACCCCACGTGGGCCAAGTCTGCTCTGATTGGTCTGCCGATCCGCTCTGTCGTTATTGGTCAGTTGCTCAGCACGCCCGGAATTTTCAACATGAGCTGCAGGGCTTGCCACAACGAGCCAATGGGCTTAGATCAGTGACATCACACTGACAATGACGCTACACTGACAAATTATTTTCGAGGGGGGCTAGAACCGAGCGTTACATGGACAGCTAACAGGAGGACGTAGGAGAAGCCATGTTTCTGCGGACTTTGAATTTTTGCACATAGATGTGCCTAAACATGCACAGGACACTTGGAAAACACACTAAAGGGCATATAAAACCAGAAAAAGCATAATATGGGACCTTTAAAACAGAGGAGATGGTGCTGGATCCTCGTTCTGGATGAGATCATACCCCTATTTTTATCCATGACAAAAGAATCAACCAGGTCAGTGCCTACAGGTATCGTGGTATACACCTTGATAACCTGTTAAGCTGGTAAAGTCAAGTAAGTCAGACTGTACTTCTTACGTAAACTCAGGGTGTTTGGTGTTGACCATCAGATCATGTTTTTGTTTTATCAGGCCGTGTTGGAGAGTGTCCTCAGGAATGGTACGTCAATATGATACAGTAATCTCTCTGTTCAGTTAAAATCTAAACTTGCTCGTCTGGTGCAGACGTCTCTCCCTGCAGTCAACGAGCAGTCTGTTCTCAGACTGGCACAGAGTGTTGTCTGAGCCGTCTCACATCCTCCACTCTGAGTATGAGCTTCTACCTTCTGGCAGACGATAACGAGTCTCCCGATGTAAACTGAGCGTTTATAGAAACTTTTTTGTTCTTACGTTGATAAAAATTCTGAATAATGTTTCGTAAGGCTGTGTGGGTTCTGCAATAGCGTCAGGGTGTCCCTGTTTGCTTTTTATATTCTCTTACCTGTTCACTTGTCTCCCATGCTGTGTTTCTGCAGATCCTGTGCATTATGGGTAATGTGCAATATATGTTGTGTTGTTCTGTATTGGTATGTGCCTGTTAACATGTGGATGAGTTTGTCTATTGGTTTTATTATTGATTGTGGAGGGATCAGCTGAATGTTTGGCAGCACTGTGAGTTCCAGAGAATTTCCCCAAATGGACAATAAAGTGTATCGTATTGTACACCGACCTCACTGCATCAAAAGAAGACAAAAAAAGACTTCCATCACACATCTTTAATAAAACATGTGAACTATTATTACAGAAAGACAGAAGTTCTTTGAATTGTTGTTGATATAAAAACATCCAGTGGAATATTACAGTTGAAATATTCATGTTACCATCACAGATGTTCGAATTATAGGTCGATATTTTAGGTAGATACAAACAGGAAGTGAAGCTCTGAGGCTCGTGGGCTAGGGTTAGAGAAGACGTGGTGTCAGATGTGAATCTTAAAAATAGAAAGACACTGAAACAAACTATGGTTTGCACAATGTTAGTTGACTTTTAGAATCTTCACATCTTCATATAGAAGCAGAAAGAACATCTGTTGCTGGAGACAAATCTAAATGAATCAATATGTGAATTAAATATGTGAAACATGTCAAACAGGAAGCCATTATCTTTCATCTGCTCATTTAAAAAAAATTCTAATGATTGGATTCTTTTAGCTGTTTAGAAATGTACACTGTTTTCATTGGTTTGCACAACATGCACTGAATATAAGTGGATCATCATTACATATAATTAACAAGGTGATGTAACACATGAAAGAAAGCAGCTGAATGAAGCATTATGGGATGTTCTCCATTTCTGGCAACCAAACAAGAAAATGTCTGTTTAATTGTTCAGCCTGTCCTATCTTTTATTTTGGCATCTCCATCTCGGTTTGAGAGCACACAAGGTGCCATTGTCTACCTGTTGGATTACCTCTGAGACAGTGAAGCCATCTCAGCAGCAACAGCAGCGCAGCCATCATCACTACAGGGAGAAGGTTTCTGAAGATGATGAACAGAAGATCTGAGGACGTATGAATCTCCTGGTGTGACTCTGCAAAGAAGACAGAAATTTTTGTAAAAGTACATTTTACCACAGCCCCAAACACAGCGCTACATTGCTTAGCTTCCATGGTTACACTCAGACTGGCTTCTCCAAACAGGGGCCAGGATACCAGTCATCTTATCTTGGTAATACAAAGTATATTGAAAAGTTATTCATACAACTCTACTAATCCCATCCGAGGGGGTCACGTGACCAGGACCAAGATGGCAGTTAAGTGAGGAGGCTCCCGAAACCGTGCACGATTTACTTAAAAAAGACCCGATAAAAACGTTTAACATTTAAAAAAGAACCACAATCTTGACATGTCGAAGACTTCTGCAGTCAAACAGTGTGATATTTTCACTCAAGGACGCAAGACGGGCACGAAAACTACTTCACCGAGTCCACCGAGTGATATAGAAGCTAACATAGCTAATATAGCTGAAGTACTGAACGAGCTGAAATCACTTCGTGCAGACTTCGGCACTCAGTTGGAGAGTATTGACACCAATCTGACTGAAATGGCGAACTCAATGGCTGCATTGGAAAATAAAGTGACAAAGGTAAAACGAGATGTCTCTACCAACGCAACGCGTATCGAAGAAGCCGAAGGCCGCATTAACGAGACGGAAACAACTCTTGAAAAAACAGAAGCAGCACTAGACTCTGCAATCAAACATATTGTTTTTCTCGAGTCCAAAACAGAAGACCTGGAGAACCGGGGAAAAAGGAAAAATCTACGGATCTTTGGAATCTGAGAGGGAGCTGAGGGGCAACAGTCACTTTTCAACTTCATTAATGACATGTTACCACGGTGGTTGGGGCTGGATGATAACAGATCATTCACGCTGGAGTGGGTGCACCGCACGCTAGCATCAGGGAAGCCCAACCAAAACAGAGCGGTGCTTGTTCTCTTCCTAAAATTTCAGGAGAAGGAGTTTGTTTATCGTCAAGCAAGACAGCAGGAAATCACTCATACAAAATAAGTTGAACAAACAAATAAAAGCTGCCAAGAGAGTTTACAAGGACAGAGTTGAGAAGCTCTTCCAGGAAGGCAAAGCCAGGGATGCCTAATGGGGGGGGGGGGGGGCAGAAGTCTGTGTCAATATGGCAGAGAGCTTGAACCAAATCTTCTGCAGATTTGACCAGACTGACTACACACGGGAGTGAGCGGAGCTAATAGGTGAACTCACCCCGATGACCCTCTCCCATTCAAACCTGGAACTGAAGCAGGTTGACGTAGAAAAAATGCTGAAGAGAACAAAAACAAACAAAGCACCAGGACCTGATCAGATCTGTGGCCGTTTATTGAAGGCATGCTGCAGCCAGCTGGCTGGTGTTTTCTTCAATCTCTTCATCTGTTCCCTTGAAGAACACTCAATCCCGTCACTCTGGAAATCAGCAATTGTTTGTCCTGTACCCAAAAAGAGCAATCCCACCTGTAACAATGACTATAGACCCGTTGCATTAACATCATTGGTTATGAAAGGCTTTGAGAGGCTTGTTCTTTCTCAACTCCAGGAGGAGGTCAATATGTATGCCGACCCTCTCCAGTTTGCATACAAACAGCACAGGGGTGTGGACGACGCTGTACTCTGCTGCATGAAGCCTATGCACACCTTGAGAAATCCAAGTAATTTATTAGACTAGTCTTTGTGGACTTCTCAAGTGCATTCAATACTGTGCAACCCCACCTGATGTGTCGTAAACTGCTCAAGCTGGATACCAACCCGCACCTGATCCTCTGGGTCCTCTCATTTCTGACAAATAGAAACCAGAGGGTCCGAGTCAACGGTCACCTCAGCTCATCTAAAATGGAGTTAATGTATTAACTTAGGTTCGGGAACAGGACCACGCCTAAAACCACACCTCCAATTACCTGACAGCCTACTTAACACCTGGTCACCTCACCACACCCCGTTTGTCTCAGATCCTTCTACCCACCCTCCCTTCCCTCCTTCCTCATCAATTAACCCTCCTTCCTCATCCATTCACAGTCCTTCTCCACCCTTCTCGTCTCAGATCCTTCTAGGAAGGAAGACAGACAGAGCCTCAAACGCTTGACTGCGGTTCAAAAAGAAAGATAAAAGAAACACTCTTAAGTTTAAATCATAGATATAGCCTACTCACCATGGATCCTTAACTTCATCTGCATGATCCGGACGAAGACCTCTACGACAAGCTTTTCGAAACGGATTACCGGCAACCCACGGATGAACAGTCAAACCACAGCTAAGCACCATAGCGGAGCCGCCTACACTCTGTAGTCAGCGTGCCGCGGCGCCGTCTCTCCCCGAACATGATCTCTCCGACTCCGAGCGGATCTCAGGCCTCAGCGCCGCCGTCACCAGGGACCGCAGCCCAACGACGTCACAGGGACGTTGGCAGCAAACGACACCGCCGCTCTCTCCTCAACGTCCCCAGATATCCTGCACGGCGCCGCGCGCCCTCTTCTTCGTTTCCACGTCCACGTCCTCAGACAGAGCCCGACATCAGGAATTGGACAGTCGCTCGCCTCAGACGAGCACTAAACACCAAAGGCATTCCATTCCACCGCAACGACAATAAGGCAAGGCTATTCCAGCTGGTCTCATCCATGTACACAACACCAACTGAGTATCCCGCGCTTCCTGTTTCCTCATCAGGACGAGCTACTGTCGGAGATGCCAGGCCTGACGTCACGAGGTCTCAGCCGATCCCACGAGCGCAGCCTCCAACTCCAGCTCCCCCTGGTGGGAGTCAGGTCGTATCACCCCGTGTGCCTGCTCCCTCTGTGTATGATTTCTCTCAAGCTATCACAGCTTTCTGTTCATCCCTGTGTGCACATACATCCTTTCATCCCCTCATCCCTTCCTCTAACCTTCCTTCAGCCTCACACGGTAGCGCAGCCAACTCCTCAGCTCCTCCACGAGCTTCGACACAGTTTGGCTTCTCGAATCTCTCCTCATTTCCTACTAATCTGTCCTGCCAACCCAAAACACAAACGCAGATACTTCCTTTGCCCGACCTGTCAAGGGCACCTGCCAATATCCTTTCAATAAGTCAAATTTTGACACGTACTGAGCACTGCCAATCTTGTCAATGCGGTCTTCCAGTCTCGGTATAGGATATGCATCAGTTATAGTTACATTATTTACCTTTCGGTAATCAATACAAGGACGAACAGTCAAATCTGGCTTGGCAACAGGGACTAAAGGAGAACTCCACTCACTTGAACCCTGTTCAATCGCACCAATTTCTTCCATATACAGAAGCTCTGGTTTTACCTTAACCCATTTTTGTGGATTAATCCGGTACGGATGTTGCTTAATGGGAGTAGCTCCACCTGTATCCACATCATGGGTAATTAAATTTGTCAGACCAGGGCTATCTTTAAACAGGGGTCTAAAGTGATCCACTAGCTGCAGTACATCTTCTCTCTGGTCTGTGGTGAGATGACTCAGGGACTCGCTGAGATTGGCCAGAGCACTGGAATTCTTAAGCCTAGCTGTGACTCCACTGACCCAACCTCATCTTCCTCACTCTCATCCTCCTCCACAGCTGCCTGAGACACCAGACACACAGCAGATGGAGTGTCACGAGCATAATATGGCTTCAGAAGATTGACATGACACAGTCGAGACTTCAATCTGGTGTCTCCACAACATAGTTACACTCACTCACTTTCCTGATGACCTTATAAGGACCATAAAACTTTACCCCCAACTTCTCTCCACCCATGGGCAACAACACCAAGACTTGCTCTCCAAGCTTAAAGGAACGGCTCACTGCTCTCTTGTCATACTGAGCCTTCATCTTTCCCTTAGCAGTCTGCAAATTACTCCTGGCCAAGTCACAAGCTGTATGCAACCGGTCCCGAAAAGATGCTACATACTCCAACACACGCCTGGGAGCATCTGTTCCCTCTCTTCAGCCATTGCCTTCTCCTTTGTCAACTCAAGCTGACGCTCCTGCTCCTTCTCTCTCTCTTGTACAGGATCATGCAAATGCAGCTCTTTAATGAGAGTCTCCACAATCGCTAACTTCTTAGCTTCGAGATCAATTTCCACTTCGAAATGATCAGCAACTGCAAGTAAGCTCACATTTCTTAGCTTACGCAACTCACTCCGTCCACTGTCACAAAACTCTTCTACGCTGAAAGTGGTCATGGTTACAGTCAGTAACCTCACAAAAGAGGTAGGCTAAACAAAAACGGGCAAAACCGTAAACCAAATGACCTCTAAGGTATTCAATACAAAATAGCCTTACCTACACAACAAATGACCAGCTAACAGGTAGTTTACCGGACAGGAACAGAGATCCACAACGCTACTCGGCAAGATGCTTAACCGAGAACTTTGAAGCAACAATTACTTCCAAAACCAGTATCCGCAAAGCAAAGCCAAACAACACAAATAAATATCCTTCCCGTGTAAATTACAACACGCAAAGTTTGTTTACTTCACCCTATAGCTAGCTTCATTTTACATACACAAACATTTGTATTGGTGAGAAGGTAGCACCGTGCAGCTAACCTGCCCGTAGCTACGCGCCCAAACCTATTTCTAAACCTAGCGACACGTAGCTTTTCCTGAGCTGAATACAACTCAATTGTGCCTTTTCTCACAAAAAAATGTTTGGATGTAACTAGCTACCTAAGCCGGTTCTATCAAGGATCGCTGACGCAGGTCATTAATCCTCAAACAGATCCCGGACGAGCCCCCAATTATGTTACGACCTAGCACCGGCTACACATATACATACAGCAAAACTAGCCCTAACCTGAAGTGTGACAGAGAAGTCAAGAGATGACAGGTACGGAAAGGACTGATTCTCACATAGGGAAAACATAAGGTTAGGTCAGCTCACCTATGCGCGGGTCTGCCGGGGCACCGGCGGCCTGATCGCACCGGACGGCTTTTAGAGCGACGAGCCCAAGCTTCGTCTATGAGTTCAACCTCATAGATTTGGTTTGAGTTCAAACCTATGAGGTTTGTTGGTGTTGGATCATAGAACATACGGCTGGTTTCTAAAACAAGTTCATGGGAGTGGGTCATCTGTTAGCTCCGACAGCTTCCAAGTTGGCGTCCATACGGGTCCCCCGTCAGCTGCCACTTCACCTGTCGTATTACGTCATTTAAAGCGACAGAGCACCGCTCTGAGCGCACCTCAGGAATGGTGCGTTCAAGACTATCGGACAAACCAGTAAACACAGCTTAAACCCATTCTCTATTCTCCCCATGAAAACCAGTCCAAAGTAATTAACAAAACAGACAGATAAGGATGAAGAAGAAGAACCTTACTAATCCCTAACACAAACGCACAAACAGATCAAACTTCTGGACTTTGGACTTCTACAAACAAGGAGAGCTATTGCACTATGTTGGAAAAGTATGGATGCTCCATTGAGAATGTGGATAAGGGAACTTTCAGAGTGTATTGGCTTGGAGAGACTAACGTACATTGCTAAAGGCAAACGGAGAGATTTTGTCCAGCTCTGGGAACCATATATGAACATTATTGAAGCCAGGAATATAGTCTTCACCTGAACAGAAATTGTAAAATTAATTTTATTTATTTTTGATCTAAAAATGTGTGCAAGTTGAGTGTGGGCATGTGAGTTTGTGTATTTTGTCGATACATGTATGGGTTTAAGGTCTGAAACTGTTTAACTGTTACTGTATGTTTCCTTTGTGTTTATAAAAATTTGCCAATAAAAACACTAATCCCATCCAATAATACACAGAGCGTCTAAACACCATGCTGAAAACCAAATGACAGAAATGTACCTTCAACAGCCATCCGACTCTCAGCTGATTCTCCTCCTCCAGAGATGGTACACTTGTAGAGTCCTTCATCACGTTTGGTAACACCAGGGATTGTCATGTTTTCTGTAAAGCTTCTTCTGATAAGGCGTCCATCTTTGTAGAAATCAGCTGGGTTGGGTGAGGTCGTCTTGTTTCTGCAGCGCAGAGTCACATCCTCTCCCTCCACCACACTGATGGGACTCTCCAGGATCACAGGACCAGCTGAACAACATAGGGTTCATATTTTATATCAAACAAAGATGAGTTCATGTAAAGATCTCGTCTTAATACTAACATACCAGTAACAGTGACATAGATGATGTCGCTTGTCTTCCTATCTCCAGACTCACACCAGTATTGTCCATTGTCATCTAAATAAAGAGTTTTCATTGTGCAGGATGACCTTGTTGATGTCACTGGAGTTTCACATGTCTGTAATTCCCCTTTGGACCGATGTACAATTTTCAGTCCAGTCGATCCGTAAGAGCCCTCACAATGAAAGGTCAGAGACTCATATTCAAAGAACTGCAGTATGTTTGGTTCAGGACGGAGAATCAGTGAATCTGAAACAAATCAAAGAGAGACGAGTTCTCTTATTTCACCAGAAAGTACCATAGGAAGTTAAAATACAGCCAAGCAACAACCTGGTACTTACCAACGTCCTGAACACGTGCACACAGCAGGAATAAGATGTGGACCACTGAAATAACAAAAGAGAAGAGCTCCAAATCACTGAGACGTGTTTAACAGTCGTATATTGTACTGATTCTTACAGCTCCTAAAGCTAACTTTGATGTTTGACTGTTATAGTTTTATCTTTCAGGTCCTGAACTTTGTTTAAATATTCTGAACCCGAAAGCCTTTCCTAGCACCAATAGCTTCCTCTGCATTAAACCACTGAAGGATCTCAGAGATTGTTATTCATCACCATTCTAACCTTTAACGAGAACATCATTTAGTTTTAACCAAACGTACTCACAGAGTTTGATGCGGAGGCCGCCGACCTCCATGTTGACTGTCTGAACACTGAACTGAAGCATAGCTGAGGAGGGGCTTCTTCCTGTGTGGCTTATTTCTGCTGCTCATGTCACCCTAAGTTTGACATTTAGATATTTTTAAAACAATGTTCACACTGACTGAGCTGCTGTGGTGGTGGTGTAGCGTCAGTTGATAGATTTGCATCATTTGGCGGAGCCAAAGACTGAAGCCAAAACAAAAATGACTTTTCTCAGAGTCAGTGATTCTCTAATAAAAGTGGGCAGTAATGGGAGTAGCTCTGGATTTTGAGCAAAGGAACATTAATGCTTTGAGCTGAATGCTATTATCTGTATGCTAACATGTTCAAAATGACCATGCTAACATGCTAATGTTAATTAGATAAAAGGTTCACCATATCCCCAGCCTCCTTATGCATGCTAGCTTGTTTCTTTGCATGCTTACTTAACTACAGCAAATGCTGATGGGAACATAATGAGTCCTTTTTGATGTTGTTCTTTTTCTTGAATTATTTAATAAATAACAGATCAGTCCACTGGCAGCAAGAGGAAAAAAGGGATGTTTACGAGGTCATTACAGTTCTGAAACAAACTGATACTAAATATAGTTTCTGGTTTTGACCTTCAAAATCATGAAAGGTCTCTGACAAGACAGTTTTAAACATGCTAAACAACCATCCATTTATTTTACATTATAATGGGGGGGGGGGGGGGGGGGGGGGTTCTTCCACTGGATAGATGTAGAGGGACAGAAAATGTGGGGAGACAGGTACGAAAAAGTGCCTTCACCCTTTAACTTGTGCAATGAGGACTGTAGCTTCTAGTTTTCATGGCCTCCTGCTTAACACTGCAAAAACGAAGGCGATGGTTTTGGACTTTCGCAGGTCCAAGTCCCCCTTTTAGCCAGTTAACATCAGAGGGGAAGTCATTGAGGTGGTGCAAATCTATAAATACTTAGGTGTGCATCTGGACAATAAACTTGACTGGACTGTGAACACGGACAGAGCCGACTCTTTTTCTTGAGGAGGCTCTGGTCTTTTGATGTGTGCAGTGAAATGTTGGAGATGTTCTATCAGTCAGTGGTGGAGAGTGTTCTTTTTTATGGTGTGATCTGCTGGGGGGGGCAACATGACTGACAAGAACACTAGGTGGCTTGACAAGCTGATAAAAAATGCTAGCTCAGTTTTAGGCAGGCGTAAGGACTCACTGAGGATTTAAGTGGAGAGACACGTGCGAAAGAAAGGACAGAATATATTGGACAATGTTAGTGATCCTCTTCATGACATCATGGCAGGTCAGAGAAGTAGCTGCAGTGGACGGCTAATTTCACTGCGATGCAGGACCGAGAGGTTCAGGAGGTCCTTTGTCCCCCACTGCCATCAGGCTTTTTCACACACAGGCCAACGGTAGTTGCTCATGACTGGTGCAGTGGGTGGAAAGTCACTGTCTGCCTGTTTCTTGTTTCATAAGAAGCATTTAGGAATATAAAAACTTTTAGTATTTTAATCATCTGTTAATATCTATGCAGTTTTAAATTACTATTGATGTTTTGTTTTCTCTGTTCTATTTTTTCTAACTTGTGAGCTATGGGACACTCCTGAATTTCCCCCAGGAGATGAACAAAGTATTTATCTATCTAACTATCTATCTATCTATCTAGCAGGTACTCCTTTGTCCACTGGGGGCTCCAAAATCAATACAAACCAAAAGTTCTGTTAAGGTCGATTTTGGAAACCGTGAAGTGTGAAGGGTTTTAAGGTAGCAGGTTTTTTTTTACTTTTGTCACAGAAAAAAGCTCTGAATTAATGAACAATCTGATCATTATTCTTCATATAAACGCAGTCCGATCTCTTTATATCCATATTTAAAAAGAACTGACCTGTGGCTCCTTTCTCCTCACTCTCTGTTTCCTGACTCTCTCCACGTTCCTATCTTCAACATAAGGGCAAACAAAGTCTAAAAATAAATCTAAAAGAGAAGGAAATAATGATAAGATATGGCTTTTTCTGGGTTCAGTCATCACTATTTGCAGTGTTATGTGCTGTTTTCTATGGTGGTCTTTATGGGTTCTCACTGTGAATGAAATTACTGTTTTGACCTTAAATTTTAATCCGTCATCGGACTCAGAACAACTTAAACAACATCATGTGCTTTGATTCATTGTAAATTGAATATTTAGCATGCGTTTTCCTTTGTAAACATTACTTTGTCCACCAAACAAGATTCTATAAATATTTGAAATCAAAAATGTTCAGCTTTTTTGTGTAGCCACGTGTAATTTAAGTCTCCAAGGCAATTTTTGTGTTTCTACCTCTGACACAAACACACACTAAAAATAAACAAGCTCTTCTCTGCCCCCTGCTGTGCTTTTTAAGTTTTCTGACGACACTGCCATTCTCAGCCTGTTGTACCAGGACATGGACCCCTCATCATATTTCACTGAAGTACAGACTGTTGTTCAGTGATGTGATGCTAACTGCCTTGTTGTAAATGTAATTAAAGAGCCTATATTATGTCCTTTTTGGGGTTCACATATTTAATCTATGTACCTACTTTTGTACGTTCACAATAGCTAAAGTCCGAAAAAAGTGTCTGTTTTCATGTACTGCTCCTCCTTGCTCCCTCTCCGCTCTGAGTCCGTCAGCTACACTCTGCTGAGCCCACACTGTTAGACCCCACGTGGGCCAAGTCTGCTCTGATTGGTCTGCCGATCCGCTCTGTCGTTATTGGTCAGTTGCTCAGCATGCGTCTCGGAAATTTCAACATGAGCTGCAGGGCTTGCCACAACGAGCCAATGGGCTTAGATCAGTGACATCACACTGACAATGACGCTACACTGACAAATTATTTTCGAGGGGGGCTAGAACCGAGCGTTACATGCGGCTAATGCTACAGCTAACAGGAGGACGTAGGAGAAGCCATGTTTCTGCGGACTTTGAATTTTTGCACATAGATGTGCCTAAACATGCACAGGACACTTGGAAAACACACTAAAGGGCATATAAAACCAGAAAAAGCATAATATGGGACCTTTAAAACAGAGGAGATGGTGCTGGATCTCGTTCTGGATGAGATCATACCCCTATTTTTATCCATGACAAAAGAATCAACCAGGTCAGCGCCTACAGGTATCGTGGTATACACCTTGATAACCTGTGAAGCTGGTAAAGTCAAGTAAGTCAGACTGTACTTCTTACGTAAACTCAGGGTGTTTGGTGTTGACCATCAGATCATGTTTTTGTTTTATCAAAAACATCAATGCAGCACGTATCGAAGAAGCTGAAGGCCGCATTAACGAGACGGAAACAACTCTTAAAAAAACAGAAACAGCACTAGACTCTGCAATCAAACGTATTGTTTTTCTCGAGTCCAAAACAGAAGACCTGGAGAACCTAAAGGAAGAATCTACAGATCTTTGGAATCTGAGAGGGAGCTGAGGGGCAACAGTCACATTTCAACTTCATTAATGACATGTTACCACGTTTTTATCTTTTGCCATGGTCATACTGTGAGGTGATACATATGAAAAGGGTGAAATCATTACAGAAAGTTGTGTGCACGGTTGATGGACACGGTTTGTAGGGGTTAGGTTACGCTAACTAGCTGCTCCTCAATATTGTGGATCAGCGTCCTCCAAATTTAGTTTAATTAAGAGGAGGGGTATGCATTTCAGTTGGGGAAATGCTAATGTTGAGGGGAGGGTTTGTACAGGCCATTTTGTGTGTGTTTATGTGGGTGAATGTGTGTTTGTTTGTACATTTTTGTACTTGCACAATTTTCGTTATAATTATGATGTTACTATACCAGATGCTGAGATAATTATTTATGGAGAAGACAAAACAGAAAAGTAGTTTGGATATAAATGTTACAAGCTGGAATGTCAGGGGAATGAGAAAAATGGCTAAAAGACTTTACACAAACGCACAAACAGATCAAACTTCTGGACTTTGGACTTCTACAAGCAAGGAGAGCTATTGCACTATGTTGGAAAAGTATGGACGCTCCTACATTGAGAATATGGTTAAGGGAACTTTCAGAGTGTATTGGCTTGGAGAGACTAACGTACATTGCTAAAGGCAAACGGAGAGATTTTGTCCAGCTCTGGGAACCATATATGAACAGGGTTCCATTATAGAAGCCAGGAATGTAGGCTTCACCTGAACAGAAATTGTAAAATTAATTGTATTTATTTTTGATCTAAAAATGTGTGCAAGTTGAGTGTGGGCATGTGAGTTTGTGTATTTTGTCGATACATGTATGGGTTTAAGGTCTGAAACTGTTTAACTGTTACTGTATGTTTCCTTTGTGTTTATAAAAATTTGCCAATAAAAACACTAATCCCATCCAATAATACACAGAGCGTCTAAACACCATGCTGAAAACCAAATGACAGAAATGTACTTTCAACAGCCATCCGACTCTCAGCTGATTCTCCTCCTCCAGAGATGGTACACTTGTAGAGTCCTTCATCACGTTTGGTAACACCAGGGATTGTCATGTTTTCTGTAGAGCTTCTTCCGATAAGGCGTCCATCTTTGTAGAAATCAGCTGGGTTGGGTGAGGTCGTCTTGTTTCTGCAGCGCAGAGTCACATCCTCTCCCTCCACCACACTGATGGGACTCTCCAGGATCACAGGACCAGCTGAACAACATAGGGTTCATATTTTATATCAAACAAAGATGAGTTTGTGTAAAGATCTCGTCTTAATGCTAACATACCAGTAACAGTGATATAGATGATGTCGCTTGTCGTCCTATCTCCAGACTCACACCAGTATTGTCCATTATCATCTAAATAAACAGTTTTCATTGTGCAGGATGACCTATTTGATGTCACTGGAGTTTCACATGTCTGTAATTCCCCTTTGGACCGATGTACAATTTTCAGTCCAGTCGATCCATAAGAGCCCTCACAATGAAAGGTCAGAGACTCATATTCAAAGAACTGCAGTATGTTTGGTTCAGGACGGAGAATCAGTGAATCTGGAACAAATCAAAGAGAGACGAGTTCTCTTATCAAATAGAAAATACCAAGATGCAGCCTTTGAAGAATAAAACTGAGAAACTAAACGGTACATACCCACGTCTTGAACATGTGCACACAGCAGGAATAACACACAGATCGCTGGAAAGACAAAGAGTTGTCGGTTAGATCTCAGAAAAACAGGTTCGGAAATATCTATCAAACAAATAAAGAATCATACTCACACGGCCTGATGTTAAGAGCACTGACCTCCATGATGACTCTCCGAACATATGACTGAAGCGTCCAGGAGGTGAGGAGGGGTCTCCTGCTTATATTTGGTGCTGATGCGATACATGGTTTGTGGTTAGGGTTGAAGAATTTTACCACAGACAAACTGATCAAGACCCTGAGGGGTTCATTTAAATGTTATAAGGCGGAGACAATGAACAGAGACAAACTGTCTGTGAGAACAAACTGTGGTTTAAATGCAGATACTAGTTTAAACTGAAATAACACACACAGGCTCAGTGCCATAGCTTCATTTTTTTTTTAAAGTGCTTCATCTTTCTAGAGCAGCACTTTAAGAGAGAACTCACACTAGGACATCTGTACCGTACCTAAGCACATTTGGCCCCTATAGTCCTGTTCGTTTGCCTAGTGTGAGTGCTCGCTACACTTCCTCGGCCCTGGGTTAGTTTTAGGGTTAGTGTAGGGTTAGGTTGGGGAAGCATAGACTCAATGACCCAGCTCAATTAAGAGCAGGCTGTTAGATAGGGAAAGGGGGTTTTAACCAAGATGCAAGGGGGTTGCATGTTTGAAATTTGAATAACTCTTGATGGGAAGGTCGCACAGACTTGGAACCAATATGTGCTCCCCCATTTACAGGCCCTGACTTTCCATTGGTACCACCCACGAGTGTGTATGACGTCGGGAAGTGTTCGAACGGTGACTGTTTGAAGTGTTTTTGGCCATATCTCAGGAACGGAAGGTCCGTTGTGGAGTTATATGCCTAAACGTGGGCCCATCTGAAATGAATGGACTGAGCTGTGATGTGAAAAAGGAGCACGTTAGGAGCACGTTTCAGAGCATTTAGAGTCAATGGGTACCCAGTTTGTTGTGTGAATCAACTTGTGTACTTGCTGAGATTTGCAACACATCCCGAGTGGTTAGGTTTAGTAAAAGGGTGTGAGGTTAGGGTAGGGTTAGGTTAGGTAGGGGTCCCCTTCTGGGGGACGTTACGAGGGGCACGGGCACTCAGGGGACGATGGGTATTAAAATATACTTAAAAACCTCCTTAAAAACCACACAATGGTGTTTCATAAAAGCCCTCTAAGACAGTATTAAAATTTGGATAAAAAGGTGACCAGACCAATGTGCAGGAGAGTCAGGCGGAGCTCTATTGTTAATTAAAAGCCTCCGGTGTCCCAGGGCTTCTGTTAAACCATCTGAGGAGTGTCCAGGCGATGGCCATTGCTAAATAAATATATATAAATAACCTTAAAGAAAGTATAAATATTAGATAAAAGAAAGAGTGCTCTGAATTCAAAGAATTAAAGCTGTGCTCAGAATAAATTAAAACACATCAAACAATAAAAAGAATAAAAAAGTGCTAAAATAGTAAAAGTAAAACACACACAACCGTCATAGTTAAATATCTATATATGCAGTCACCTATTTAAAACAGCTAAAACCCATGATTCAATTCATAAAAGTAAGATCTTTATAAATAAATAAATATATAAAAAAAAAAATTAAAGGATAAAAGTGCAATAAACCGTCACCAGACACATCCAAGGCTTTTCTAAAAGAGCTTTATTAAGCTCTTTATTAAGCTCTAAAATGGTTGAAGAGGAGGACTCCCCCCGGACGGGAGCCCCCCTGATAAAAACCTGTTGGAGAGAGGCCCTAGGAGACCAGGAGTAAAGCATTTCTAATAAATACTAAAGCTATTTCATTAAAAGGGAGGAAATGGATCCACCCTAGTATTTTTCATTTAGACCGGTTGGAGCTATAGTTTTTAGTAGATGGATCCATTTCCTCCCCGCCGCTCATCTTTGGACAGTGGTCCAGTCCCTGTTGCTCTCCAGGCCCAGGCTCTCAACATTGTGTTGGCCGTGGAGTTTAAAATGTGCATAACACTGGTACCATTCCCGCTGTTCATTTTGTAAAAGTGCTGCTTTATTCTGGCTGTTATGTCGTTCCTGATCTCACCCACATAGAGTCTGTGGCAGGCCTTACATCTGATAGCATAGACTGCATTAGTTGTACAAGGTTTCAAGGCCTGCCACGGGTTTGTGCCGACTGTGGCGTAGGTGTTAAAAATGTGGGGGAGACGGATAAAACCAATGTCCGAGCCTCGAGACGCTTCCCCATTCTGCTCATCTCTATTTAAGTTAGTGTGAACAAGAATTGTTTCTTGTTTGTTTTTGTTTCTGCGGTAGGCGGAGATCAGCCGACAGTCGCCCAGCACGTCACAGCCCTCCCTCGCCCCCTCAAAGTTGTTCTTGAGAGTTGATTAAAAGGTCTTTAAATCCTCAGAGTAGGTGGTCACCATGGGGACAAGAGTAGGACCGGACGGCCGGGCGCTCGGGTTGTTGTACCTGTCGTTAAAGGTCCGGCTGACCTCCGCCCTGATGGTTCTGAGGAGGCGCCTCGAGTAACCCCTGGGCCTCAGCGCACTAAAGAGGGTGCTGGTGGCCTCCTCCACATGCTCCGGGAAGGTGCAGATTCTGTGGAAGCGTATCAGCTGGGATTTTATCAGGCCTCTGTACGTGTGCCTGGGGTGATAGCTCGTTTTATGGAGGAGTGCATGGCGGTCCGTGTCTTTGGAATATACTTTTGTGGCCAGTGTTTTGGACTGGTCGCTGGAGGCACGAAAGACGACACAGGTGTCCAAGAACTCGACTGCAGATGTTTTTTGTGTTGTGTTTGAGTTTTATTTTAGGGTGGTGTGAGTTGAGAATGGCCAGAAATGTCAGAAAGTCCTGTTGTGTGCCCTCCCATAGGCCGAAGATGTCGTCCAGGTACCGGAAATACAGGAGGGGTTTGATGGGGAGTTTGGTGAAAGCCGTTTCCTCCCAGTGGGCCAGGTAGATATCGGCCAATGCTGGGGCATATTTCCGGCCCATCGCACAGCCGCACAGCTGGAGATAGTGCTGACTGTTCAACATGAAGTCGTTACGGGTGAAGGTGATCTGTAGTAGCTGTAAAATGTGGCTGTCGGGTCTGGATGGGTCTGGGTGTTTATTGAATATGTGTTGTATGGCAGCTAGGCCGAGTGGTGTTTCTATATTAGTGTAAAGGGAATCTTTATCTATGGAGAAGAGGAGTGTGTGACCGGGTACCTGCAGGTGTTTTATTTTATGAACAAAATGGTAAGTGTCCTTGATGTAACTGGGGTGAAGTTTGCCGAGTGGGTTGATAAAGTGGTCTATGTATTCTGGTCTAGGTTTCTGAATTGCAGTCACTGACGATGGGGCGGCCGACCGGAACAACTGAGGGGACCGTCCAGGTCTCAGGAGGCTTGTGGATCTTGGGGAGCAGAAAGAAGAGGCGTGGCCTGGGTTCACTGGGACGGTCCAAATATTGTTTTTTATTGAAGGTGATGAAATTTTTGTCTGTAGAGTGTCTCTGTAATCTTTCTAACTAGTGTCTGTGTCTCTAATTGTAGTGAGTGTGTCAGTGTTTTATAATATGTGTTATTTAACTGTCTGTGTGCTTCTAAGATGTAATTGTCCCTATCCTGAATAACTATTTGGCCCCCCTTATCTGCTGGCTTAATGACTATATGTTTGTGATTACCCAATGTTCTGATGATGCGTTTATGTTCCTGACTAATGTGCGTTCTGTGTGGCAGGGGGCGCCAATGTGTGAGTGCGAGGTTGTTTTCATGGATGAGTTGAGAAATAGCAGGTGAAAGTGTGTCTGTGTTTGGTGACCAGTGGGACGGTCCAGTGAACGGCACAGGCTCCCGCCTCTGCTCCCCCTGGAAGTGATCCATTAACTTAAGCCTCCTGTGGAAGGTGTTCCCTCTGAGCTAAGGAGTGCTGATTAACTTTCAGACCACTTTAAATACAACACCTTGACCGAATATCACGGCATTTTAACCAAATAACACAAAAAAAGAAATTACACACTACAACTTTGTTGTATGACATATGTATTACCGGTACATTAATACAACAAAAAGTCAAATCCTAATCCAGACAGTCTGGCAAGCATTTAAAGCTAATCAACCTTTGGTAGTTGGATCATTAGCTATTCATCATATAAAAACAACAAGCTGCTGAGGAAAGATGATTAGTTATCTAAGCTTAAAAATGTTGAGTTGAAACATATGGGAGATCCACAGAACATTCTTTTGTGTAATGAATTACTTTTGGCAAGGGCTCAGGCACAAGCTGATGCATAAAAAGTCTGCTTAGGCATTAAATTGAGAAGAAAAAGTTAAGAAAATGTGAAAAAAGGAAAAATGCTTTTATAGCAACTGAAGAACTTGATCAGGAGGTTATTAATGATAGCTTCAGAAGTTGTGTGCATCTCTGTATAACGCTGAATATAAGATGGAAAAACAAGTTAGACAATGTCTTCAATAATCCACCTTTGTCTAACTTAAAAAAGGAAGATGAAGAAAAACTTGAGGCCCCTATCTCAGAGTTACAATGCAGACAGGCATCGTATCATTGTTGCCAAAACCTGTGGAAGACCATTTGAATGCCAACAACTATAGGCAGTTAAATTTGCTTTATAATGACTACAAAATGTTGGCACAAAGACTAACAAAACAAACACAAAAATAATAACAAAACAAACACATTTTCACTGGGATGGGGAGAATTAGTTTCTTGAATTTGAGTTTGAAGGTTTTTCGGTCTTTAATTTTCTGGTTTATTACAGGAAAAAACATGTTTAATTAGGTCAAACTACCTCCGCAGATGTTGCCCAGAGACTGCCAGACAACAGAATATATTTAATGGGAGAGAAAATATCATGAATAGCATCGGTTTGAATTAGAAAATTGAGCTCCTCCCATTGAAACACATTGAATGAAACAGATGTAATAACTCACACAAAACCTTATTTTTATTAACAAAAAAGCCTGCAAGTTACAGTTTGATAATAAAAATGTTTTGATTCACAGAAATGAATGTAACTCCGCACCAAATACTTTCAAGATCAGCCAACTCTCAGTATTACTGTTGATTGGACTGGAAATATTGCCTGCAATGCATGATGTCCAATTCATGATTTTTTTCAAAATCTCAAATCCATACTTGGACATTTTAAGATTATTGTACATTAGGTGTTACTTGATATAAGAAAAAATATCACTTGCAGGACTCCTCTAGAATTACAGAATTTGCAAGATCCCTGAGCCACATGGCATTTATGATTTAGGCCAACTTGATTTACGGCGCACTCACACTCGGGCCTAGGCAATCCGTAGTGTGCCTAAGCACATTTCACCCCTAAATTCCAGTTTGTACTCCGATCCTACACTTCCTTGGAACGGTTCATCTGTATCTGTGTATCTGACTAAAATGATTCATAAAAAGCCAAATGAGAGGGTGTACAGACCCACAAGTCGGTATGTTTGAGCTGTTATTTGTCTACTTTTTAAAATGTATTTCTATGGGGAATATTTTCCCAGTATTTGTGTGTGTGAAAAAGGGGAGGGAAATCTTTATTAGATAAGAAAAAAAAAGTGGAAGGAGAGCTTGTGATTTGTGGAAACTATTTGTGTACTTTTTAGTATGGTGAACTGCCATGTTGTTTAGAATAAATCATGATTCACTGACTCAATAATGCAACACAGTCATCAATTTTAATGTATTTTGTAAAGTAGAGCATACAGAACTCCAATGGATTACAAATACAAATTTCCTAGAAGACATACTTTAGTCAGACACAGCCAACAAGAAGGTCAAATGTGACATCAATGCAACAAGTTTGAAATAATTTTATTCTGTTTTTCCACATTTGTTTCAATTAAATAGTTTAAGATCTGGATAACACCATGACTTCAGTCTTAGGGTGCCCCTTGCGGTGACCCAAATGACCTCTCCAAGCAGATAGCAGCAAGTGTGTTTTTCCCTGTCTTGTCTCTATAGTATTGGTACTTGGCTGTTGACTTCCCTCCAAACATTTTAATGTTCTTCTCTTTTGGGATGAATTCTGGTAAGACAAGAATATCTCCAAGTCTTGAAAATCACATGTTGCTGATGTTGTTGGGCAAAAGAGCTTTTCACTGCCTTTTGCTGATAAGGATGGACCTCCAGTCATCATGCCAAGACAGCAATCGTCTCTGAGAGGAGCTGATGGAAAGATGCTTGTTGTGACAGGCAGTGAACAATATGTGTTCCCACGTTGGTTTGGGCTCCACACCTGATTAGGAGACATATGTACAACGTTACATAATTGACAAGCGTCTTTATTTCCTGTGTTTTAATAAGTGATCCACACTTTTGATATTAAAAGAAAAATGAGTGATAAAAAAATTGAATTAAGAATCTTCAAGATCTTCAACCAGTCCAGTTGCCTTTGGATCAAGCTCTGAAATGACCATGACCTGGATGACTGGGAACCTACACAGACAAGCTGCAATTGTGTTCAGGCATAGCACAGCGCCCCTTAGTGAACATTTATATAAAGGCATATTAATGGACATTTAGTTTCACTTTCAGTTGGTACCTTAATTAGGCAGTGTGCTCCCACATGTTCCTGAGTTGTGACTGCCTGCTGACCTTTAACTTTCAGCGTGTTGTCTGTGCGTGCAGCTAATATAAGACACTTGTTCATTTATTTCAGTTTTGCTTCATTATTTACTAAGTTCTATTCTGTAAATAGGATATCTACTTGTACCAGATTACTTGGACATACAACTTGTTATGATTCCTATACCATTGGTATTCATTTGTATATACTCTCTAGAAACCACACATGTAACAACACACGTAAAGAGGACTGGACTGTAACTATCTTTTATTATTAAACTGATTCAAGTGAAGGACAATTCTCATGTTTTTACCAGACATGCTGTAGTGGGTGTCTGTCAGCATCTGGGCAAATGTTATCATACCTAGAGTTTACACTCTACTCTACTACACAAAACAGTGATCTTGAGTTAAAAACTGTTTACAAATACTAGAATACTATAGAAAGTTACAACCCGGTCTTACTCACTGCGACTGACAGGTAAACTAGGAATAACAAGCAATCTTTTGATAGTGTATCGGGGATTGTACAGTACAGTAAGTATCTTTTGTGTTTTGTTTTCCAGAAAATCTGTAGGGTGTTTGGGCCTGTTTCCATTGATGGCGCTTTTTGGTGCTGGCAGCGCCAACCACCTCATTTTCAGAGTGCTTCTAACTAGCGCATGTTCAGCTTCCCACGGTAGTGGCTGATACGTTGGTTTTAACAGGTCTGTGTGCTTGATAATTTTTTTTACTTAAGGAAATATCACCAAGAAAACATGAAGTAATGTCCGTCGTTTAGACACATTTTGTCTTTAGGGAAGACGACGCCGAACAAAAAGAAGTCAAATGTAAACAGTGCAGAAAAACTGTTTGCAAGGAAATGCAAGTTATTTATTTTCTACTGTTTTATAGAAGTTCATTTCTACTTTAAAACTGAAATGTGATGTTTTCATTTAAAGCTATGCTTTGATTTCAGTTCGAAATATTCAATAAATAACCAGAAAATAGTTAATCAGATATGAAACAATAATCCATTCCACAGGAACTGATCCAACCATTATTATTAATTTCAAAGAGGGTTTTTATATCTGCTCTCATTTGTGATTTCAATTGTGGCATATTAAGTATGCCTGATTTAAGCCTCCATAGTGTTTTTCTTGGGTTATTGCTTATTTGTAGCATAAACAAATCAGATGATCAATGATCAGACAAGTCAATAATACATTTCTCACTATCACAAATTCTGTGATGATCTTTAAAAAAAAAGAAAAGAAGAAGAATCCAGTCTGGGGCTAAGCCGTATATCCCAGCCCCCCCACAGATAACCATGCCTGTAGTTTCGGTCATTGGATCGAAGATTTTCCTCTAAAAAGATCTATCGCTGCCTGTTGTGCAGCCAGATTTATCTCTGGGAATTCATGCAGTTTGTCTTTGTATGGTGGCGGGGAGTCTTTCTTCTCCTGTGGCTGTTTGTTGGTCATGGTTGGGACTCCTGAACATCAGCCCCGGGCCACCTGCCATGTAGACAGGAGTAGAACCTCTCGTTGGTCCAGACTTGCTGCGCGGGTATGATGTTGACTGGAAATCCATGCAAAGCCATGTCTTCTGTTGCTTCGGCTGCACTCTGATACAGAGGGGTGTAGAAAACCCTTAGGTTGCACTCACAATAGGCAATTTGAACCCTGCATAAGCACGCTTCACCCCCAAAGTCCAATTTTTCTGAGCGAGTGCTCCGCTCTGTGCCCAAGCACGGTACAAGCACAAGCACCAGTACACAACGTGGGACAGCTTTCATTTTCGAGAAATCTTGGAGTGTTATGGCTGTATCTGACTAAAATGACTTAAAATAAGCCACAAAGTCTGTACGGTAGCTGTCATTTTCTCTGTGTTGTTGTCCGATGTACGGATGCGGACTCGACCACGTGTCCCTTTTATTTTTTGAAACTTTTTATTTTTGAGTTTGTCTGTCTTGTAAACTAAGCACACTTCATAATTACATAAAGCCATGCATGTATTCATCTTAAGTACAAGAGGCCCCGTTAGTCCTGGAGCAGTGTGAGTGCAGGCCAGTGGGGGAATGGGGAGGGGGAAGAATTGTGCTTAAGCAGGGTACGAGAGAACTTTGCCTAGTGTGAGTGCGCCCTTTGTTTCACTGGAAAGTAAGTCTGAGACTTCACCTTCATTTCCTTTAACAATTTCAAGCTTCAGCATATTCAGCACGTTGTTTGAGGATTGTAGATGGCTAATAATGGTCCACATAGAAGCAGGCACCGTTTGCCTTCTGCTTCTTCATGTTTGATTTGGATGTTTCCTCTGCGAGCCTGTCGGTCAAGCAACTTAGCTCCATGTTAGCAGTTTTATCATTGTGGCCTGCAATGCTGATTCTGCTTCTTCAATCAGTTCCATCACCATCAGTTCCGAGAGCTACTTCAGATAACGTTACCTTGTGTCGCCCATTCATCAATGTTTTCAGTCGAAGACATGGTTTTCCTACTTCTTGTTGCAACTCTGTATCCATCATGTCCTAAAACGCACTTTTTGTATTATGTGAGATATTTTCAGGGTTATTTTGTAAACTTGTTGGAGAGCACCAATATGAAGCTGCCACCTTGAACGTGTCCCGGAAGTCCTCCCACTTTAAGATATTCTGATAAGAAAAAATACTGTTTGCACACATTCCAAAAAATGTGTATTTCTTACCGAGAATATCAGGCTTGTCGTCTATAAGGATGTCTCCAGTGATTAATGTCTTGTCTCTAGTCAGGATCACCCGCTCAAGAAACTCATGGCCCAAATACTTCTCCACCCAGGCATACTGGAGACAAACAAACACACACACAAACAAAAATAAAATGGTGAGATGTCAATAGAGAGGTTACATAATAAAACCCCACATTGCCTGAGTTGGGACGTGCTGAAATGAGCACCTGATGAAACATCACATCGTTAACTGGCAACACATTGAGTCTCTCTAAGGGCACAGCCACTCTGGCAGTCTGTACCGTGCCGTACTCAAGCACGATTGGCCCCCAGCTGCGCCATTCCCATGCTGGTCGGCACGCGGTCACACTGCACCAGGACTAACCGTGACTAAGATTACCTCTTGTACACGTTGTAATACAGCACATGCACGCTTTATGTTATTGTGAAGCATGCTCAGTTTACAAACAGGCGGACTCGAGAAAAAAAAAGGGACGCGCAGTCGATTCCGCGTCTGCACATCGGAGAACAACACAGAGAACATGACAGCTACTTTGTGGCTTATAGAGTCATGTTAGTCAGATACAGCCATGAAACTCTGGATTTCTCCATAATGAAGGTTGTCAGCGTTGTTTATCCGCGTGCTTGTGCTCGTGCATGAGGTGGAGCGGTCACACTGGCCAAACAAACTGGACTTTAGGGTTGAAGCGTGCTTAGACACAGTACGAATTGCCAATGTGACCGCGCCCTACAGTAAAGGTGAAGAGGGGTTCACTGTGTGAAAGACTGCGCTGGTAAATAGTGCAACACTTCCAGATTGAATCTGGGTATTTCATCATCTAATGTACATACTATCATTAAAAGATTCAGCGAGCCTGAAGAAAAAAGTCAATGTAGATCCCCAGATCAACCATCTCTCTCCCTCCCTGCTATCAATATAAACAAATAATAATGATCCAGATCATCTAATTGAATCTAAATCATATATCTATTTGGATCATCAAAACAAAATCCAAATCAGTGTCGTGAAAAAAAGTTGTATTGGTCTACCCCCATCCATATTTATTTGCATCATAGGAGCAGCAGACTTTTCTGTTATGTCATAATTTTCAAAGGTGGCAGTTGAACGTTCAAGAGAAAGATCTTTAAAAGAAGCTAGTGGAAAATGTAAACTTCTTCAGGTAAGAGGCCCAGCCAAAATGTAAAAAGAGCATAGTCTGATTAATGACCCACTCCTGTCATATGCCCAAAGTTATCTCCAAATTGATTTCTGGAGCCCACTCAGGGCTTACGCCGTAAAGCAGTTGGTAACTGCTGTATGTGTTGCAAAAAGCTGCGGAAAAATGTCATAATGCAATTAAGGTGCTTACATGCGTCTACAATAATGCGATTAAAGATCAGCATACTCCACATGTCTTAATTCGATTATGGCTTACTCCGAATATGACCTTTTTGTGGTTAAAGTAATCAGAAATGGTTCAGACTATTCTCTTACTCGGGTTATTATTGCAATATTGCTGTCCATGTAAAGGTGGCTAATGGTACAGTCTAGATTATAGTAGTGGGTATATTCCGATTTTTCCCCTCCCAGCCTCGTACACACTTGCCCAAAAGTGACCCCCAAGCTCATTAACACATGCAATATGAACAGTATGCATCCACACATGATTGAAAATATTCTAAAAGACTGGTTATTAACATGACAAGACATTCGGCTAAGGTTTGAAAACCACCACATTCTGTTTTTATTTGCATTTCCCACAACTTCCCAACTTTAAGAATTAGAAATGTACTAATATGATTTGAATCACCCAACCCACCTACTGATCATTAAGGACATGTTGTTGTTTTTAAACTGAAAACCTTTTCTACAAATAGGAAGCACATAAATGTGATTCCCAAAAGAGTGGGGGCTGTGGCTCAGTTAGTAGAGTCGTCACCTTCCAGTTGAGAGGCGACGACTCTACTAACTGAGCCAGGGTGAGAGTTCGATTCCCAGCTGAGCAACATGTCCGTTGTGTCCTTGGGGAAGACATTTAACCCTGCATTACTCCTGCTGCTTCGATGGCGGTGTATGAATGGATTAGTGTTGTACTCACTCTCTGATGTACGTCGCTTTGGATAAAAGCGTCTGCTAGGTGAATTGTAACATTGGAATAGAATCTTATCTTGCAAGAGTCCCTTACATATCTAATATGCTCACAGTGCGAGTACTCATAAAGAGCTGAACGTGGTATCTCAAAGTCAAGGATGTTTGGAATGGAGAACTCTTATTTACGTTTTACACTCTATTTGTCCCAACATTTAAGGAAGAAGGGGTGTAATGTTGAATGTTAGAGTGCTTACCTTCTCATACGGGCAGTTTTTGTAATGTTTGATTGGGCTTGTACAAATAAAGACATCTGTACTGTGGAGAGACAGAGACACAACAAAACCTTAGTTAAAAAACATACAAGCAGACACATTCTTTATAACTAGAATTAATGACCATCTGCAGGAGGTGGGCTTTCTGGTAGGGCTGGGAAATATATCGAGTTTTTAAGCTGTATGGATATATTTTCAAACAAGATATAGGGTAAGACAATACCGTTAATATCGATATAGTTTATGTTAAAATAACGTTATAGAGCTGCCAGTTCACCTTTTTCTCATCTCACTGATGATGACTGACTGTCTGTCCCTCTTAACCCTGCTCCTCCTCTCTCTCTCTTTTACTGTATTTAAGGACAATTTTATTTATTATTTTTAAATTCACAAACAGTTTATTTTCCATGTGTTTACACTGTTGGTGTCGGTGTGTGACTGGATTAGTGTTGTACTCACTCTCTGATGTACGTCGCTTTAGATAAAAGCGTCTGCTAAGTGAATTGTAACATTGTAACATTTACTGAACCCCAGGGATCAGTTTGACAAGAGTCCCAAAAATCAAGGACAAGCTAGTAAGAAGTTACCTTCCTGCTCCTAAAGTAGACAGTTGGCTTCAGGGACCTAAAGGTCATTTTGGTTGTGGTAAATGTAAATACTGATACTAATTTTGTGCATATTGAATTCATAATCAACATCTGCTGTCCCATTACAATGTTTATACATTGTGAGTTTCACCTGAATACACTTTATTGATGATAGGTCTTCTTTGTATTTTTACTTGGATTTGATGTGTTTTTTTCCTTGTGATGCCTCTTAGAGTATTTTAATGGTTTGTAGCCCTATGAATTAAAGGCCTTTTATTTTTTCCAACCACCCCGAGTGCCTGGACCTGAAATATTTATACTCATGTTTTTTGGTCTTGAGTTTTCCTCCACTTTTTTTAAACTTATAATAAAATCTACCTAATAGAAATCTGACAAAATATGGCAATTAGTGAAACAACAAGGTCACCACCCTCTATCAGTTACAATCAATATGTTAACATCACATTCTGTGGCTGTATCAGCAGCAGCCAAATCAGCTTGCAAATTATATGAGGGAACTACATCATAAAGACTTACTTATCCATCTTGGCAATCTCCTTGATCGCCTCTACTCCTCCTGGTAGAGGGTCCAGCTCCATGAAAAAGTCCTTAGACTCCCAGATACTAGTGGCTTTTTCCTTAGGTTATAAAAAAACCACAAAGCACATAAGTCTTAAACAGACACCTTATAAATGTACACTGATATAATATGTGTTTTTATTCATGCAAACGTATATATGCTTGAAGAGAAGGGAAACTTTTTCAGGGTCAGCATGACACTTGGTTGTCTGAAGGAATAGTAAAAGCTGCAATTTAACAGTGCTCTGTCATTTCAAAGATAACAAAGCAGGAACTGTTCTGTTACCAAATTAATAATCAATATAAAAAAGTATGATTACACTTTTGTTTAAATCCTTCACCTAAACTTTAGAGTTTGAGACCTGTAAATACTCAATCTTACACATCTTCAATGGATACATTGAAGTTAATTCAAAAATTAAACAATTTTACATGGGGCACTGATAAAACATCTCATGGGCCTCTTGCACTTGGAAGGGTTAAAAGTTGAATTTCCGTACGGTTGTTATTTAGTACACATGTAACCTCTGCACATCACTCACACAAAGGTCACTCCTCAGCCGCCCATACTGCGTCGACACCCAAAAACCCCTTCTGTCATCCAGGGTGATAAAGGGCTCTTCTGGGTATCTGGTCCGGTACTTTCTCAAGAACCCTCCCTCGAAGTCTGCTAGGACACCGTCCATGTCTACCAAAACCCGCAGCGCCTTACCCGAGGCAGAAGAAGACATTTTAAGGCGAATCCTATGTAGCAGATAACGAAGCGAAGTTTCCCCTCTTCCGGACTGACGTGTTGCACTTGATAGCAGAAACATAATGACGAACCAAACGACGAGTAGAAATAGTTAATTAATTCGGCATATGCTATACTTTAGTTTACCGTGTCATTTTCAGTAGTTATTCTTTCGAAACCTTTTGCTTTATTGTAATTATGTATGTCCGTCCGTCAGCTGCGGATAAGGTGAAGGACGGTAGCAAACTTTAGCTCAGAGGCTATTTGCACAGCAGCGGGCAGGTCAACCATGAAATGCCTCTAGCCACAGAAAACTGGAGCTGTTTGCACAATTTGTCAGGATGTACTGTAGCCATCTCAAGAATATATTATTCTTAAAACATTCCATCTGTTTTATGTGTTGGTGCAACCTTAACTGAAACGACCTAGAAGTTCACACAACCAGCACTGCAGCGTCGAGGCGAGAAGACCTTTGCACAGAATCACAGAATACGCACTAATGCTGCATTCAAGTGCTCCTCGGAAGGTCCCTGTTTCCGAGTTGTGAAGTTGTTCTTCCGACTTCACTGTGTTCACACGAAAATATAGAATGTTGTAACAACTACAAAAAAATCGTGGATGCTACGAAGAAGACGTGTGAATGTTATGAGCTATATTTTAGCAAAACGTTTATTTTTTTACAACTCGTTTTCCCGATGTGTCCGATACCACATGAATGCAACAGAACTGTACTGCCTGCTGCTCGCTGCAAAGATATTGCAGGTGAACGAGATGATTCACTCGTCCCATGTTTTTAATGAGACCGATGTTGACTTGCCACACACTTGCCACAGTTAAACAATATTTGTTTTGTTATTATTATTATTACAAGTAGGAGTAGTAGTGGCATATTTAAGGCACACTATATTATTTCTGTTCAAATGTAAATAACCAATTCTAAATGAATATGGAATTTGTATAACTTATTTAATATATTATAATTCTCTATTTTCAAAAGTTATTACATTGAATGAAACTGAATGTATTGAAATTGTGTCAAATAAGAAAAAAAATCAGTTTCCCTTGCTTATCAATATTTATTGCAACTCATTTAAGATTTATTTGCTTTCAGTCTTAAACTATGTACATTACACTATTTACTATACTCTAGAATACAGTAGCTCTGTAACAGAAACAATGCTGGAAGCTACAAAATATTACTCAAGAATGACAAGTTTATAAAAGCGGAAAAACAAGGCTGCTATATGCTGCCATACCAAGTTAAGAAACATTTATATTTTACTCAAACACTGTTAGAGTTAGACTGAAAAAGAGGAAACATATTAACAGTGTAAAAAAAAGTGTGTCAAAAAGAGTGCTAACAGAATATAATGTACAAGTTTAATCTAAAATGCATGATTTAAATTTAGTTGTAACTCTTTTCCAAAACAAGAAACGTAGGTGTCCAGTCTATTATCAGTGGTCTTTTAAATCAATTTAGAAATGAGCTCCTTACAGTCTATGGCTCCTACATCTACCAACATCTTTGTTAAATACCAAATTAAACACCGAATACGTTTCTGCGTAAAGGGGAAACTAGCAGCAGTTTCATTGTCTTTTATCATAAATAACTATTGAACTCATTATGCTTATTTTATGACAAAAATAATTTATTGTATAATATATATATTTATTTAATAATATATATATATATACACACACACACATATATGTATATATACATATTCATGTGTGTTCATATTGTATATATACATATATATGTATATAGTATATATTTATATATATATAAATATATATATTTATTTATGTACGGTATAGTATTTTTCAAAGTGAAGCTAAATGTCATCAAATAGTGTGACTGCCTCTTTAAGAGTTCAGTGGTTGATTCGTAAATGTCGTTGCAGTCGTTCTTGTATTATAATCTCGCGATATCTTTACCAGTCAGTGGCGGCTGTGTGGCCCGTTGCCCCTTGTTTAATCCGGACAGAGTTGTCGATGACGTTTGAATGAAAAACAGTGCACATTTTCTCCACTTCGGACCCAGGAAATAATGGCTTCTGCATTGGAGCAGTTTGTGAACAATGTGCGGCAGCTCTCCGCTCAAGGTATGGTTTCTGAATGTGTTAGAATGTGAAGTATTAGCGTGTTAGCTATCACATGCTATCTACTGCCCTGCCGATCGCTCAGCAGCCAGAGCCCTCTTTTTGCTTTATCATGTAAACATGACGCAAAAATGACAGTCTCTGCCGATAGAGTTTCTAAAGTACCACAAGAATGTACATCAGCTTTCGGAGATTCCAGTGATGACTGCGAACTTGTTAGCTCTTAAATGATTACGTTAAAAATACACTTTTTGTTTTTGGAGTAGAAAAATAATTTCTGGGGATCGACTACCGGTAGTTCCGCCTCGACCCCAAATGATTGGCTGTCGGACGGAACCCGTGTATACTATTGGTTTAAGTCATCTGTCAATCCCATTTGCAATAGCTCTTCTGCAAGGCCTCGATATAACACTTGATCGGCTGATTTAAATTGATATACACATCCAGAGCTGGCTGTTAATGAACAACATTTGTGCAAATAGGCCTCTTGTTTGTCATGGACAGGACAATTTATTTATTTTTGACAAATTTGACCATTGGAAAAATATTAATTCATTTACTTATTGATATTGAGGGATTGTTATTATAAGAATTTTAATTTGTTTTTACGCATTTTCTTTTTACAGTTGTACAGGCACGCCTGTGTATGTGTCTGTATCTTTCTATACAAGAACTTAAGGGTATGCTAGAAGGTCTAAAAGAACTTTCTCTCTGTGCTCCTGGTCCTCAAACACCCAGGTCAGATGACTCAGCTGTGTGAGTTGATCAACAAGAGTGGGGAGCTGCTTGCCAAAAATCTGTCCCACCTGGATACGGTGCTAGGGGCATTGGACATCCAGGAGCACTCTCTGGGAGTGCTGGCTGTGCTGTAAGTAGACTTTTTCAAAATTGGTAGGTGTATTTCTTACACCTTTACATTTAACTTCAATGTATCCATTGAAGATGTGTAAGAAATACACCTACCAATTTTGCAATTTATTTTTTGTCCCACATAGTCCCCAACTAGTTCTCCTTGTTTCTTTGCAAGGTATTTGCTATCTCACATTTTTATTTTTATTTTTTTCAGATTTGTGAAGTTCTCCATGCCAAACATCCCTGACTTTGAGACGCTTTTCTCCCAAGTTCAGCTCTTCATCAGTACTTGCAATGGGGAGCACATAAGATATGCAACAGACACTTGTAAGTCAAGATTCTGATAAGTCCTCTACTTCTGAGTGTTTTTGAATCATGTATGTCATGGCTACTTGTTGTTCTAAAGATTTTTCAGTCACAAACAACAGATCTCTGCAATGATCAGTATTGGGGTTGGGTGATGCACACCTCAACAACCCCACAGAATGTGATGATTTGCAAAACATTAAAACCTGTTTCATTGAAAAGAGCACAAAGACAACATATCAAACAGCAATGGAAAGCATGGTGTATAGCATAACAACTGCAATTGAATATTATTATTAGCCCTTTTCAGACTGCTCTTTTTGCAAAAGTGCGAGCTGAGCCTTCATTGCGTGATTGTTGCTGGTATGGCTATATCAGTCTGACATTACTGGCCTAAAGCCTTCTGGTTGAAAGATAAGCGACTCTACCACTGAGCCACAGCTGTCCCACAGATCATATTATGTTGGCACTGAAAAATATTAAGCAGTGGATTATGTTGGCCTGTAGCGTACTTTATCAGAATTCAGAAAATGGCAGAGATATCGGGAATGTTGTAAATAAGGAAAATACAATGCTATCCAGTCGTCCAATCAAAGGGTTGCACTTGTGTCATTTCAATACACTGAAGTTTAATGGGCCCGTCCACAACCTAAACATCACACAGAAGGCCTTTGAAACAGCCTTCAATTTACTGAAACAACAATTTAAAATCTTTACAAGGGCCTCTCATTCTTATGCCTACTGTGCAGTGTATAATGCCCTTCATATGTCAGCTGTTTAGGGTCAGAAAATACCATGGACATGACACACTGAACCCAAAATTCATTTTGAGGAAGATATCAAAGTCAGTTAGTGCTTGCTTGTGCTTTTCCAGAAGGCTCAAAGTGAGTTTCCTGGTCATTATGTAGATCACACTGTGTTCTGTGGAGAGATGCAGCTTTTCATTTGTGTAATTTTAATGTGTTCTAATCATCGCTGACCAGAACATCTGATCTGATACTGTGTGCATGCTCAATAATTGAAGGCTGTGGTGCAGTTTAAAACATAGCTCCAAAAGAAATGGCTGTTGAAGTGCAGGTGAAGTGATGAAAATATCCACAAAAACAGCCTTATGTTAGGGTATGTATGGATTTCAAAACACTGTTAATCAGGAAGTTACCTGCAGTCTGGGAGACTTTAAAAACCCAAAAAAATCACAGTCCAGAAAATTCTCTTTGAGCTCAACTTTACTTTAAATCATCATCAAAATACATTGATAAAATGGCAGCTAACAAAACAGAATCAAATCTCAATCGACAAAGGGATAGTGAGGACTTAATAATAGCTCTAAAAGGTTCTTGGTTAAACCCACATTGCTACTAGTAGGGGCGTAATTACAGACTATTAACCAAATAAAAACATGACAAATATCACACTTCAAAACATGCATTTACTTAAGAAAAATAAGTCGTTTTTTTCCCTAGAATTAGTTTGGATGTGTTCTGCACATCCATGTGAGCAAGATAATCATCTAACATTTCATTTCCTTTCTGTTTCTTCTTGCAGTTGCTGGTCTCTGTCACCAGTTGACAAACGCCCTTGTAGAACGTAAACAGGTAAGACTGCTGATGCTGAGGGTTGTTGGTTTGAAAGGAAATTTTACCCCAAATGAATATTTTTTCTTGATTAATTAATGAATTTGATGATTAAGTGTAGAGATTTCTCTGTGGTATCCAGTTAGTGTAAAATACATTTCAATACAATGATAGATAATGTTATTTATAAATAGGTAATGTTACCCCATCATGGCCCAGTGAGTAGCTGTTGCTGTAGTCTTCGGTCCAGTGAGCAAAGAGAGAGTCTATATTTGATGAAGCTTAAATGGGATGTTTACACATGCTCTGGCAGCCTTGGAAAACTAGTACATTTAATTCAGATTTTTAATTTTGATGAAAAGGCCAAAGTGAGCTGCCCAATAAATACGCCCTTGAGATTCAGCATCAAAGATTAGCATGCTATCCTTGTCCTCCCTTGATTTAAAGATTTCGATGTTGTTTAAACTGCTCTACAGGCTGATGTGTTTGATTATCTCTGAAGCTGCCACTGAGTACAACTTTTTTTTTTCCTTCTCCGACAGCCATTGAGGGGTGTTGTTGTCCTAAAACAGGCAATAGACAAAATGCAGATGAACACAAACCAACTTACCTCAGTTCATGCAGACCTGTGTCAGGTGAGTAGGCTTTCTCTAAGCAATATCTTTTCCAAGACTGTCCAGTGTAACTCTCTGAGTCATGTATACCTTTTTTTTTTCTTCTAGCTGTGCTTGTTAGCGAAGTGCTTTAAGCCCGCCCTGCCCTTCTTGGAGTTGGACATGATGGACATTTGCAAAGAGAATGGAGCTTACGACGCAAAGCACTTTTTATGCTACTACTACTATGGTGGACTGATCTACACCGGACTCAAAAACTTTGAAAGAGCACTGTATTTTTATGAACAGGTACTTCAACACATCTTAAAGGGTTACAAACTTTCCTTAAGAATCAGTTGCTAATATGACCAATAACCTTTTCAGTGTTTGTCACTTCTGTTACTTCTCTTGCCCTGATTTCTTTTTTCTTTTGTCAGGCCATAACCACTCCAGCTATGGCTGTGAGCCACATCATGTTGGAAGCCTACAAGAAATACATCTTGGTGTCACTCATTCTCCATGGCAAAGTGCAGCCACTGCCTAAATACACCTCACAAATAGTAGGAAGGTTCATCAAGGTACGAAACATTTCTATGGAATTATTGCATGTTGTTATTGTTTCAAATGTTTTTTAAATGTTCGGTCATTACGGAGAAGTTTGTGGTGCTGTTGTTTAATGTGATATAGTAACAGGTCATTAATTGAGTTTAGGTTTCAATAGAGCCACAAACTGCAGGATCCAAAATGATAAGCTCTCTTCAGCAGTTTGAACAAAAATGTATATTAACTTCTTCAAAGCAGGTTGTATTGCACTGTTGTGCTTTGTCAGCATTGTTTTAAGGTAAGTGTGTGTTAATAATATTCGTCCTGACAGTGTTTACACTCCAGCAGGCAGTTGTGAATATTTGGTTCAGTCGATCAAGCTTTATTGGTTTCATGCAATCATATGAGGTACAATCACGGTGAAATGTAATGTCAGGCCAGATTTATTTTTCTATTGTAGCTGGGTATGACATTTTTTAGACTGTAAACTTTACAGAAATAAGATTTAAGGGAAACAGGCTGTACTTTTTTTTTACAAGTGTGTTGAAAACTCCTCAGCTTTGGCAAAATTGTGTGTTTTACTTTAAAGATAGATAATGTACAGGACATTGGATAGCCTGGTGGTTATAATATAGTCCTCTAAGGCTCATGTCCACCTAGTGTTAGGATATTTTTTAGTTTTTTAAAACTTTTTTCTGTAAAATGCTCCATGCACCTCACCATCTTAACTGTTAGTATTTCAGTCTAATCTAACTTTGTATGTGAATTTTTAACAATGCATATTTGATATTCATATAAAAAAGTATCAATACTTGGCGACTATTAGACAATATAATATCACGATACCATGCTGTATACATTTTTTTCCCCCACCTCTAACAGACACTGATCATAAGAAGTTCTGTTGTTAGCTATAAGATATTTTTCAATATGATTATAGAGAGTTTCCACAGGAGTGGCAATTTTCATTTTGCTATATATCATAGCAAAATTCTATAAATAATGTATGATAAATAGACTTCAGTAACTCAATATTCATGTTGCACACATTTCTTAAACCAGTATATACAGTTTTGCTATTGGTCGTTGGTTGTTCCATTAATTATTTTTTTTTTCCCGCTGTTCTGTCTCTTTTTCTGTTTTTATCGTTTAGCCCCTGAGCAACGCATACCATGAGTTATCTCAGGTTTACACCACCAACAACCCAGCTGAACTGCGCAACCTGGTCAATAAACACAGCGAAACCTTCACAAGAGACAACAATACAGGCCTAGTCAAACAATGCCTCTCTTCCCTCTACAAGAAGAACATCCAGAGGTTAACAAAGGTGGGTGTGTCTGCCTGTCTGTTCGTTGTTTTCTTGTATGTTTCTAGGTTCCAAATTAGAAGTAGGTACCAAATTGCTTTGTTACACAACTAGTATGTGAATAACGTTAGCAAAAAGGGTACCTTTGTCTAGAAACAACCACTTTTACTTATAATATGCTTTGCTAGAAACAAGAGCTAGATTGGACCTCTCATTTGTCACAATAATCTAGCATTAGTACACACTAGCGTATTCAAGAAACCTCAAAAGTCATTATCGGCATAATTACTTTATGCAAGATCTCAGTTTATATTTAAAATATTGGTTCTTTTAGGCTGTTGGTGTGCTAACCTTACTTGTAAAAATACAAAATACCACATATGATTTGACACATGAGTTTGTTTACCTTGATAGATAGAGGGAAAGTGCTTAGATCATCTACTCACAGGAAGTGAAAGTTTTAATACCAAACTATACAGATGAAGCCACCAAAAACTTCCCTTCCATGCCAGCCCTCAGGTATGTTTTCTGCAGACAGTCTGAGTGAGCTGATGTGAGAACACAGCACGATATTATCAGGAGAATTCACCTCAGCGAGTGGGAGGGGGTGGTGACGTTTATTTCCTGTGATCGTTGCACGACCATAGACTGTCTGCACTGTACCTTCAATACACAATGAATGGGGCTGCATTTTTAACTGCATCAGGTTGCAGTGAAAGTGGCTGCTGCACCCGCAGTAATGACGGTGCGGTTCAGCATTTTATACTGATATATTAGTCGCACCGGTTTATAAGACGCAGCCAACTTTTAAGACGAAAAAATAGGTATTAAAGTGCGTCTTATACACCGGATTAAACGGCTGCATTACATTTTCCGTTCATCAGTAGATTCTTCTCCCACACGCGCCACAGCCATTAAGTCACTTTATTAACTTTCACTCATCGGAGTCGATAAAATGCTCTGGGATAATCTGCTGTTTGATATAGTTTCTTTTTTTATTGATGTTTTATTACTATGTGATGTTTTAATTGTGACCAGTAGAGGTACTGCAGATGTAAACTAGCTCTAAGCTAACTCTGGTACAATGCATCAAATGGCAACATTTATGTTGAATATTGTACATGGTCCCTTTACAAATAAAAAAATATATATTTTCAACAAATAAAAACACTGCAGTCATGTCAAGCATAACACTGGCATAATGTTCATTTGAAGGATAGGTGTAAAGCTCCTGTGAGAAGTGAGGAGTGTTAAGCTTGTTATAAAATGGACTGATATCAACACTGATGACCCTATAAGAGCTACAAAAGCAAACAAGACCATTAGCAAGAATACTGCCCGTATAACTATCTGTATTGCCTGTAAGCGTTGCCATTGGCTTGGTGTCAGACTAGGCAATTACAGCACAATCCCAAAACAGCCTCTAATCTAACATTCTCCAGATACTTACTGTGACTGAAACATTTGACTGTATATATATTTGACAGCAGGATGAGACTTTTGGTCAGTAAAAATAACGGAATATGTACGAGACAACATGAATAAAGATATAAAGGGAACTGCTTTGTTTTTTAAGTAAGTCACATAATGAAAGTTCCTCACAGTGGCTTTAAACATTGTTTTCCTGGGAAGTTTAACCAATATCAGAAATACTGGCTAAATTGGGACTTGATACTAACCAGTGGTTCGGAGCACGTTTAAAGAACACTGAAAAATGAACCTGTTTACTTAGGTTGTGTTTATTTTAGTATATCTGACTTTTTAAAATGATGATCATGAACCTATGCAAACCGTGCTGCATAACATAAGTGAGCATTATCTAAATGACAGCAAACATCCCAAAAACAAGAATAAGTGAAGACATGAGGTTGCCGGCTGTGACTTATGGCGGTAATATTGAGCAGGAGAAAACTTAGCTTGCTGTCTTCCACGAGAATACATGAATGTCAACTTCCAAGTACTACGTGTAGTTGAGCTTTGTGCATCTTAATTGACCAATTTGAAATATCCAATTTGGTTGATCCAATGAAAAGTAACAATTGATGAGGTTTCAGTCATTGAACCTGGTATTCTTTTTGTGTAAATGCTCTAAGTGCACGTTTCTCTTTCTGTCTGCTGCAGACCTTCCTGACGCTGTCTTTGCAAGACATGGCCAGTCGAGTGCAGCTTTCAGGACCCCAGGAAGCCGAAAAATATGTGTTACATATGGTGAGTTGATTAAATAATGAATAACCTAGACCAATGCACCATCCACCCATTTAGTGGCAATCAAGTGAAATGTTTTATTACTGCACATGAGGGCGTATAAAATGATTTGAATGTTATTTTCTTCAACAGTATTTTCTCTTCTCTTAAAAGCAATACTTTGTTTAGTGTTGGGCAGATTGTTCTTAGGTAAAAAAATAAAATAAAAATTGGTGTCTCGCCAGCGTCTCATTTTTGTCCTGGAAAAATGGTCATTGATGGACATTTATCTTAACACTGCTCTTAATCATTATAGTAATAAATGAAAGTAAAGTTTACAATACAGCTCAAGCTGACCAAGAGCTACAATCCACTGTCCGCTGTCTGCCTGTGACACAAACAGCTCTGTGCCATGGCGAGTGATGTAATAATTGCACGACACAAGAATCAGTAATCAGATGTCTTGTTATATTAATCTATTTTTATTTATTCCTTGTTTGAGCTCTAAACTTCATGTTTTTTCCACTGATTGAGTCGGCGCAGACTTTAGCCGTTTTCACATATGCACTCCGGATAATATCTAGATAATTACAGGAGGACTGCTCCGGATATTCTCCTGACCCAGCCGTTCACATATGCCCCTCACAGCGGGGGACTATCCCTGTCAGAGGGGAGGGGGGGCGGGGGGGGTCTCCTGAGGTGAGACGCGAAGTTAAAAAACAACGCGGAAGTAGCGGACTAAGCAACAGAGTCCGCTACACAACACAAAACGTAATGCAGCCGTTTAATTACCTGCACAGAGATCGTAGCGGTCGCGTGCACACTCGGCAGTCACTGTATATAAACGTCACCCGCCCTCCTATTGGCTCGAGCTGAATTCTCCGGAGAATATCCTGCTGCGTTCTCACATCAGCCCACTCGGACCTGCTGCGGAAAAATTACTCGTGGGCCTGGTCGAAGAAACTCCGGGTGAAGTCCGAGCAAAATATTTGGCTGTTTGCGTTCACACATACAACTCCTCCTGGAAATATCCTGAGTCTTTCAGGAGATTTCTGCCCCTCATATTAAGATGTGAACGATTGACACTTTTCATAGCAGTCTCTGCCATCAGTGTGTGAATGTGTTTTGAATAGGTAAGTGTGATCTGCGATGTCAGAAGACTGACCACTCAAAAGCGCTATTCAAGGTCAAGTTTATTCACCATTTATTATATTTTGCCTCTTTGCAGATTGAAGATGGTGAGATCTACGCTAGTATTAACCAAAAGGATGGTATGGTCTGCTTCCACGACAACCCAGAAAAATACAACAACCCAGCTATGCTCCACAAAATAGACCAAGAGGTAAATATGTGCTACTGTTATTTTCAATGTTGTCTTGCTTTACATGATATCTGTATCATATACATCTTAATGTTATGTATACTGTCTAGAAGTTTGATTTCTATTTTTGATGTGCTTTTTGTCAAGATGTTGAAATGTATAGAGCTGGATGAGAAACTAAAGTCTATGGATCAAGAAATCACAGTAAACCCCCAGTTTGTGCAAAAGGTGAGGTGATTTAAATTACACTAAACAGAAATAGTAAAGGCTAATATTTGTATTTTACGTATGTCAGTTGTATTCACATGTACTACTTAGTTGAACCAATTTTTTTGCTTTTGCATGTGCTGGTTTCCACCTTATCTTAATGCTAGATGAACTGTATATTACACCAATTACATTTTAAAATTATATATTTTAAAATATATATATATATTATTTATTTATTTTATTTTATTTTTTTCAGAGTTTGGGATCTCAGGAGGACGATGTCGGAAGCAAAACATCAAGTTATTCATGAGGGGCCTAAACAGGGAAAGAATGTTTTAGCCAACATGTTCTTCCCAGGATGAGTAGGATTTTTTAAAGAGGAAAATACACATTCTATTGCATAAGAACATTGGTCAAAGGAAAATCTAATTGTATGGAATGATAATACTTTTGGTTATTCTTTCTTCAGTGTCTAAAGAATATCAAAAGATCCTGACAGAAAAGGAAAAAATAATAGCAGTTTTGTGAATGTTTTATTTATCAATGTTCAGGTCAGAGCACCACTCCCACATTTACAGAAACCACAAAAAAAAATAAAAACTGGACTATTTTGTTCCAATCATTTGTGTGAATAAGCTCGGCGTTTATTTTTTTTTTCTGCTGCATGATGGCCGTAAAATATGGGCATTACACGAAAAAAAAAATGATGGCTGGTGAGGAATAAATCTGATATATTCTACATCTGTCAAGACTGCAATGATCGTTTCCCTCTCTAGCTCTTCTTTAGGTTAAAATGTAGATACCATCAATAGAGATTCTGTACTATGTATATGGGGTGCCCTTGATTGATTTTGGCACATTGGAGCGGTTGCTAACAGCTGGTGCACTGTTTTCTTTTTGTTGTTTCCTTTTCTTTAGACTTTTAGAAAAGATCCACTAGTGATCGATGGAGCATTGTATTAAAACATTTTGACGGTAACAGATGGAACCAAACTGTCATTCATTTGGAAAATTGAGGTTTGCAATTGTGGATCTACTTGTTAATAATAAATTGTTTACCAATATGATATAGTTATGGGTTACATGTCTTTGTGAAAAAATGCTTGTATATTGTTCAAAATGAATTATACAACAGTTTGTTCTGACCAAGCAATCTCATTGGACAAGAGATAGGCGAACAACATCACTGGGACAGCATGTATCACCCTGACAGTGTTTTTCTTATTCATCGATCTCATACCTCAGAATAACACAACTGACTCTAATTTGACTGATTTCATGATAAAATTCATATATTTGAACTTACAAGTAAAGGTTGGTAGAAGTAGCTGCTCTGTGGTAACCTTGGACACAAACAGAGTGGCAAGAATGTAGTAAAATAGAATGTTTCGGTTGCCTGGCAACAGTCAAGTTTCAGTCAAATTGCGGAACTAGTTAAGTTGGTGAAGTATCAAAGTCGTGAAAAGGTTGGCCGAGTGCCAAAGATAATCACACTAGTGCTGATAGTCAGTACAACATCACTCCCCCTCATGTGTTATTGCTTAGTTTACATTTCCTTCAAATTTAACATTGTTGCCGAATAAAAGGAAGGTCATTTGTTTTAACCAGAATCCAGACTGTTAACATGTTAATATCTGCAGTGAAGACAGGCTGCTTCAGCTGTGGTGTGTATGTCACTTGGGGACTCCTGTAGCCAGCCTCAAGCGGACACTTGCCCAGACACTCGCTGCACTACCGCATCGGCTTCATTTTTTAAGTGCTTCCGAATTGCAAAGTGCCTACACAATCTGACAGTAGACATTCCCTTCTATCCGTGCTGAATACTGTTAGTACCTACTGTTCAGTAGGCGCGCAAAGCAGGCCGATATTTGTTCCTACTTCGTCTGATTCGTTCAGTGTGGAAGTGGCGTCATTAGCCATGTTACTGACACTCCAACTCAGATGTGATATGTACGATGACTCAGTAAATAATACAAAAGTTCACATTGTGTGTAAACAATTTGGGTGCGTTATCTGAACCTGCTGCATCCATCCTCGTTTGTTTTGATTTGGAGTCGCATGTCAAAGTGACGTTTTCAATTTAATTTCGCACAGCATTGTGGGTGTTAGAATACAATTCATTTCCTGAAAGGATGCATCCGAACCATACTGCACAAAACCCAGAAGTTAGTATCCATGCAGAAATGTTCAGACTACTGAGGTGGACCCAAAAAATGCCCACTGACCACGAGGGTTCAGTCTACTGAAACCCCCTACACTCCATACTGAACTGTGGCTTTTCCAAAAAAGGGCCCGGAGGTTGCTGCTTGGTCTTACCTTAATATTTAATATTTACACACTTACCCTACATTCATGTGATGTTGGACACAGGAAAAATAGGAAACTCTGGAAAGAAATAGGTGCCCGACTTTAACTTCATATCAGTCACATGGGATACATTTTTTTTTATGTTAAGATACTTTTAAATCATTCGATACGATACAGTTCATTGTCCCCTTGTGGACATTTGTCTTGGACTCAAAGTGTTACCAAACATTCAGCTGCTTTCACTCGAATCAGTAAATAAAAACAATAGAAAAAACCCCATCCACACATAAACAGAAAGGCACATATCAATGCAGGACAGCACAACATGTATGGCACATTAGCCATATTGCACAAGATCTCATGCTTACTCATAATGCATGAGAGATAAAGTAACAAAGGTAAGAAAATATTAAAAGCATACAGGGACACCATGACCTTATTGCACACCCCACACAGCCTTACAAAACATTCAGAAATTTGATTGACGTGGGAACAACGTATTGCGCAAACTTTTTGCTTCTGGTCCATCTGAGCAGCACATGAAAGCAGCCAGTGTAGTAATGTTGAGTGAATGTGAAGAACTACACATACGTTATCCTTGATATATGAATGCATCAAAATACTTTTGTCAACAGCATTATTTGATAAATCGCCTTGATGTTTGCGTCTGGGTGTGCCTCGCCTTACTGGACATGAAACATTAAACCAAGTCATGTTGGTTGCAGCACTACAAACACATCCACCTTCAGCTCAGGAGAAATTGCCCACACTCCAAGTCTTGTTTAATCCTTTGTATCAAATGTTGTAAATATAAACAGTGCAGCTGAACTAGCAGCCTGCTCAGCTCTGTCTGTTACAGTTTAAATGATTCAAAAGTCAAATCTTCTGTCCTTAAAGCTCATGAAATGTCATTGCTTATGAAAAGCATATTGCCAATGCTTCAGGAATGTCAAAACAGATGAGGAGTTGATGAGTTTGTTTTGTCACACTAAACTGATTGGGTAGGTAAACTCTATGTTTTTTTTTTTTTTTTTTATTAGAGAGAGGACATGACAAAGGCTAGCATTGTATCTAGTGGTGTGTTCAAGTCCCACATTGAATCCAGAGACAGTAGAGCGCTGCAGAACAGTGATTTGTTTAGTAATTATTGTCGGAACAAAGGTCACTGGAAAACAGACTGTCATGCTTTTTCAGTTAAGACTGAAACAAATTAATGCAATCCATTGACAAGGGTTTATTGTGAGTTTCCTTGGGTTGATTGCCAGGGGGAGCTCAGTGTTGAAGAGGCCTTTGAACTTTTTCTTAGAAATGGTTATGTTTCTCTTCCAGTAAGTAACCATAAAGTGCTTGTTAGAGAGAATTTCTGCATGCGCCTTGTTTGAGCACTGTGTCCTCCTTCTCCATCCAACACATCCACAATACACTTTTCACACACACTCACTTACTAACACTACTGACATCCAAACTTTGTCTCTTTTGCAACTTAATTCATATTTTTGTCAATATAATGGTTTAAATAATTGTTATTTCAATGCCTCCTTTATGCCTCCTTTTCAATGCCTCCTTTTATGGCATATTTATCTGTGAAAAAGTTAGTTGATTTTGCAATGTAACTGCGTGCCCGACTGAGTGCCAATATCATCTTGCGGTCGGATATGCTATCAGATCAGATGTGTGCTCCTTCACAGAGTCAGTAGGAGCTGATACTGCAGGAAGCTGTAGTAATTAATTATCTGATGCAAGTTGAAAGACTACAACCACTGCTTACATCCCTGTTGCATACCTCCTTGGCACAACAATTATATTGGTTGTCGCTCGGCTAAGGATGTAAATTAGACAATTAATATTCATTTAATAGTTAACTTACCAAAATCAGAGGTGTCTAATCATATCGTAATGACCAGTGCATGGATTTGATCAGTCCACCCCCAAAAAAGTATTTTTCCCAGGATTACACAATGTATTGACAAGGAACTGCAGCACCAATACAAACCTGCTGAGTCTTTCCTTTTAAAAGCTAATGTATATCTAAGAACCAGAGACATGGTGATTGGTCAAATTCAGAAGAGGAACAAATACATTATTTTAAAAAGGAGGACATATAACAGCCAAATAAGGACTAATTCAGTCACTCATGCAAGATGTTGAGCAGCTTTGTACTTGAAAATGTTGAAATGAAAGGCTTCTTCAGTTCTGAATTGAACTGGAGAAGAGGTGAAACGTCTTCAAGATGTTCAACTAAGACCAGTTGTCTTTGTAACAAACTTCGATTCAAAATCTAAGTACATAAAGCAATATTTCTGTACACCTAATTTTGTTTGCTTAGGAAGCTGGAGAACATTGTGTTGCTGAATTATCCTGCCATTGCTTCATTAAGTGAACATAATTAGACTAGTTTGTACAGTCCAAGTAATTAATTTGAAACAGGACATTTGGCCCAACAATATCACAAACTGTCCAGTAGATGGAGACAGCTAGCAATATCTGAAAAGACAATCTGTTCGGTGCGGAAGAAGGCAAAAAGAAGATTCAAACCTTGTATCAGTGTCCTTGTCAAAAATTAAAAAAATAAACATATCACTTCTAAAAATAAGAATGTTAGGCAATTAAATAGCCAAGGGTAAGAAAGGTGATAGATTGAGAGGAAATCACCTATTGGGATTGTTTGTAATACCAGTTCCCATTCCAGTTTTTCCAGGAAGATGAACAGGAATTAAATGTGTTTTCTCCCTGGAGGCAGACAGATCGCCCACAAGTGCTCCAAAGTGGGCCCAGATTTCTGACACTTCCTCCAGATGAAGCCTCAATTTTTCCCAGGTTTGGGCCTTTTCTGGCAGGCACCTCTCTGTAAGATCTACACCGCTGTGCAAGGTAGACCCATTACTAGGAAGCTGCCTCTCAGGGGCCAGGCCCAAAGAAAGGTGTGAAACAGAGTCTCATGGGCCAGTGAGAGCAAATCCCTCTGGACTAGCAGTCCCCAAGATATCCAGCTGTTTATCAGTGATGGAATGTCTGAGAACCAGACCATATTTAGCCTGTTTGGGGCTATCAAAACGCTCTGCGTCCAAATCATCTTCAGGACACCAGCACACTGTTATGCACATCTTGAATTTCTGAGGGGCAATAGGAGCTGCTATAGACTAATCTACACTGGGTTCCACCTCTTTACACTCAGGAAAGTAAAGGGGCAAAGCCACGCCTCAGACTTTAGTGCACCATGCCCTATTGTTTTCAGTAAGAAGGCAGACTCGAGCCGTTTTCACATATGCACCCCTGAAAATATCTAGATCATTTCAGGAGGACCGCTCCGGAGATTCTCCTGACCTGGCTGTTCACATATGCTCCTCACAGCGGGGGAATATCCCTGTCAGACGGGAGGGGGGACAGGGAGTCTCCTGAGGTAAGACGTGCTATATAAAACAACATGGCAGTAGCGGACGAAGCAACAGAGTCTGCTATACGAGGCTATGATGAGAATATTTGCCTTTATATCAATGCTACGTGTAGAATCACAGAATGACAACATCAATAAAAGAGCGGAGACCAACGTACTGACGAACAGAGACCGTAATGCAGCCTTTTTATTACATGCAGCGAGTTCGCAGTTGTCGCGTGAATACCACCGTGCTGCAGTCAGAGTATATAAACGTCACTCCCCCCTCCTATTGGCTCGAGGAGAATTCTCCGGAGAATATCCTGCAGCGTTCTCACGTCGTCCCACTCGGACTGGGGGAAAAAATATTAGGGGCTGGTAGTAGAAACTCTGGGTTAAGTCCGAGCAAAAAATTCAGCTGTTTGCGTTCACATATACAGCTCCTTGTGGAAATATCGGAGTTTTTAATCTGGAAATGTGAAAGCCCTATAGAGGTCAGAACCTATGGTCAGAACACACACTTAGCTGTGGAAGTGTAACCAGCGTTGGGCACATGACTAAATTAGTTACAGAGTTACTGCATTATAAAAGTAACTTCAGCGTATCGTCATCCTCATAACTGTCACATTATTTAGTGATGCTGTGGCAGAATTCTGCTGTGACAACTTGTGCAATTCAAATAATCTGTAGTCATTTTCTATTTGGAGGTATTTTTCTAATTAGATCTCTGAAGGCAACATTCTCAACTGTTGATATGACAGCTCCCGGATGAATGATCCCTGTCTGTGTTTGTATACAGTGGCACGACATTCTTACTCCCAGGATGCTACCGTACTGACGTTAGTGTAACCTAGGACAAGGTTACACTATCTAACATGAATCTGGAAAGTAAGTAATTTGTTACTAGTTACTGAAAATAGTAGTGGCGTAACAGTAACGCACAAGTCCCAACACTGAGTGTAACCCAGCTGAGGAAGGGGTTACTGCCCTTTGTGATGTCACAAAGGGAACATCTCCAAACGGCCTGTTTGAGAAATCATTTTCTGAAAAGCGGAGCAGGAAAGAGACGGAGAGGATGGACTTTTCTCAAAATTGTTTGCAGACAGGCTAGGGACACATATTAGTGTTAGATAACCATGGTAAAGTGTATTTTGCATTTAATATGACCTTTAAAGCTTAGAATGCAAGTGATAGGGACAGATAAACAGACATATAATACATTTAAAAGTAATATAAAAAAAAATCAAATGAAAATGAATGAAATATCCATTAACCAAACATTTCCAGTCCACTGTGTCAGCATGACTCCTTGATGCAGATCCTGCCTTCTACCTAATACAATTGACACATACAATACTTTCTTATATAAATCATTCTACAATGTCACATCTAAAAATATATGGAAACATGGGTGTGGTTCTTGTTTTGAGCCCTGTTTTATGAATCATCTCTTTGGATTGGACTGATGGCTTATTTCTTGACTGACACATTAATATGAAGTAATGCACTGGCACTGATGTATATGACCTCTGATGACCAAAAGCTTAGAAGTTGTTTGACAAAAATCCAAATCACAATTATGCTTGGCACCAACATAGAAGTAGGTAAAAAAAAAGACATACAGCCTTATATCCAAAAAGAAAAACAAAATAAATACATATCTGCTATGGAATTGGGTTCTTCCAGTCAGCATTTATAGGGTGGTTTTTCAAGTTCAGGTTATTATCGAAAATGTTAAATGCAAAATGAGGATAAGCCTTAGACTGTTATTATTTCTACTCGTAATTTGTGATGAATGAACATTCAGTGAACAAATGTATTATTTAGGGGCTTCATGGAAAGTTAAGTTCATCCTGTCCAGACAATGAATGTCTTTATCAAACTGTACAGCACTTCACCCATAAATTGTCGAGATATTGTTGGTAGGATGTCAAAATACAGAAACAAGCAAACACACAAAATCATTGAGTAATTCCATTCATTATTCACACAATTCTGTTTCAAAAGCAGTGGCTAAACGCTACAGAGCATACAGAAATATGTATGAACACCAAGGCTATGATTGGGTAGGGATGATATGGGCATGTCCCCATTAAAGTCCAGAACATTTTGATTTATCCCAAGTGACAGTGAGTGTTAAGTAGTGGTAATAATACATTGTCCCTGATGCTCATGATAGCATCTCACAGTTTGGTGTGTTTGATTAAAAAGCTTTAACCTGCCAAGATTTGCATCACTTTGCCAGAATTATTATAGGGCTATACGTAGTGACAAATAAAAAAAAGGAACATTTCTTTACAAGCAGACACTGGAGCAGAGAGAGCAGCCATATCCCACCACAACCTTGATGAAGAATGATTAAAAGCTGCCTGCTTAATGATTACACTATTTAAACTAATAAGACATACAATTTATGTTTTCTAAAAAAGTGAGGTAGGTAAGGATGTACTTCATGACTGGCTTGTGAATACGTTTGAAATTGTATATATTTGCCTGGATCTCTAAAAGGAGCACAACAGAGTCTGAGAACATCCCAGAGTCTCATGTTTACAGTATTTCTTCAGATTTATCTCAATATGGGGAGATTTCTCAGATAAATTCTACCACAAGACTTTTCTTATATCAGATTTCATAAGAGAAGGTCTGTTTTATTAATAAAGTGTCGAGTTTAGTCTGACAAAGATGCTAACCAATTTTGTCTTGGGAAATGGAGACACCTTACTAAATTGACTTTACTAGGGAATAAAATATGGGAAATCTTGGCCCCCGCTGCTTCCATTTCTGCCATTCTTTATATAATAGCCATTTTCTCAACTTAAAGGCATTACAGCTTTGATCAACAATCCACACAACAAATCTCTCAGACTTAGTCTTTGTTTTTTTTTTGTTCACATAAGACACAATACAGTCACAAGCTTGTTTGTTCTCAACTCTCATTATCCCCGCATCCCCCCAATCATTATCCCTGTTGCTATAATTTCCTACTTTTTGTGAGACTAAGCATTTTTACAAGCAAATGCCACATGAGACAAATGTGAAGCTCAGGTGAGGAAACTAATTATCCAATCAAATCAGGAGGAAATATAACATATTCAAAGCACACATTTAACAAAAGGCTCTTACAGTGGCACTTCAGGCAGGGTAGCAAATAGAATATATAATCAAAATACAATATACATGAAAGTTCATGTAAGGATTTTCCCAAAGGTCCATTCATAGCTTTTCTTGGAGCATTACAATGTATCAAGGTATTAACATAATTATACTGCATTTTCATCCATGCCGGGAACTTTCCCAGAGACACTCGCAGAAACCAATTGTGGACATATAGCTACTTAAAAAGTAACACAGTAAATGACGTCTCATTAGAATAGAATAATAGAATAGATCAATCAATAGAAACCTCAAGTGTGTATATGTACAGTATTTGATTTCAACACCACTTGTTTATGTAGTGTTGAGAATCACTAGAGTTTTTTTTTACTCTGATTCAGGGCAAACAAGTTCAGGAGATTTGTGCTTCAGTCAGTGTACTTTGCTTAACCTTTGAAAGCTCTCTGGAAATTGTTTATTTTCACTTAGACTTTGTTCATGTGTCAGTGTCCGTGAGCAGCAGCTATTACATCATGCTTCTGACTTCACCTATATACATAAATAGGGTCACTAAAGCCAGCCAAAAAAAATTGGAAGCCCTTAGCTTCATTGTCTCCTAGGATGTGACTTCCCCCTACAATCAGATGCTGGTCTGCAGCTCACCATTGAGAAGGGCAGCGTTGTGAGTCTCCAAGTTGGTGTTAATGATGGCTGCATCATTGACCATCCTACTCCTGTCTGCCCTGCTGTCACTGCGCTCTATTTCATCCAGACCTGCTACCTTTTTCAGGCACAGGACATTCGGAAAGCTCTTCTTGAAATTATCTGACAGGAAGGCGTACAGGATAGGGTTTGCGCAGCTGTTGGTGTATCCAAGCACCACAACAAAGTCGAAGGTGCTCTTCACAGCAGAGGTGGGGTTAATGGAGCTGGTGACGGAGGCAACGTTGAAAATGTAGAAAGGTAGCCAACAGAGGACAAACACCGCCACCACAATGGAAACCATCCGTGTAACCTTGCGCTCAGAACGCTTGCGCTTGGTGGAACCCACTCTCAGACCAGATGACTTTACCTGTCAAAGGAATGGACTGTCATTGACTTGTTTATATTGTGAAACACACTTATGGAAAGGTAGAGGTATTGCATTCTCATCTAATTCTTGCAGAGAAAAACAAATAAATGAATTTTCCCCCATGTTGAACTATTCATTTTAGATTAGAAATTTCACCAAGCAAGTACTAGCTAGCGCATAACCTTTTTCAAGGACCATTCAAAGCCAAATGGATGTCAGATTACCAGATGTTAGTCATGTTTTAGTTACTAATAGTTTGAAAGAATAACAAAACATGTTAGCTGATTTTAGAGTAGTCAAAAAAGAAGTAGCATCATGAATGACTATAATAACAATACTCCAAGTACGGATTTATTTAGTGAATGATTAGATTGGTAAAGTTTCTTTAGGTAGCTTTTGTTCAAACACACGGTTTGGAATGCATTTATTGGCCTTTCCACTGTCAAAAGTTGGGAAGGGTACCAAAATAACTGATCCGTACTGTCCTACTTTTTTGGTAACCCTCTGTTGGGGTGCCAAGCATACTGATCCAACCCTAAAGGTTGGAGCTAGACACACTGCAGTCTGTTGATTGGTTGAAAGAATCTTCACTTCCCATGTGACAGCGGTAATAAAGGACAAACACAAAACTCACCATGTTTAAATATCCTGTGGATTTCAAGAGAGTCATTTCAATGCTGTTTTTGCGATTTATATCAACGCGTAGCACCGCCCCATGGACTTACATCTTGCCTACCAAGAAAGACCACTATTGGCTGTCTCTTTGTACTATCTCTTTGGCTCCCAACATGTTTAAATTAACTGTATTGTTGCAAAAAAAAGTGACGCTGCACTAACACTGCACTTGTGCTTCAATCACTTTTTAAATTAAGCAATTTATGTGATTCAATTGACACGTAAATCATCAGGGTCAAATATTGGCACTATCTTGACAGCTGGATGTTTGTTGTCTTTCATGTATTTATAAAATATAATGTCATTCAATATAAGGGCTATGACAGACTATGTTACATTATAGTGTCTGACACTCACCTTGACAATAATAAAAAGGTAGCACAGGCATATGACAGTCAGTGGAAGAAGGAATCCAATCAAGAAGGTGTAGAATATGAACACTTTGTAATAGACATCCTGGGGCTCTGGCCACACTATCCCACACACTGGCACCTTGTTTAAGCCACTGAAGATCATAGTAGGTAAGATGACTAACAGCGACACACCCCATACTGTCAGGTTAATTAGCTTGGCTATGCGAGGCTTCCTCCATCTTGTGGATTTTATAGGATGGACCACAGCCAAGTATCGATCAATGCTCATCACCATCAGACAGAAGATGCTGGTGAACTGATTAAGAGAGTCTGGGAGAGGGAGAAAGACAAAAAGACAATTGCTTATGCACCTTATACAGTGATGTTGTTTATCTTAAAGTGATTAAGTAATGATATTATTATTATTATAACATTAAGCTGTCAAGAAAATGTGGTATATTTAGATCTTGCTTCTAGCAATAAAGCAAATGAATAAACGTGTTCCTTTCAGAACCCTTAATGTCCCAGAATGTGAACAAAACCCATTTCGACTCAAGAATAAATTAAATAACAATGTGTATCTAGAATTTCTTCATATTGCAGGCATACTGTAACATGAGCAAGAAAGAGCTGCATTCCTGTGTAAATCCTTGTTTTATACATACCAACAGTCATGATCACTCTGCAAAGCACCTCTCCAAAAGGCCAGTGCACCAGTGTCAGCTGCAGAGCGATGAATGGCAGGCTCATCATGCACAGAACATCTGCCACAGCTAGGTTCAGGATGTAGATGTTGGTCACCGTCTTCATTTTGGCGTATCGCAGGATGACATATATTACCAAGGTGTTGCCCCACAGCCCAACCGCACACACTACGAAGTAGATGAAGGTGATGACCACTGAGCTGGTCTTGTCCTGGTGAGGCTCCCTGGTATCAGAGACATTCAGGTCCAGGTCTGACTCATTCGCCTGGATGAAGCTGAAGCTGTACTGGAGGGCCTCAGGGATGGAGATATTTGGGAAAGGCAACTGATCCAAGGCCATGATAGATTAGGGTATCAAATGGATCCAAATGATAAAAGGGCCTAAGAGGTAAATGTGAAATCACAAAGGAGTTAATTTTTACATAATTTAAGATCTTTACAACTGGAAGTTTTGAACAGGATGATTTATCCTTAATGTAGAACATCGAATATCAAATCCTTGCTGAAAAGAAAGAGTGAAAAAGATCTGTGGAAGGAGAGTCCAGAGTGAAGGATGAGTATCTACAGTGGAGATAAAAAGAGTATTTCTTTTGACAAATGTTAGTCCTGCAGGATCCATGGAAACAGTTGCAACGTTATTTCATACATCTGCCTTACCACCTTTAAGTGTCTAGTTTTGTATTATCAGTTATTTACATTCCTTGATACACAAAACGTCTTATAGCAAGCACTTGGTAGACAGTAGTGTTGTAGTCAAGACCACACTAACCGAGACCAAGACATGCACGAGACCAGAGTGCTCCAAGACCGAGACATTCAGTCCAGACAGTACCAAAGGGAACTTCCTCATACCATGCATACGCACAAATGATGATGGACCAGCTTTCTCAGAAAATGTTAACACACCCTTTTATGATCGCAACTTCTACTTGTCTTCACCTCACCACTCTAGTCCTGATACACCAATCAGATGTCCTTTTATTGAGAGATGGGGGCATGGTAGTATGATGATTGCAGGTCAATTTAGAACGATTCTCTAATATACACAGGGTGATGAGAACAAAATTGGCCGGTGCGCACGTGTCATGAAACTGACGGTGATTTTGCATATGCACTTATTTTATGTGCAGAGTAAGAAACATTTCTACTTCTATATTAGTGAATGAGGCCAAATGTCTCCTTCGTTTGAAAACGCCACTTGAGGCACAACTTAAAATGACTGGAGCTTTTTGGTTTCCTACCAATTTAATCATGATCTTTACTTTACACTCTACTTTGGACTTATTTGGTGCTGCTTGTCAACAGGCAAGACAGGCAACTGCTTGGGGCCCAAGGCCAGTAGCCCCCCCCCCCCCCCCCCCAAGTTGAAAAAGTTTAAACCACAGAAGGGGCCAAAATGTGCAAAGTTTGCAATGACAGTAGGAAAACTCCCTAAGGCGGCCCCATCATAAGGCACTCACTCTCTTCTGCTGCTTAACGTTGCAACTTCCGCTAATATTGTATTATTATGTTCTTTGACCTTTATTACTGGTCTTTATATTTATAAACTAATGCCAATTTGAACTTTGGCCATCATTTTTTGCCATTTCCATTTTTTTGTTGTTGTTAAAGTATTTATAATTTAATGGTGATGAACGCTGCGGTTAGAGGGTTCCCTGTGAAATTTTGCCACTGTTTGTACTTTTATCCAGTGTCAAAATATCAGCTGGTCCTATTCTCTTTTCTCGTTGTCCAACTCAGGTCTATAAATCCTTCAAGGAATGTGCACATGTGTGCCTCTGTGTGTGTGCTGTCCCATGCCTGCATATATGCAACAGGTTGAAACTCAGTGGGAGAACAACAAGGGCACTGCGCCACTGAAAGCAAATGTTTATTCAATTGATCTCGGGGACAAACAGCTTGTACACCGTGGCAGGATCATTTGATCTTCCTCTGCAGCTTGCTCAACGAGGACAGTTTTTACCTAAGTTATGACTTCTACTAATACCATATATCATTCCTCAAAAATACCCTAATGACATTATGCTTCTTATTATTCATCTCTAAAAAGATTTAGTCAGTCTGTCTTTGTAATTCACACGATGAACCTGATCTGATAAATGAAAGCTACTAAAATATTTGAGCAATAAGGATGTGAGGAATTGTGCATCATTTAACTGAGGTTTCCCTCAGACTTTCAGACTGATAGGGAGATGACATGCCTTTAATTTCAAAACACAAAATAGGTAAAGAAAAAAATGACAGGATCCGCACACCAAGAAGATCCCAGTGTTTATTGATGAGTGATGTGTCCAACATGCTCTTCCTCAAACAAAATACATGTTCAGGAAGAGCATGTTGGCTCGAAACCTCACTTATCAATAAATCAATAAATCCTTTTAAAGCGAGCTTCTTGGTGTGCAAATCTAGTTCATTTTTTCTGTACCTATTCGTGATTTTGGATCCAGCACCCACTGAGGGATATGTGTGTCTTTTTAAAATTATTTTTCATCAACACAAAATGGCATCATTTTTTACCTTTTTTTCTGAGAAGGACCCCCCTGACCCCACTCCAATTGTGGCCTGTATGATACCCCTGGCTGCAAGAACTATCAGCTAAAACATTCAAGCCAAAATACTGTACAAACTGTGTAGAAATCCAAAGGTAATAGTTCGTCCAGTAGGCCTACTGATCCGGATTGGCTTATACCTCTCTTATAACGACACTTTAAAAAAAAAAAAAAAAAAAAACCTTCTCTAACTTGGATTTTTGGCTTAGCAGTTCTAAACTAACGTACGAAGCTACAGGAATGTCTTCACTGGAGCTGCACCTGTAAGACTTGAGCCCTGAAAGAAGCAGGTGTGAGAAGCATTTATCTAACCCTCTTATACAAGCCTACCAATTGGCACTAAAAAGTAAAATATGCGTAAAGTAAATGCTATTCGTTCATTTCTTTCTGGTGCACAAAACTAAGAAGGCTTACCGCTTGAATAGACATTATTAGTCTTTATTAGCCTACACTGTTTAATTAAACTGTTTAGTTAAACAGACACAATAAAGCGGTCTGAATTTTCGCTACAACACAGAAATGCCAATAATCCTCTGCAAAAAATGTCATTTTTAAATCTTAATTTATAAGCATTACTTACATTTAAGCAGAAAACGTCAACCTCATAGTAAGTCATTCAACATAGAGTGGAGTCCAGGCGCTCCGAATCAACGCTGAGCTGCTGGAAAGCTGCATCTCTCCAGCTCTCCATCCAACTGCTGTCCGGGGTTACCGTTACGCACAGCGGTGGTGTTGAGCCGCCCACTGGCCACCTTCGCTAGAGCTGAGTCTCCTCACACTTCTCCCTTGTCATTTTTTCTTTTTACCTCGCAAACACAATTTACCGCAGCCTTCACGTCTAATGACGATAAAGTGCGCTCACAACACAGTCTTAATAACACCAAGTCTTCCCACGCGACAAGACAGTCAGAGCAGATGGACTGAACGCGAGAGAGAGAGGGAGAGAGAGAGAGGGAGAGAGAGAGGGAGAGAAAGAGGGAGAGAGAGAGAGAGAGAGGGAGAGAGAGAGAGAGAGAGAGAGAGCGAGAGAGAGAGAGACTTTGGATCAATCAATGTTGTGTTTAAAGTACTATATAAATAAAGTTGATTTGATTTGATTTGATCTCTCTACTACGGAGCCCCTGAAGTCCCAAACAGAAAAAGAAAATTGTGCTCCATCTTGTGTATGGAGACCCTAGAAGTCCCAAAAAGTAAAAAAAACAAATATCTTGTGCGCACAAGATGTATCCCTTTTTTAAAATGAATAGTAGCCTAATACTTTGCCGTTCCAAGTCGCTGCTCATGCAGAGGACTGGCAGCTCAAGGAGCAGTTATTTTGCATTTATTAGGTTTTCTACTGCTTATCAGACAAAAACACAGATGCAGACTTCCTAAGCGTTGGACTTCTGTTTATTGTATCTACCTCCTTTTTTTCTATTATCACTTTATTCTTTTATATCAGTTTCACACAGCTCTGGTTACACTCAATTCCTGTTGTATGTTGTCCATCATTGCACCACTATCACTGTATTCATTCAGTATTTATCTATTTTCATACAGCTCTTTATAGTTAGCTCCCGTTGTTTAATTTTTACTATTGCACCTTATCACCTTATCATTCATTCTTGGCCTACTTGCACATAGCTCTGTATCTCCAGTTACAAGACCAATTTCCAGACTTGAACCAGCGACCCTCCGGTTTCCAACCCAAGTCCCTACAGACTGAACTACTTCCGCCCCTAAAATCAAAATAAATATTTTTTAAGTCTAGTTTTTTTAAGTAACTCTTTAAAAAAAAAATTATACAGTATTATTAAGGCAATTGTATCTTAGAATCATCACAAGACATGACACATATGACACAGTAATTGGTCAATCCTTAGTACTGAAAAACACAAAAACAAAAAATTCTCAGTCACCTGCATTTATTTACAATCTATTTACACATTTTATCTCAAAAAAGCTGAAGGACAAATTGGATAAAATGATCAACAAAAAGAAATTTCCAGTCTTGTGATTTTGATCAACATGCCTTAAAGTATATTATGCAAAATACACTTTACCAGGTTTTTCTAAAACTAATATGTGCTCCTATAGTCTGTCTACAAACCCTCCAATTATGAGAAAAGTCCATCCTCTCTGTCTTTCGCCTGCTCCACTTTTCAGAAAATGTGTGCTCAGACAGGCCATTTGGAGATGTTCCCCTTGTGACATCACAAACAGCAGTAAACCTTCCTCCAGTTGGGTGACACTACCAAAGCAAGGTTTTTGTTCTGCCCTCTGAGTCTGCCTTCTCACTGTAAGCAATTGGACATGGAGTGAGGAAGCCATGCCACCCAAGCCCTTCCAGAGAGGGGGCATGGTCAGACACAGCTCATTTACATTTAAAGCTACAGACACAGAAACAGTCTGTTCTGAGCAGGGCTGAAATAGAGGGGTTTATAGACATGAATAAATACAGGATCAGAGTGGATTTAGAACAAAAATCTTCACAGACATGTTTTGGGGAGCTTTGAGACTTATTTAGACTGGTTGAAAAGGAGGATAATATGTGACCTTTAAAAAGGATTCTGGACAATTCCGAAGGAATAGGATATAAAAAACTTTAATTTTCACAGGAAGAAAAGCGTAATATGGTCAACACAAGTCTCCTAAATGTAATCCTTGTAACCTGCATTTCAGACAGTAATGAACGGAGCTGATGTCATGTGAACATAAAAGTCAACATACAGTCAAAAAGGATGGCATATTGCATCAGAAAAGGACATAATCATGAATAATAGAATCAGTCCAACATGACTTCTAGATATACAACAATACACTGCAAGTTAAAGCTCCTATGGGGAACTTGTGGGTTTGCATTAAATTTGGCGCCCCCTGTTAAAGCTGTTGCTCTTTATGTTTTTCAACAGAAGCCTAAAATTCTGCAGTCATTTACCAGTCAAAATGTTTGCTGTGGAATTTATGAATGAAGGTTGTTACTTCAGTGTGCCGTACCACACCTAATAAGTGACAGTTGTTACAAGCCTTAAAATAACTGTATCTAAACTATAGTGTAGAAAGACTTCATTTGAGTTCATGCGTCAACAAACAATCCAACAGTTAAATATGTTTAAAGAATATGAAAGGTATCAGTCATGACAAATTGGCAAATCATCATGGCAAATTAAGTAAATCAGTGTGTGAGTTTTTGTCTTTTCTCTATGCCAAAATGTTCACATCCTGCACACCGGTGTCATGTAAGTCATACTGTTCAGTGTTGTTGTGTATGCTTGGATATAAATTGTTGCCTTGGCAAAGGAGGGTGCGGAAGTGCCCCTTGAAGGTGTCAGAGAGGCAGGCATACAGGATGGGATTAGCACAGCTCCATGAATATGACAGCAATACCACAAACTCAAAAGCTTTGGCAAAGGTTTGGGCCAGGTCACTTTGATACAGGGAGCAGAAGTTAAAGGTGTAAAAAGGCAGCCAGCACATTCCAAACACCGCCACAACTGCCACCACCATTTTGGTGACCTGCCGTTCCAGCCTTTGGTTCTGTTTGTGCGGCGCAATTGCTCTAATTCGCTTGGACCGCAGTGTTAGCAACAGTGCTGTGTAGGCTACTGTCATGACCATAAATGGCAAGGCAAACCCTGTGAAGAAGGTGTAAGTTAAGGTGCCAAGCCACCAGGCATCTGATACCAGGTTGGGTATACACTGGCCCCCTATCGATGAGAAGTGTAGCGCCATTGGAAGGATGGTGATGAGTGAGAATAGCCACAGAAATGCTGAAACTATCTTGGCAATGCGTGGCGTTCTCCAGCGAGCAAATCGAAGCGGGTCAGCCAGAGCCATGTAGCGGTCGATGCTCATCACCGTGAGACAGTAGACGCTGGTGAACTGGTTAATGCCGTCCAGAACCATAACCACTTTGCACGCCATGTCGCCAAATATCCAGTGCTTTTGAAAGTTCTGGCTCGCTATGAAGGGAAGCCCGACCATGAAAAGTCCATCGGCTACCGCTAGGTTCAAAATGTACACTGTTGTGGAAGACGTCATTTTGTCCAATTTCAAAATAGCAACAATGACAAGGGTGTTTCCAGCTAGTCCAAGGATGCACACCACCAAGTACAGTATAGCCATGGTGATGCCAAAGCCATCAATATTGTCTGCTAAATAAGAACGTTCCTCCAAATAAGTCTGATTGTATTCTTTATCAACTAAAAATGATAAATCCATTTTTGCCTCAGCAAATCGATGATTGATCCAAAAAGAGAAAGGGTTGCTTAATAACACTCAGAGACCTGGCAGCCAAGAAGGAGAAAATCTCTGCCTTTGTTGAATTCCTTCCTGAAATTAAGAGTCAGCCCTTGACTGCCCGTTGCGGATGTAAAAAGTTCTCAGACAAGAAAACAACTCAACCGTAAAAAAACCTTTGAATCAAACACCATGTCCAGGTTCAGAAAACCGTAGGCTGCAGCTCCCCTCCACCAGCAAATTGTTATTCCTTTAAAAAAAATACAAATTCAAAAACTTTAAAAGTTAGTTCCTCTGTGGTGGAGACCGCATGCTTGTCTATGACCTCCATGTGTACACTCAGCCATAAACACGCTCATTGTGGAAAAGAGGTGCGACACCCGAACGGTTGCTTGACTTCTTTTTCTCCTTCTCTCTGAGAGCCTTTATATATCCCACCCACCCATTTCTGAAGAGTTTGTCTGGTTCTGTGTGTGTGCCCCCCCCCACCCTCTTCAAACACAGCAGTCTCAGTCTACAGAGGTTGTGATAAACTCCAGCTTTGCGTAACCCCCCTCATCGCTCCCCTGGTTCCTGTGCGGTAATGCTGTGTCCAAGGTAAACGCTGGCCCCATCTGCTGAATTATTTTTGTTTCCTTTACTTTTTTCCTCCACACTTTCTTTATCTGCCCTCTGCTTTGGTTTACTTACACACAGACACACAAACACCCACACACACACATATCAAAGTACATCTGCTGTCAGGAAGGCAAGTCTACTGTCTGTTGTTCTAGACATTTGAAATGGCATACTTCTTTGGTTCCTGACACCCCCTAACTTTGAATTCTGCCATCTATTATATTTGTATAAAAACAGGAATTGTATTAGTATAAAAGAAAGGTAAAAAGGAAACAAGCAGAAAAGGAAGGCTGGAATTAGATTGATTGGTTGGAAATGGGGGGAAGGGTGTTGGTAAAGATTAAAGACCCCAGATGAGCTAGGACACGCATAGCTGAAATACCCCAGGAATTTCCAGCATGTTTCACCAACATTCATCAACACCACAAGAAAAGCTCATTCCAAGTCAACAGCTCTTCATCATTTTAAGTGTGGCTAATCTCATCTAATGTCAGGATGATTCTCATTGGATGCCGGAGAGATCCCCTCATAGATTTCAAAAGCCCTTACCTCGGCTAAGGTTTTCAGTGGTCTCAAATTAATGGAAAGAAATGCCTTTGTAGTCTTCACTTCAGGTTAGGTCGAGGCTTAACTTCCCCCTTGAGACAAGCACTTCACATGATAAAGTCCACCGTTCCACCCCAGCCCAGACCCCCCTGTAAAAACATAACAAGTATTTTTTGTTTCATAGAACTAATTCTGGAGGTGTATGACTGCTTTGTATTTCACAGGCAATATTTCACTGGGGTGTTTAGACACTGCAAAACCTGCAGCACAAGGGCAAGCGGAGTGAAATGGATGACATCTTTCACACATTACTCAAGGCTAAAGGTTTACTACACTTAACAGTTAATCAAAAGAGAAGCTTTTGAGAAGTTGTCTCTTCTCTGGTCTTGTTTTTCTCCTGTAAGTTCCCTTTTTTCTTTACTATCTCACACATTCATTGTTGTGGAATAAACAATAATAATAATAATAATAATAATAATAACTTTATTTATATAGCACCTTTTAAAAACACAGGTTTACAAAGTGCTTTGACAAACAGCATAAACAAGAACAAAGCAAACTAAACCAAACACAGAAGAACATAAACAACAGCAAGAACATAACTAATGCAAAATACAAAAAATAATTAAATACAATTCAACAGAAAAGAACCCAAAGTGCACGATACCCAACAGACATATATAACCCGACCATCACAAGAACCATCATAAGAACCCAGGCAACACAAGAACCCAACAACACGAGCTGAGACCAAGAGGACCAAAGATTTAAAAATATGTAAGAAACTAAAAGAGATAAAAATAAATAAAAAGATAACAGCAATAAGAAGGTAAGAGCAGTAAAAGAAATAGAAACAAGTGGTTAAAGGATCAAAAAACCCAAAACTATAATATTAATAAAAATAAAAAGTAAATATAAATATGAAACATAAATAGACAAAGTAAGTAAGATAAGAAATTACCAAGTTAAAACACAAGAGGAGATTAAGATATGAGCATAAATAAAAGTATAGTAAGAAGTAAAAGAAGATAAAAATAGTAAAACCAGTAAGAAAAGACATTAAGAAGACGACATCACATAAAAGCAAGTCTGTAAAAGTATGTTTTAAGAAGGGATTTAAAAGAATTGAGGGAATCTGCAAGTCTTATCTCCTCAGGGAGGTCGTTCCAAAGTCGAGGGGCCCCCTGACTGAAAAGGCCCAGTCACCTTTAGTTTTAAGTCTCGACTTTGGAACGACCAGGAGGCCCCCACCTGAGGATCTAAGACTGCGGGCTGGCTCATATGGTGTCAGTAGCTCTGTTATATAGCTTGGAGCCAGCCCCGTCCGTGCTTTAAAAGTAATGAGTAAAATCTTAAAATCGATTCTAAAACGTACAGGAAACCAATGTAATGAAGCTAAAATTGGAGTGATGTGATGTCGTCTGTTACAACCAGTAAGAAGCCTAGCTGCTGCATTTTGGACTAGCTGGAGGCGAGACAGTGACTTATTCGTGATTCCGGAAAAGAGGGAGTTACAGTAGTCAAGTTGGGAGAAAATGAGGGTGTAGATGATCTTTTCAAGGTCTGGTTGGGTTAGAATTGTTTTAATTTTGGAGATGGTGTGTAGATGGAAGAAGCATGATCGGACAACTGTTTTGATATGGGATTCAAAGGTGAGATTGCAATCGAATGTTATTCCTAGATTTCTTGGAATAAGGGACCGAGGCTGCTCTTTGAGATATGAGTGGAGTTTGGCGGGTTGAATACTATGATTTCAGATTTAGAATTGTTCAGTTGGAGAAAGTTTTGTGCCATCCAGCAGTTGATATCGTTTAGGCAGTTTCTGACAGCAGAATATATGTAGAATGAAATGGATGACATATTTCACTCAGCTAAATTTAAAGGTCACATATTATCCTCCTTTTTAACCAATTAAAATAAGTCTCAGAGCTTCCTAAAACCTGTCTGTGAAGTTTATTGTTCTAAATCCACTCTGATCCTGTATTTGATCATGTCTATAAACCCCTCTATTTCAGCCCTGCTCAGAACAGGCTGTTTCTGTGTCTGTACCTTGAAATGTAAATAAGCTGTGTCTGACCACGCCCCCCTCTCTGGAAGGGCTTGGTTGGCTCGGACTTTCTTGCACCGTGCCGAATTGTTAATGGTGAGAAGGCAGACTGAGAGGGCAGAACAAACACCTATGGGAGTGTCAACCACCTGGGGGAGGGGTTACTGCCCTTTGTGATGTCATGAAGGGAAAATCTCCAAATGGCCTGTTGAGCACACATTTTCTGAAAAGTGGAGCAGGCAAAAGACGAAGAGGATGGTCTTTTCTCATATGAATGTGTATGAATGGGATTAGTTACTTCTGATGGTTACTTTACACAGCAGCCTCTGCCATCAGGGTGTGAATGTGTAGGTGTGACCTGCGGTGTTAAAGTGTTTTGAATTTTCAGAAGACTAGAAAAGCGCTAAACAAGCTCAAGTCCAGCTACTTCCATCATTCTTGAATTATTATCAACTATTTCTTCCTTATATCTAACTGTGGTGTGTTATTTATGAATGTATTTGTGCAAAAACAGTTCAAGCTAAGTTGTTGTTGACAGAAATAACATGTGGTTTAACTAATATCTAGTAAGCCTACTTAACTAAGTCATGCTGAGTTTAAAATCATATGCCGCAATGAAATTATATAGGATAATAAATAAGCACCTCTCTAGGAAAAAAACTACCCACCCCAATTTCTTGAATCAATGTCAGTTATTAGATTTGGTACATAAAAAAAAAGTCTTCTTAAGGGCAGATAGGGTAACATCAATATCTGATTAAATTATTTAAATGTTTTTATTTTTTACAGGGTGTTTCTAAGATATAGCTATTAGTCACTTTGAAAATTAGCTGTGGGGTGTGGGGGCTAGTTTACATTTTTATCCAATCATAAAATCATCATGTTTCTCGTTAAATAAATATGTCAACAAAAAGTTGCTGTTCAATACGTGAATTAATCAAACGCATTAAAAAAACATATTTTGCCCGCCCATGTCGAATATGACGTCAAGTCGGGTACTGTAATTCTTTGCCGTGTTTGCGAGTTGTCTCTCTATGACGGAGGATTAGGGCCACGAGATTAAACTTTTAAAATCTACGACTTTGGTGTCTTGAGACCGGCCTGCACGAAAATGATGAAAGGAGAACTCTTACAGCCTTTTCCTCTGCAGACACAACTTCCTCCAAGTCAGGGCGCGGTCACACTGGCAATGTTATCGTACCATGCACTCCCCCCCCCCCCCCCTTCTCCCCATTCCCCCGCTGGCCTTCACTGCCTGCGGTCACTGCTCCAAGACAAACCTAAGCACGGTTACCTCGTGTACATATCTTCGTAATACAGCATATGCATGGCTTTATGTTATTTATGAAGTGTGTTCACAGACGGATTCGAGAAAAATTTAAAAAGAGACGCGCAGTCAAGTCACATCGGAGAACAACACAGAGAACATGACAGCGACTTTACTGACTTTGTGTCTTATTTTGAGTCATTTTAATAAGATACAGCCATAAATAAATTAAAAAAATAAAAGAGAGAACATGACTGCTACTTTGTGTCCTTACTTTGAGTCAGTTACAGACAGAACACTCAGGATTTCTTCACAGTAAAGGCTGTCAACGTTGTTTACCTGCGTGCTTGTGCTCATGCATGAAATGCTCTATGGGGAAGCACAGCTCTCCGAAGCGTGCCAAGGAAGTGTACTGCGCTTGAGCACGGCACGGAGCGGTTACACTGGTCAAATGAACTGGACTTTAGGGGTGAAGCGAGCTTAGGCACGGTACGGATTGCCAGTGTGACCGCGCCCTCAGTGTGGTTTCTTGCAGTCCTATCTTTTCAGAGTCCTGATATTTTATGACAATGTGATGATGATGATGTGCCAAAAGCATTTGTAGTTTCATATGTGCATAAGTAAAGCCCCAACACAACTATCAGATATTTGTGTCTGTTATCTGCACTTGTCTGCCTTGTTAAAGGGATCATATTATGCTTTTTCTGGTTCTAGCCCCCCTCTAAAAAAATTTGCCAGTGTGACGTCTTGTCAGTGTGAGATCACTGATCTAAGCCCATTGGCTCGTTGCAGCAAGCCCAGCAGCTCATGTTGCCCGTTAACTTCTGTAGCACGCCCACGATCAGCCGTAGCCTGCGGTAGCGCAGTAGTGCTACGGTGCTAATGTTTATGCTCCCATCAGAGCCAAAGTGGCTGCATTCCCAATATGGTAAAAGGGGCGTGACATTTCTGAGAACCATGCTGAGCGACTGACCAATTACGGCAGAGCCGACAGGCCGACCAATCAGATCAGACTTGGCACACGTGGGGACTCTGAACGTGGGCACTTCAGAGCCTTAGAGAGAGAGTCAGAAGAGAGCCGGTGCATGGAGCGGCAGTACATGAAAACAGACACTTTTTTTAGAACTTTATCTATTGTGAACTTACTTTAGTAGGTACATAGATTAAATATACGAACCCCAAAAAGGGCATAATATGACCTCTTTAAAGTGTCTAAGTTATGTGCAGAGCCAGTTTGTGTCCTGTTCATACATCATTTTAAAGATACAAGTCCCTGCAAGTTGAAGTGAAAACTTATCTTGAACTAGGCTAACTGTTTTTTTTTACCGACTACACAAGGAAGTAGCCTATTTACTTATTTGTGAAACCTTTACCAAATATAACAAGATGCTCCACGTTTGTCATTTTCGAACAGGCTGCTGCTGCTCTTCTGATATAGACTAAAATAGCGACATTAATCAATCCACATTTTACACATTTGTTTTCTTTAATTTGGCCTTAATCCTCCGTCGTAGTCGCTCCGATTTGAGCAGGCGTTCATGAGGATTTTAAAACTCGGAAGTTCATTTTTCCGATACGTCCGACAGCACTTGAATGCACCAGTAGACACGTGTACCGGGAAGTAGGAAGTAAATACAGAGAAGCAGAGGTTCCACTTGGACCAAGTGAGTAAACCTGAAAGACTCCAAATATAAGCTTAAGTTAATGAAACTTTTGAAAACCACTACATATCGTTTGAACATTTCAAAAAGCGAGATGTACAATGTTTATTAGAACATGTGTTAGTAAGCCGGTTAACATACATTTACAGAGTTAGTTAATGGCGTCAGGTGTGTTTGTCTTTGTCTTTTGTAATGTGTGATCATGTTTTTAACTGGTTAAACGAAATCCAGTTATACAACAAAATGTAATGTTTGCAGCTAACACTGTCTGCAAAAATAAAAACCACAACGAGGAATATCTTAGCTGTGTGTGTAATACCTAAAACAATTAATGCTTTGATAATGTGTAATGAACCTTTTACTATCTAATTTAGGCTGGTTTTGAAAACGACGGTACATATTGCTGCTGTTTACAATATGACTTTCTCAACGGGTCTGCAGCTGTTTCACTATGTTATAATTTCCATTAATTGTCAAGTGTGACCCAGTGGCCATTAATTATGGCCACTGGGTCACACTTGACAAAAAGGAAAGTAGTGACTAAAAAAAACGAGGCTAAAGTAAACACATTTTTGGATGCATGTGTTGTAATTCAATGCAAACCAGTCGCCCAAGTATCAATCTAAAAATGACAAGTGATGTGCACTTACAGTCATTGTTTCAACACCATCTACTGCGTGAGAACACACTGCTCCATCTCCTCATTAACAAGTTATGGGTTAACCCCAGACAGTTTGAGCCAAAGGGGGAATTCTCACCTACCTGTTAAAATCCTGGACAAACAGGATTTTAACATCCTGGATGCAGTTTTAAGTGTGTGTGTTTGTGTGTATCAAACCACTTATCTAAGCGCTTAAAGGGACAAATGTTGATCGTGTGTTATTTGTCATATTTTTTTAGGGCCCGACTGATAAGGGATTTTTGAGGCTGATATCAATATTAGGACGAGAAAAAAATCCAATGCCGATATCTTTCTTTTATCTGTAGAGATAGACCGCTTTAAACTCACGGGTGTGATAATGCTCGTTGTAATCCATAACACACTCTGCTGATGACGTTGCCAATACAATGATACTCAAATTCACTGTTGAATACATTTAGTAATATCGGTGCATATCTGCGATAAAATGAGCAGATACTGATAGTCACTGGATATGCTAATATCGGCTGATATAGGCTGGCCGATTGATCAGTTGAGCTCTAATATTTGTATTTCTATTTTCCTTGGGCATCAAAGATAAGCCTCAACATTATAATCTGATCATTTAGCATTGCTTGAGTTTTGTTCATGTAATTATTCGTCCATTTCTGTCTGATTCTAAATATTATTAGACATGTTCTGTATTTCTGTATTATTCTGTATTTTCATTTGTTGATTATTTGTTTTTTTTTAAATAAATAAATAAAAAAAGATGATATGAATATGCCACATGTTAAGTAATGGTGTACCTGTGTTGTTTGGCCAGGTCTGGACCATGATTGAAGGCTACAGCCCTTTTACACAGGCCCTGCTGGGAACTCTGTTCACCTGGGGTCTGACTGCTGCTGGAGCTGCCCTAGTGTTTGTCTTCTCCAGTCGACAGGTAACGTGTAAACCCATCATAACCAAACTGCTGGGCTTGAGTGAAGGCATTACATTTTGTTTGAAACAAAGTCATGACAAAAGTTAGATGCAAATATACTGCACACTACAATCTGCCAATGAAAGGCGTCTGATCCAACCTTTACAACAGGGCCCTGAAGACCCTGACACACCAGCAGTGTGTCCTGCTACGTCGCCACCTGTTGGCCCCAGTTGGCCTTTTTGTGGCCGATTCCTCATGTTGAATCGGCGTGTCGTGGTTGGGAGTAGGAATCTCTCTGATAGGCTGTTCAGCTAAGCGAAACAGGAGAGTGTACGGGAAGAAATACGGAAGCGCTTCTTCTATTTTTGTTCCACTATTAAAAGACCAAGGGCTGACAACGCCAGCGCCAATTTTTAACTGTTTATCAGACATTATTCTTGATTAGAAGTATCTATATTACGAGTGTTTAGCGACAGCGGTGTGAAAATTGTCTTCTTGTATCATAACAACGGTTTATATTTCCGCGTTCTTCCTCGTCCTCTCCCGGTTTCCCCTTTTTGTAATGACGATTACAGACTACTGCTGCCTGCTGGCATGGAGAGTTACTGCCTCTCACGCATGTGCAGAACATACGTGGTTGTTGGCTGTAGTCTTTGCGGTGTGTTGTAGTGAAACTTTTTGGCCAAGACAAAAGGCGCTGTGCGCCGACGCCACGGGCGGCCTATGTCGCCACTAGTTCTTTGCCGTCTGCTTGGTGTGTCAGGGACTTAAGAGTGCGGTCACACTTGCAATGTTGTTGTACCGTGCTTAACCCCTCCCCATTCCCCCGCTAGCCTGCACGGCCTGCGGTCACACTGCTCCATGACCTACTCAAAGGAGCCCATGACACTCCGCTGTTCATCTTCCTACACTGGCTCCCAGTTACTGCTCACATCAAATTTAAAACTCTGCTGCTCGCTTACAAAACAGCGACACAAACGGCTCCTCCTTACCTAAACTCTATAATCCAGGTCTACACTCCCTCCCGCCCACTACGCTCTGCCAATGAAAGCCATCTGATCCACCCTTCACAACAAGGTCCTAAGTCTCTAACTAGACTCTTCTCCTCCCCCCCCCCAGTGGTGGAACGAATTACTAAACTTCATTTGATTCTGCAGAGCCCCTTTGCACCTTTAAGAAAAAGCTGAAGACCCAGCTCTTTATGATCTTATTGATGACGATAATAGTGATGATGATGTCGATGGTTTTGTTGATAATGACATTATTTAGGATGGGTTTGATGCTTATTAGAACTCTCAAGAACTGCAGTCGATGTCTCTGGTCATTTCCTGTCAGCACCCGTTTGTCTGATCAGACTTACAGCTGTTCGTTTGCACTTACTAATGTTGTTGCCTTTCTAGATCCTTACTTTTGTTGTACTTAGTCTCTGATGTGTGTCGCTTTAGATAAAATGCTTCTTATAAATGAATTGTACCCGCTTCTTTTCATTACTGCTGTTTCAGAATAATATGGAGAGTCCCTAACTAAACATGATATAAACAAAAGGAAGATTTTGTTCAAATATAGACTTAAACTTCCAATCATAAGAAATTATGATATTAAGTTATTATGCTAACTGTTTATATCTACATAACAATACTTGATTTTATCTGGCATAATAAGAAAATATATCTCAATGTATTGTTTTTTCAGAAATTGAGACATTTATACAAATTGATCAGATATACTTGGATAAAAAGTTTCTTTAAAAAATGTCTGTTGTCATTAACCTTCTATTGCCAAGCCTTGAAGATTTCTTTAAAGTAAAACTGTACAACCCCTCTTCTGTTCTACCCTTTTCAGAAGCGAATCTTGGATGGAAGTTTAGGCTTTGCAGCTGGGGTGAGTAAAATGTCTTTCTATGGACCCACGTGTTTCTTTGTTTGAATGAACGACTTTAAAACAGCTCAAAATTAAATATAGAACCAAAGTTCAAACAGGTGAGGCTTAGGGTGGTTTCACACTAACCTGGGCCCGGATCCCAGTACACTTGACCCTAAAGTCCTCTTGAAGAGGGGGTCCTGGTCTTTTCAGAAAGCATTCAAGGTTTATTTAACGATATACCACCTTTTTCTTTCAATGCATGATCATGATCTTATGATTAAGAAGAGCAGTTAAGAACCTACGTTGTCCTCCCACCACGTTTTGAGCAGTAAAGCGGCTGCTCGCAATACACCATGAATGGGGGCGAATTTTTAACGATATAAGATAGCGTGCAGTGGATGTTGGTGGCAGCTGAACATGCGGTCATGATGGCGCATATCTCAGCATTTATTCTGGCTGCACTGCTTTAAAGGATGCAGGTATTAAAAGTACCATTATACACCACATTTGACAGTAACGTCTGTATATCCCTATCCTTCTCCCTTTTCTTTCAATGTTTTAGGTGATGCTTGCTGCTTCCTATTGGTCATTGCTTGCACCAGCAATTGAAATGGCAGAAGATTCTGGGAAATACGGCTCGTTTGCTTTCATGCCAGTGGCTGGGGGATTCACACTTGGAGCGGCCTTCGTCTACTTTGCTGATCTGGCTATGCCCCTGCTGGTAAGAACTCAGTGTACAGAGTCATCATTTTTGCACTGGTATTTTTAATATTGCAGACACCTACATAGAGGCAAAGTCAATCAATCAATCATTATTTGTATAGCGCCAATTCATAGCAAGTGTTATCTTGAGACGCTTTACTAAAGAGCATATGGAATAATATGCAGGAAGGATTTCTCCTTTCTATTCCTCACGTTCCTGTTGTCCACACTTCCTTACCGCTGAGGTGGAGGTCGGTGCAGGCAGTGCATGAATGAGGACGGTGGTGGTTGTTGGAACTACAGTCTGATGGGGTGGCTGGACTTCGGGCGGGGGATGGGACAATACAGTCCAAAGACTGAGGTTGGTTGTCGAGCCGTGGTTGAAGGACGACAAAGTCCGATGGTAGTGACTGGGCGTCAGGGACTTCAGGTGGTAGTAGTGCCTCATCACTAAAGTTTGGGGGAGCTTCGTCTACTCGAGAGCCTGGCTTCTACTGCCTGGGCAAGACCTCCTGGGCTTCTGGCACGGAAGGGGAGGGGGGGGTCTATAGCAGCAGGCCGTCCTCACCAACAATCCCAAGAAACCTCAGGAACTCCCAGGAATTTTCCTTTTTTGTGGTTAGTAACTAAGATTTATAGATAGCGACAAGCAGTAATATGATGTGAATGCACAGAGGGAGGGAGAGATAGGAGCTCAAGGTGCCAGTTTCCCCGGTCCAGAGTACAGACATATATCATAGTGTGGCAAAATAGCAATAATTGGACAACACTACAACACATACCCTGTGTTCCTCGACCACGTTTTGTCTTGCAAAACCCCCCACACCGGGGGCTGTATAGATAAGATAAGATATACTTTATTCATCCCAGCAGGGAAATGTAGGTGTTCCAGCAGCCAGCATACATACAAACACACAACACAACACATATATACATACATATCCCACTCATACAAAAAACATGAGCCCACAATACATAGCCAGGATAAAAAAGTGTTATGGATGGTCCATGTGCATAAGTAGCTGTTACTAATAGATAACAGTACAAAACACTAGCTCTGCCAGTGCATAGTATGATAGATAAATAAAGAATTATTATAAAAAAGCAGTCAAGTGTGCAAATATACAGGTGCAAAATACAGTTTGATATATGCAGCTCAGGCTAAAGTTTAAAAGTTTAAATATCTTCTGTCCTTACTTAAAGGGGAGTCGTTATAAAGTGCAATTGCAGTAGGTAAAAAAGTATTTTTAAATCTGTCCTTTTTGCAGCTTAGCTGCCGTAGCCTCCCACTAAAAACACTCTTTTGTTCACACACAAGATTGTGTAAGGGATGCATGTTATTGTCCATAATGTTCAACAGTTTCTGTATCATCCTTCTCCCCATCACCACCTCCAGGGGCGTATGGATGCAATGTGTGACACTTTATAGGTGTAATGAAATTCTTGGAATGATAAATAAATGAATACAACATTATGCTGCAGGACTCCTCCTGACTTGACTACGTCAAGCATGACATGAGCCTAAAATTAGCACCCACCACCTGCCAAATGCTGGTACTTATCGAATTTGATGGATAAAATAAATTGGATTGGGTGCCACGACACCAATCAGTGAAAAAATACTCCACATTGATCACGTTTGGTTTTGCTATGACTCACTGTCTTGTTTTTGGAGCCATGGCAACACTGGGGGGAATACAGTTGAAACACACTGTGATAAAAGGTAGCATAAAGAACACAAGGCACACGGGGGGTTCACACACTCAAACTCTTACACACACACACACACACACACACACACACACACACACACACACACACACCCATACACACTCACAGAGACATTGAGCGAGGGGCCATCACTGTTTGGACAGCTGCTGCTTCCACTTTTACCGGTTTCTTAACAAATACTGAAAGTGAATGAATACAGAAATCAGGAATGGAAAGAGAGGAGAGCGGGGACACTGTGAATAGGAGTGATAGATGGATTTTAATGATAACGTTTGCATTTTTGAGGGAGGGGTTGTGTATCTGCTTTTCATCGGTGGGGGCCGATGAGTAGCACAGAGAACTCCCATGATTCCCCGCCAGCCTCTTACCTCATCTTTTGTTATTGTATTGATTGAGGGCTCTCTGGTGGCGGAATTTACATACTTAAATTTTGTAAACAAGGAAACAACATTTTCAGTTTTTACAAATGTAAGGGAATATCATTTAGAACTAATTTTTTTAAGAAAGCATGTGCAACTTTTTGATTCAGGAGATGTCCACCAACATAATACCAAAACAAACTGCTGTTTGGTGACACCTCCGCCACACTGAATCCTCTGCTCTCCTATAGCGACACACCTCCAACCCCTCTCTACTCTACAAAATTGTCCATGTCTCGAGCTGCATTGTTTTGTTAGCAGGCTAGTGGTAGCGTTCTTTAGTAGGGCTGGGAATCTTTGGGTGTCTCACGATTCGATTCAGAATCGATTTTCGATTCAAAGCGATTCTGGATTCATTGATCCATGGATTCAAAGTCCATTTATGAAATAGTACATACTTCAGGATCTACTCCAGTCATCTGTGAGTCTGGCTAAATATCTTGTTGCTCTATTTGGCATTCTACTGAGTTAAAGAGATAGCCTTAGCACTTAGCTTAGCCCCAAAAAAAAAATCTATTTTGGAAGTTATGAATCGATTTTAAGTCTTAGAGTAGAAGAATCTCGATTTTTTTCCCACCTTTACTCTTTAGTTTGTTGGTAGCTTGCATTGCATGTACATTTACAGATTTATTTTTGGTGCCTTTAATGGAGAGATAGGACAGTGGACAGTGTCGGAAATCAGTGAGAGAGAGTGGGGAATGACATGCGGGAAGGAAGCCACAGGTGGGAAGTGAACCCGGGCCGCCTGCTTGAGACGACAGCGCCCCTGCATGTACATTTACACTGAATGACCATGATCTAAAAACGCTTACGTGACATTTAAATAAGCCGTGAGTACAGTATGTTATTCTTTGTTTCTCTTGTCCCTCAATTAAACAACTTTTATATGTGGGGGGATGAGCCGGCCGTCCTGTCGATGTAAACATCCTGTAAATACGGCTCAGACAACATCACACACAACGGGACTCGCGCGTCACTCTTATTGTGGACAGTCATGACTCAGAGAGATATTTACAGAGGATATAATGGATTTTTGTCTATATAAATATATGTTGCACACTTAAATACCTATAAGACCATCATCTCCTGCCAGTCCTCTCTAAGATCAGGACACCTTCCTCTTTCAGTCTACTCAGGTAAAGCTGTCAACAGGACTTCAGAGCCATGAAAGAGATCCTGGCTAAATTGGATCAATGTGTTGTCCAACCATGAACAGCAAGAGGCAGAGGATTACTCTGGTGAAGATGCCCTGCTGGTCAATAAGGAAGTCAGATAGGGAACTGCTATCAAACACATTTTATGTTTCAAAGAGGCTGCTCGTCCTATCCACTTGCAGTACAAAGCACCTTATTCAACCTCTGCTACAAAGACTTTCAAACATTACTTTGCATACATATTGAGATGTGCTGGAAATCAGCCCTGTTGGTTCATTGTGCTCTTGTTCACTACATAATGAAGGACACAGTAGTTTAGAGCTTAAAATCCCCATTCAAGTTTTATAAAGACCCTATCTGTGATTCACATTTAAAAAAAAATGAACACTGAGAATTTGTAACATTTCAGCCAGCTGTGACTTATTAAAATTGAGACAAACTATAATGTCATTTTGATTAACTTTTTCTGTCTTCAGTATCAACCCTAAAATATTTTACACTTTTTTTGTCCTGCCTCTACTTGTCTTTCCTTATTTATAAACTGCTACCTTTTTGCAGTGTGATCATATTTTAGATATCTATGTTTTGCTATTTCTTTGTGAGCCCTTTTTGGCACTTGACTGTTCACTTGAGGCCAGCTCCAAAAGCCAATCTGTTGGGTTCAGGTAGCAGTCACACATTATCCTCCTTTTCAGTCAGTTTAAATTATTCTCAGAGCTCCCCAAAACATGTGTGTGAAGTTTCTTGTTCTAAATCCACTCTGATCCTGTATTTGATCATGCCTATAAACCCCTCTATTTCAGCCCTGCTCAGAACAGGCTGTTTCTGTGTCTGTACCTTTAAATGTAAATGAGCTGTGTCTGACCACGCCCCCTCTCTGGAAGGGCTTGGGTGACTCGGAACACCAGGATACCTTGCATCATGCCCATTTGTTTTTGATGAGAAGCCAGACTCAGCTGGCAGAACAAACACCTAGCTGTGGGAGTGTCACCCACCAGGGGGAGGGGCCCTTTGTGATGTCATGAAGGGAAATCTCCAAACAGCCTGTTTGAGCACACATTTTCTAAAAAGTGAAGCAGGCAAAAGACGGAGAGGATGGACTTTTCTCATTGGTTTGTAGACAGACTAGAGACACATATTAGTGTTAGAAAAACCTGCTGAAGTGTATATTGTATTATGTGACCATTAAGCCACATGAAATTGGTTTTAAACACAAAAATGCATGCTTATTGCATTGCATCTCATGAAATGCGTACTTAAATCTGAGTGAAAATAAGCCTTTACAATCACAATTTTATTTACCTAATTGGCTCATCTGCATAGCATTGGTTTGCGTGGCAATCATTTAAGTGCAGTTACAAACAGTGTGTATGAGTTGCCTGAGTAAGCAAAAGCCCTGCCAAAATATTTGTTTACCAAATGCTCTTAATATCATTACCGTTCCACATGCATAGATAACAATGCGTTAATTTGGTGGCAAGGCAATGAACGCATTGAAAATAATGGCTTGCATAGGGTAAGCCTTTGCTTGTGGTCTTGACACGGTCTTTATCTCTAAATGTCTTGTTGTTGACTCGGCCTCGGAGCACTCTGGTCTCGGGTATGTCTTTGTCTCGGTTGGTGTGGTCTTGACTACAACACCACCTTGTAGTACATTAATAATAGAGAGCCATTGATGTGAAGCCAATATGTTACACATATATTGATAAAGAATCAAAATGTATTTGTAAGTAGGGCTTTCAAGATAACACATTTGATTTGTTTATCAAAGAAAAATAAAACATAAAAATGTACTCTATGATGCCTCTCACCTTCAAACTTCACTGAGAAAACCGAGGGATTGCAAACCTTATGAGAGCACATGACTTGGCTTTTTAACTTGACTTTTTTGCTTTCCGAGAGAACATCAGCGTCTGCAAGTCAAGTGATTAATTAAATCACAATCTTGCTCTGAACGGTACCCAACAACACCAAACCTGTGGCCAATCGGGTCTACACATGCTCTGCAGAGAAGCGCTCGCATATAAAGAAGATACATGTCCTCTTGCGGGTTTGTTTTAGATGAATTGATGACATTGATTCTGGATTCATATAGACTCATCCAGTGTAGTTTCAAAGACTTGAGAGTACTGCGGCTCACCTGTTGCTTTATAAACGGCTGAAGATAGTTATCTACAAAAGTATAAGGGTTGTGCATGATGTTTGCAGTGAACCTTTGTGTGTTGACTGTTCGTATGAACTGAGGGACAACTGTTTTCCCAGTGGTTGGATCTTGGCTTGCTTTTCAGGTAGCCAGGGTCCAATTGAGCCGCATGATTCATGCAGCTAACAGCGGTTCTCCAGCTCATTTATTCACTGCATGAATACAGAGCTCATGCTCCCTGCTGAATATCACATGACAGGTGTGTGTGTGTGTGTGTGTGTGTGTGTGTGTGTGTGTGTGTGTGTGTGTGTGTGTGTGTGTGTGTGTGTGTGTGTGTGTGTGTGTGTGTGTGTGTGGGTGTGGGTGTGTGGGTGGGTGGGGGTGTGTGTGTGTGTGTGGGTGTGTGTGGGTGTGGGTTTGTGTTGGAAGATGTTTTTCCTACCGTTCTTGCTGCTGTTCGGCTTACCTATGAATAATCATTGTGATGAAATGTCACCTTCCAAACTCAGCGGCCCCAAGCAAATAACTGTTGAGGGCTATGGTGGCTGTGTGTGTGTGTGTGTGTGTGTGTGTGTTTGATAGCAGTTGCATGTCCTATTCCAGTCTCTTATGGTTTTAACTATTAACAATAATATAAAAAAATATATTTATACATCTTTCTGAATATAGAGGGGGTAAAATGGATATGGACTTATATTTTTCAGTGTAACAGGAAACCGCCAATTTAATTAGGCATGCCATAATAACTAGGGCCAGACCGATATGGGATTTTGGAGCCATTTTCGATATTAGGGACAGAAACAATCCGATTCCGATAAATGCACCGATATCTTTTATTCTTGATCTATCTTTGTTCTGTAAATATAGATAGATAAATATATACACATTAAATGTGTTGATCCCTCATGAAATGCAGTTATCAAACACTTGTGGAAAAGATATATAATGAGGACAAGATGGTCACTCAACTGGAAAGTAACACAATCTACCTTTAATGAAGCTAGAACAGAGTCGGACTGTAGGTGAACAGGTGTTGGAGTGAGACAGAGAGTGAGAGCAGGAAACTGTGTATACTGTATCATGTAACATGATGTTGGGCTTCTTCAAAACCATAGAGGTTTTTGGAAGTGCCCCCCTGAACACATGGCTCCCTAGGCAACTGCCTGTATTGCCTGTGCCTGCTGCAGACCAAAGCAGCTGCAGGTGATGTGCTTGCTATGGTATCATCTGTTGAGTGTGGCCATTGGCATGCAAGATGTGGAAGGTAACAAAAAGTGGGAACGATAATGTGCCAGCAATGAAAAATAAAAATGTAATGTGTCAGGTATACACACACACACACACACATATATATGTATATGTGTGTGTGTGTGTTTTCCAGCCGGCATTCCACTAATTATTACCCATGGAAACCTGATCCCTGGTGTGCCTCCGGTTCATTAAGTTTTTGTGTGTAACATTCTGTACTTCCTCTTTGATGCCATCGTGTCATGTTTAATCAAGCTGTTCCCTGTAAATCACGTTTCAATTTTAAAAATTAAAAAGGTTTCCGTGGCTCACAAAAGAGATTTTCTGATGTTCCTGGGTCACTCTCCCTTTTGTCTTCACTTCAATCTTTGTTTTGATTTCTGTGTTATATTCTTTTCCCTCCTACTCTGTCTGAGTTCAAGGTCTCCTGTGTCCTTTGTCAACGTTCCAGATGTTCATCATTCATGTTTGATTACCATTTTTAATTCTATCAACCGTGTACTAAACAAATAGGAGGCGGTTGAATGATTTGTATTTTTTAATTTTATATACTTTATTACTCCCTGAGGGAAACTCGGGTTTTACACTCTGTTATTGAGGCTTCTCACATACATAGGCCCAAATCACAGACATGCACAAACAGGGCTGATACACACTGCAGCAGAGCGGTCTGAGGTTTGGTGCCTTACTCAAGGGCACCTCGGCAGTACTCGGGAAGTGCCCTAGCACCTCTCCAGCTACTAGACCAACTTCCATATTATGGCCGCATCGGGACTTGAACCGGCGATCCTCCGGTACCCAACCCAAGCCCCTGTGGACTGAGCTACTGCTGACCCCGTGACAGTAGCAATGGGGTTGAATGGAAAGTCCAATGATTCAATCTGAGATCATTGCATCACGTGGTGAAAGACTAAAAAAGGAAAGCAACAGGAGCAAGGCAGTTCAGTGTGACTTAATGTTTATGGTTTGAACAACCATTAAGTTTCCCTTAAAGAAATAATGGTGGAACTCTTTCTTTCTATCAGCATTAAAACATGTATAAACATTGGACTATATCTTTATGCATGCTAATATTAATAATAATAAAAAATTATACATTAGACTTTTATAGTTCTTTACCGAGTACTCAAAGACGCTAAACAAAAAAGAACGCAACGGGGCGCTGGTGGCTCAGTGGTTAGTGCACGCGCACCATGTATGGAGGCTGTGGTCCTTCAAGCGGGTGGCCCACGTTCAAATCTCACCTGTGGCTCCTTTCCCGCATGTCATTCCCCACTCTCTCACTCCCTGGTTTCTGACTCTATCCACTGTCCTATCTCTCCATTAAAGGCACAGAAAGCCCAAAAATAAAATCTTAAAAAAATAAAAATAAAGAAATAACACAACAACAGTGAAAACAATACAACGAACTGATAATGTAAGAGAAGGAGGATGAGAACAGAGTTTGTTATTGTTTGTAGACGGTGTTTTGGGGATGTTTTTGATATGTTGGTCAAAGGAGAGGGTTTGATCAAAGATGACACCAAGGTTGCAGACATGGTGGGAAGGGAGCACGGTAGAGCCATTGTACGACAGGGAGAAGTTAAGGGTGGACTTGATGAGTGATTTGGGACCGATGATGATGATGACTTCTGATTTGTCACAGTTAAGTGCATGGCCTAGTGTGTGGATTTAGGAAGAGTATTGCTTCGACTTGAGTTGGCTGTTTATTTTCTACACATGATTATGTCAATCTTTTAAACAGACACAGCTTTTCTGCCACCAGTGGGCATGCTTCATGTACACAAGAGTATATACAGTTTCTTTCATATCAGTCAAATAATGCATTGATTTACCGCTTTTCAGTAGTTAGAGAAGAGAAGTGTTCACAATGCTAGTTCACACTAAACGTACAGGTAGTATATAAGACATCCTTAATAGTTCAGCTTTAGATGATAGAGATCTAATGTTTAGGAGTCCACATTTAGCTATCCTGTTCTACTTTTGCAGTGTCTCTAAATTAAAATCACGAGCGAGAAAAGTGGGTAAACTATACAATTTGAATGTATCTGTTAGAATAGAATAAAATAGATCTTTATTAAAAACTTTACGTGATCATAAAGAGAGCATAGTTAACAAGAGAGGCGGACTGGAAAATAAGAGGTAAACAAAATGAAAGGGACGCGCACATCGCAGAACAACACAGAACATGACAAGCTACTTTACTGACTGTGTGGCTTATTTTGAGTCATGTTAGGCAGATAAAGCCATAACACTATTTACCGATAAGGAAGGCTGTCCACGCCGTGTGCCTGTGCTTGTGCATGAACTGTACCATGCTGCCACTCTTGAGAGCCATGGCCACGTAAGTGTACAGTGCTTGAGCACAGATCGGAGCACTCACACTAGTCAAACGAAACTGGACTTGAGGGCTCAAGTGTGCGATACGGATTGCCTCAGAGCGGTTTTACATTTCACCCATTCACACTGACGGCAAGGGGGTGTGTGTCTGTGTGTGTGTGTGTGCGTGTGTGTGCGTGCGTGTGCGTGTGTGTGTGTGTGTGTGTGTGCGTGTGTGTGCGTGTGTGTGCGCGTGTGTGTGTGTGAGAACACCATTGAGGTGCAAGTGGATGCAGTTAAATAGATGTTGGGGACGTTTTACTGGGTCTGACCACATTCTCTGCATTCCTTATTAACTCTAAACAGACACACTGAGTCGTTCAACATCTGCCTGAGGGAGTTAGTTATCTTCCCTTTCTTTCTTTCTTTACCTTGATTGTGCATTAGTGTGAAACAAATATACAAGCGCAAAATACCCAGTGATCAACATGGGTGCCCCATGTCGTAACAGATGGGTGAAGTCACTCAGACTTAGGCCATTATTATTTACAGTCTATGGTTATCACTAGTGATCACTGTTATTTGACTTAAGTAAACGGAATCCTCCATTATAAGTGAGCTTTCAAAAAGGAAACCAGCAAGGGAGAAAAGCAAAATGATTCCTCACGCTGTTGCATATATTAGAAATAGGTAAGGAATGTGTCAGTTAAAACAATAAAAACAAAGGGTACAACATCATATATACAACATCAAGCGTTTCCTGTGCTCCTTGTGTATTGAATTAAATTTCTGTTTCTGTCTCTTCATCAGGGTGTAGGTGCTGACCCCCACACTGCCTTGGCTGTGCCCCCTGAATCAAAGCTGGTCAAAGAAAAATCAGAGGAGGCCCAATTCCAAGCCTGGAACAAGGAAGACGATATGACTATCAGGATAGGTAGAGCTCGACATCTCCCAGGCAAGCCTCCCATCATATACCACACCAATGCCATGCATTTGTAGCAACAATAGTCCAGTCCTTCCAGTGGGAAGATTTAAGATTACCCTCATTCTAAACATTTTGGGAGAGAGACTGCAATAAGTTCTCTTTCAGCTCTTGCTTCTCTGATGGCCTCATCTGTCTTGTCTGATTTTTCTGTCTTAACTTTATTTACCTCATCCGTCCCTTTGTCATTAATATTTTATGCTTTCCTAACTTTAATGCTTTTTCAATCAGCAACGCTTTTAGGTCATAACATGTGGTGTGTGATCTTGGGTTTGGGACACTTAATACAATTTTCTGACATATTAATCACGCTAAATCAGGTGTGTTTTATGGCAAACTTTTTCCAAACTGGGCAGTTCTAATTAAAGTAACCTAGTGTTCCATTTGAGGCAGCATAGGGCTCAACATTGTGGTTTCCAGAATTAAAAATCCCATTCATTTTCTCCACAGCTGATTTGATTATTAGCCATAATGTCATAACCATCACATGTTCGTAAGATATCAACCTCGTTATAAGAAAAAGGGAAATTTCACTTCTGGAACCAGAACTGCCAAAAAAGCGGGTGGTCACTGTTGAGCTCTACTGTCCAGGACGGGACCAGAATTTTTATATATATTTTCCCCATTGTTCACCATCTGTGCAAACAAAGAATGATACAGCAAATTAAAAAAAAGAATACAGTCTTGAACGAGGTAGCTCAAGCAAATAATGAAGTCGGCAAATAAAACATGACCATAATATGTATAAACTATGTCGGTTTAGGATTGCTAGAAGATTTTGCTAAGGTGCCTTTACACCCTCTGCTCGGTTCATTTGGTTTATAACGAGTTAAAAAAAGATGAGTTGTTTTCTATCAGTTCTGGTCCAGTTCAGGTTCTTGCTCTACTTCACAATGAGTGCTTCACAGATCTACCTACAATAAGAGGAGTCTGAGCCAATGTATGAGTCGCACCTCTTCGTTTCCATTAACCTCTCTGGGATCTCACAATAATTCAGAGATTTTATTATCAGGATTTTTTGACATTTTTAAGTTTCAGGGGAGTTATGTTCGTCTTTGATGTAAGAAGTCTGGTCAATAGGGTTTGCTGTATGTACGATCTGAAGATGAATGTGTGAACAGTGCTGAGTTACTTTGATGATATTTTTGAGGACATGCTACTGTTAGCAGCTCGAGGTGCTAAACTTTACAAACACAAAGAGCAAAACTCCTTAAAGTGTAAGCAGATAAAAATAAGTGATATCAGCATATCAAAGAATTATTCAAGTACCCTACTTCTACCAGAAAATAGAATATATATTTACAAGCACAATATTGTTGGACTATCATGTTGGCTGTTGTCCCTTTCATTTACCCAGGTTTTCTGGGAGAAATGATTCCCTGAATAGCAAGATGTTAATACTGTTTTTAAAATAATTGGCTCAACCAACGACAGAAGATCATCCTCTGAATTAAAAATGATCAAACAAGGCCTTTTACAGTCTAGCTGTAAAACACAGTTTACCCATTCTTCCAGCATATGAATCAGGTCTTATTGGCTGTATCCACGTATGTCTGTAATAGACCTTTCACATTTGCAGATATCTCCTGAAAAAATCCTGATATACCCCCGCCAAGCTGAGCGCCGAGCAAAGTCTCGTTTGCCTTTCTTGCGTGCTGCACTGAAGTGAAAACATTTTTAACTTCGGCGCAGCGTTCTGTGACGTCACCTCCGCACGTCCAATAGGAGGGAAGATCAGATCACAATAAACGGTGTCTCACTTTCCTGAGTTCTAGTTTACAGACCTACCAGGACATAGGAGAGAAATATCCAGTTTGAAATTAAATGTCCGATAGTTTGGCTTCACCAGGTGTGTTTAATGCAGCGGCAGAAACGTGTGTGAAGCGGTCGTTATAGAGCTGCAGCTCCTGGACGAGTCTCAAGTCCTGTTGAACCCTGAGGTTTTCATGAACACATAGCCTCTTTGCTGCTCATCTCCTCATCCTCAGCAGTAGAAAGATCAGGGCTTTCTACTTAACAGTGGACAGATACAAACATACTGTGCATCCAAAAAGTATCTATTTTCCCGACTTTTGTTTCTGTCACCTTGCAACATGCTTTGTGCTCGTGTTCGCCCCACTTCTGCTCCGAGCGTAGCGCACACCGCTTCTGTTTTTTTCTGTTAATAACAAAAATATGCAGTTAATTTTCTTGGCATTAGAATATCACGCTTACCTTAACTCACACAATTTTCTCTTGTAATGTCTTTTAGAGGTCTTACTTTTTCTACTTTCTAATGATTCAACATGATTGTTGGTTGGTGTCTCCTTTCAATCTAAGACAGCTTGAACTTGGTGGGGCTAATTCTGCTATGCCCTTCAGGGTTTCTAAGGCCTGTCTGTGAAGCAGTGGTCTCTGGATTAAACAAATCCAAAATCGTATATATGTTCATCCTTCAGAAGTGTGGTATATGAATGTGGATGGTATGTATTGCCCTCAGTTTTCTTTCCCCATGTTGTTATGTATCTTTCTGTTTCAGCTGCGGCCTTGCCTAGCAGACACAGCTCCACCCAATGTGAATATTACTCGACATTAGGGATATATGATTCTATATTATCACTATGCTTGGTTCACTGTAAGATTTCTCAAGGTACCATTTTCACATTTTTTACTTACACCAATGAGCCATTAAGTTATGACCACCTGCCTAATGTTTTTTCGAGATCCCCTTTTGCTGACAAAACAGCCCTGACTCGTCGAGGCACTGTGTGCTGTGACACCTTTTTTTCACAACCAGTAAAAACTTTTTAACAAATAAGATCTCTGAAGCTCTACTGTTGAATCGGAAAAAAACTGGCTCCCCATGCTCCTTGGATGCCAATGACCCCTATTGCTGGTTTACTGGCTTTCCTTCTTTGGACCACTTTGGTAAGTACTGACAACACATTCTAATCTTTCACGACCTAAGATCTTCTTATCACACACCACTAGGCTGTGGTATCTAGCTGACCCTCCCTAGTTGAAATGGGTTTCATAAAACACTCCATACATTGGACCTCTTGAATCTCAACCAGCATATCACTCCAAATTGTCTTCCGTCCTGCTTTTGCATATGGGCTTCCGACATAAGTTTGCCCACTCTTTATTTGTCTTCTGTACTGTCTGATAGACACTCTTTTATGCGGCAGCGACTACATCACAACAGACCACACAAGCACCGGCAACCTGAGGCCCTGGTCTGTGTTGACAGTGCCATTCCTTCCACATCATCTGCCACGACGTCTACTCTGCCATGTTCAGGCTCCTGAACACTCGCTCCCTAAACAGTAAAGCGCTAATCATCCATGACATTATCACACAAGGAAACTTGATCTTGTGACACTCAATCAAGTCAGGCTATGGATACATACAGAAGCCTCATTCCATGGGTAAGGTGGTGGACTGGCCTAAGCTCCCTTAATATCTAGGGTTTCTGAGCTACACACCTCAATCCACACCCTCATCTGCACTCCTGCTAGGAGACTTCAATATTCATGTGGACTCAAGCAGTTGCACATTTGCCACTTATTTCCTATCACTACTGGACTGTTGCAAGAGCAGCTGCCACACATCTCCATCAGCATTTGTCCAACCATGAGCTCTATGAACCCCTCCAATCTAGCTTCAGAGCACACTCCAGCACAGAGACCATAAAATCACAGACCCTCTCAATACTGATGACTCTGTCAACATTAGTATCCTCATTCTCCTCCACCTCTCTGTAGCCTTCAACACAGTCTCCTGCATCATCTTCCTAAACAGCATATCTGACTTGGCCTCAACTCTGAAGCTCTTTCCTGGCTCCAGTCATGACTCCAGTCAAACAGGAAACTGTTTGACACTGTCCGTCTGTGCTTGGCCCCCGTCTTTACAACAGCTACATGCTTCCCCTTTTTGCACCACAGCCTAAGCTTCCCCTGCTATGCTGACGACACCCAGCTCTCTTGTGAGAGAAATTTCTTCCAAAATCAGGGGAATTTCAATTTCTCTAAAAAAAAATAAGAACACAATGTAATATGATACAGGAAACCTTTAATTAACTTGAGCACAGAGGAGAAAAATTCTCATCTGTCCTTTCCAGAGCATTAGCCCATACTGACCTTAAATAGATAGAAATCCCACAGTCTCAAATACATCAAATAACATTTAAAACAATAAAACACTATAGAAAGTAACCACACCTGCATACAATCAACAGCAGAACGTCTGCCTGAAGGTAAACCCACCTACACACAATAAAACAATACATCAATAACAGAGCATCTGCTTAAAGGAAAATCAAACCTTTCATAACAGAGATGGTAATTACCAGTTGGTCAGTCACAGAGAGGTGATTCAGGAAATCCTGAAATGCAAACCCAAACCTCTGTCATCCAAATTACTTCTGCAATGAAAAACAAGTTTATCAAAATTCCCTCAGTACTAAACCATCCACCCAGTGAACAGAGCTTCATTGCTTTTTTATTTACTCTATCAGTCATGAGTAATGTAAAATAGAGCCCGGTCCTTTCTGCTCTCAAGGTTAGGTTAAGTTTTAGTAAGCAGTTTTAGTTTTTAGTAAGGCTCAAAACTATTCTAGTTCCTTCTGATACTAAGGGCGTTTTTACATTAGACCCGATTGTTTCGTACCATGTCCAAGCACAATTGCTCCCCCCTCCCCTCTCCCCCTCTGGTCACATTAGTCACATTCACATTAGTAACATTGTTCCATGTCCTGTTACACTTGCGTATGTACACAGTCTGATACAGCAGGTGGAAGTATGCAAATAGTTGGTTGTCACATCCGCCAAGAAGCAGAAAAAATAAGAAGCAACCACTTGCAGACTGACCCCATCATGCTAACTGTGTGTGTTTTTGTTATTTCTGAGACGTCAACAATGACCCTCTCTCTACTTCTTTAACGTGCAGCTCAGAGGATGAATCTGCCCCGTGCTGTGCAGATAATACGGTTTTTGAAGTGTCAGGAGCCGTTTAGAATTATGTTGTATAGCGTACCACTTTCTTGTTTGAGCACGGTTGCGTTCACATCTCCCGTGGACTGTACTTGTGAATCGTACCCACATCTTCAAGTGAACCCCGGCATAGTACCCGAGCACGGTAAGTTTGTGTTCACACTGCTCAAATGAAGCGGACTTTGGGATCAAGTGTACTCGGATATCCGAGCCTGAATCCCTAGTGTGAAACCACCCTTAGTAAACATGTGGCACACCCACTCAAATCTGAATGCATTCATACATGCATGCTCAAAACTGTTCTAGTTCCTTCCGATACAAATGCACAGGTCTTAAGTACTTCGATTGGTTTTGGGCAGAATTGAAGAGAGCCTTATGGAATTCTGTATATTGAGGTCTTCCATTTTTCTTTTGGTTTATACTAAAAAATTGGATTGGATCTGGGTTTCCTCAATGTATAGCAGCATACTTTTTCAGGCACTAGGGCAAAAGCTGCTGCCATTACAACTTACTTTTTAACAAGGAGATGATGCAATTGTTGAGATCAGAGAAAAGTGTAAATAAATGTTAGCAAGCACAACTAATGTCAGTGTTTTAGGTTTTCTGTAGAATATAACAAGATGAAGCATTCTTGAAATTAAAACTCCCTTTACCCTCCTTTTTGTTCCCTCATTTATCTCTCTCTTTCAGACTGTTCAACACAGATATAAAAAGAGGCAGAGAGCTTACTGAATCTTTTATTTATCTAAGTGCTTTTTCCTGAAGGAGGTTTTTCAGTCTTGATGGAATGGAAACATATGACTCATGGGCCATTCAGATAGGACGCGCTGTGCTCGCGGCGGGGTTGGGCGCAAAGCAGAAGGAGGAGGACGCAAATCTTCAACGCAAGTTGCTAGGTGACCAAAACGATAGTCGGGAAAATAGGTTGGGAAAGTAGCTTCTGCCACAGCACTATTTAGAAAAATACCTTTCTTCTGCTGAGGAGGAGGAGACGAGCAGCAAACGAGTGTGTTTATCAAATCCTCAGGGCACGACAGAGTTTAAGCTCATCCAGAAGCTGCAGCTCTATAACGACCACAAGCAAGACAAACATTTCTGTTGCTTTTTAAACACACCTGGTACGCCCAAACTACTGTTTTCTTGCCGATGTCTCGGCAGGTCTTAAAACTACAGCTCAGGAGGTGACGTCACGGAGCGCAGCGCCCAAGTTGAGAATGTTTTAACTTCCACACAATGCGCACTGATGGCAAGCGCGATACCCTCTTGCGAGGTGCTTCACATAGATTGACAGCAGTGGGCAGCATCCACGCGTCCTGTCTGAATGACAGTAGTCCTTAAGTAGTAGGACTCTATGTAAAATCTCTCGATGGCCTCATGTTTCCCTACTCAACACTCATCTTTGCAGCCACTTAATTGGCTTAACTTTTCTAAGATGAAAAAGTCTTTGGGTCCGAAAACAAAAAGTAGTAAACGAGAACAAAGGGAACTGTATACAGCCCTACACAGCCTTTATGCAGCACAGTTTCTTCTGTGAGTCTGTTTCTGTGAGTGATGTTTGTTTGTGTGCAGTTGCTGTTGTAACACGCAGCTTAACAGCTTAAGACACCAAAACAGGGCTTAAGGGAAGAAACGCCATCCATTGGGATGACGATGTTTCTTTGTGTCTGCTTGAAGTATGGCAAGATAAAATATCAGGGCTGAAAGGTCTCTTGCACCCAATTGTGTTGCATCCCTTTAGTGTGGGACCCTCTGCCCACGGTGAGTGCTGAGTGCATTTCAAAACAACCAGCACTGCATATTCGTCTTTGTGTCCGACAGTATCAAAGAGAAGGCTTTTTATTCCTACTCCGGCCCTCAGACAACATTATACAAGGGTTAAAAAATGTAAAAATCAATATTTCTCACATCCTTTGTAGCAAGCAGCATTCAGCTGCTTAATAAGCTCTGATCATACAGGATGGACTTGGCAATCTCCACTTTATTGAACTTGTGGCTAAAGTCCCTCACGTAATCATGTGATGCTTTGATGTATGTTTCTATTATTTTTTGTATATGATTTTGTTTTTTTGTGCTGTCCTGTATATGGTTTTGATGTCTTTTGTCATTTATATTGGGTTTTTATGTTTTCGATGCAATGCAAATTTCCCTAGGGCCATTAAAGTTTTCATTCATAACTTGTGCTCACAATATAATTATCGTTGCTGCATGGAACACCAATAGCCACAATTTTGACTTTTCGAGACCTCAGGGGCTCCGTAGATTATTTTTCTTTTCTTTGGGTGTTGTGGAACTAGATTAGCGCTGGCATCGGGGCGCCGGTGGAATAGTGGTTGATGCACGCGTTTCATGTGCAAAGGCCGGTCCTCCAGGCAGGCGGCCTGGGTCTGCTCCCACTTTCTGACTCCACTGTCCTATCTACAAAATAAAGGCATAAAAAACAACAACAAAAAATCTTTAATTGCATTGATCTTATTTGGTCATACTCAATTTAAAGTGCTGTCATTTAGTTTCAGATAAAAATAATGGCTAGAAATCCACTGGGACGATTGAAAGATGTATCATTTACAATAGTCCCAGAAAGCTTGGGTCAAGCAGTACCAAACACAAATGACAGATTGAAGACAGAAGTGAAGAAGAGTACAAGTTCACAGGCCTCTATTATTAGAGCATGTTTACTTTGGAAACCAAGATGGAGAAAATGGAACAAAGACGAGAGAAAAACTTGGCCTTAAAACTAGCTTGTGGACAATACATGACCCCGAAGTGAATAAATGGCCCTTCAGAAACAACATAGATCAAGCTTTGTCCAGCTGCTGTTCCCTTCAGGGGATAGATGTAGGAGGGCTTCATCCATACAATAATTAATATAGTCGTGACAGACAGAACACCACTGGCATATTTGTCTTGTCATTAGATGTTTTTTATACAGTGAAATGTCTTATTCAGATTCTCCTTTATCTATTCCCTCTCAGTGATACCAACACTGCTTCCGTTAAACCTTTTCTTGACCTCAGTTTCTTCTTCTTTTGAAAATGTTCCATCGTGTAACACCACCTTCCCTTTTCTCCAAAGTGTCACCTTTTTATATTTTAATAAGAACACGTTAATGTAGTTTACAAACTGAACTCCTGGCAAACGTCTCTAGCCCCTTACTGATATTTTTTTATGTTTTAGCTAGGAGATGACACTATACATATTTTACATGCAAAATATGCCTTAATTGGTCTGTTATATCCCGTAGCCTTTAGTAGTTAATATTAGCAACAGCTAACGTTTGCTGAATATGTCATTTTGGGCCACAAAACATGGTGTAATCCCAATTTTCAAAATTTAACATGATTATGTTCATTAATTTGTTAAAGGGAAGAATGTGCGACTTTTTCATCCAGTAGATGTCGCCCCTGAGCCCCAGCACTAAACCAAAACAAACTGCTGTTTAGGAATTGGAAGCATTTTTACTCGGTCTTGTCTCAGTCTCAGACTGGGCGGACTCCCGATTTTAAATCAGGACCGGTCACTGAAAGGCTATTTTTCCGCATCATTACTGTGATGAGAAGAAAACGCCCCCTTTCTAAAAGAACAAATAACTTCAATTCATTCAAAGTTTGATTTTTATCCCCTGGTTACAGCTGCAAACTTCCCAGTGTTACAGTCCTGAGTGACACGCCCCCTGCACACAAGTTCATGATTTTTCAGTGATATTTATTGTATTGGTCTTGCCTCAGTCTCGGAGCACTCTGGTCTCTGGTGGGTCTCGGTTAGTGTGGTCTTGACTGCAACACTACTTAGCCCTGCTATTATTATATTGCATTGGAGCTTTAACACAGTTAATTTTATCATGCAAATGCACAACATGTTGTCATCAGTATTGTACTGTACTGGATTACACATTCTGTGTGACAAGTTTTTGTAGTGCATGAACAACCAGCTTTCTTATGATTAGACGGTTTGGAAAGCTCAGGGGTTTTGGCCTTTGAATATATATATATATATAATATAATATATATATATATTCTGACTGAGGGTGTACCCAGAATTTTCTTTTTTTGGCAGTTGCTACAATTGATCTGAAATTCTCTCAGGATTTCTTGGTTTTTTAACATTACAATGGTCTTGTTCAGGCTGCATGGCGGTGCAGTGGTTAGTGCTGTTGCCTCACAGCTAGGAGGTTCCTGGTTTGATTCTCCATTGGCCAGAGTGTCTCTGTATGGACTTTTCATGTTCTCCCCGCGCATGCATGGGTTCTCTCCAGGTACTCCGACTTCCTCCCACAGTCCACAGACATGCTCGATAGGTTAAATAGTGACTCAAAAAAATGTGGCCATAGGTGTGAATGTGAGAGAAGCTGGTGGTCTGTCTCTATATGTCAGCCCTGTGATTGACTGAACAGTCCAGGGTGTAACCCCGCCTCTCGCCCAATGACAGCTGGGATTGGCTCCAGCGACCCCGAATGGGAAAAAGCGGTTAGATAATGGATGGATGGAATGCTCTGATATTGGTATTTGCCTTTTGATGTGAAATAGTCACACATTACAGCATGAAGTTTATATGGAATATTTGTGCCAAAAAAATCAAACAAAACTTCTTAAATTAGATATTGAGAGAGACATAAACTCACTGAAGCAAAAAAAGTCCTCTTAAAAGTAAAACGTATTAATTGCAGTTAAAATATTTGTGTAATCGTGTAAATAATCGGCCTTTTACTTTTTTTTTATCATCAGTCCTTTTGTTTACAGTTCTCTCTCATTCTTTCTCACTGATCAGACTTTTGCTCTCACTGTCGGCTTCTGCGGTTACAATGTCAGCTTTCTCGTTTGTGCTGACTGACTTTTTGTTTGTGATTCTGGCACAAGCCTCTAGAGTGGGTGGGGTTTTTGAGGAATGCGTCCCCATTGGCTAATGAGTTTTTGAGTGAGAGCTCAATGCCCCGGACGTTGTTCTGTGCGGCGGGATACCCACCTTAATATTTAAAGTCTATGGCACCCATAAGCAGCGACAAGGAATCGTTCAAGATTCATTAACGTTAATAAAGTGTGTGTTGTCTGTGCTGTGCTCGGACTCTGTGAATTTTCAAGCTGACTGAAGCAGGAAGCACAACTAACATTACCATAGCAACAACAGTTAACGCGGAGCATCAGGTTAGGGGGACATCATAAATGGATGACTGACGTGTTGATTTGCGGCAACAACACAAGTGTTTGTACAACACGTCCTGTCCAAGGACAGGGGTTGGACCAAAATTGCTACAGTAATGGATGTACCAGCTAGCCTCACCCAGCACCATTTAAGCATGATATTTAATAGGGATATGTCACATGCAAATTTCGAGGACATTATTTTCTCACCTTCATTACGTTGTTTAAATCAGACACATCCCACTCTAAATGACAAAGAATTTTCCTCGCCTAGGTTTGATTGACAGAAGAATAGAAAAGGGCTATACAAGTCCATTTCCAATGTACCATTGTTGCAATCCCTATTATAAGACTGCTCTTGTACATTTATAAAGACTTATTAACTGGTCCAGATTACTACAACATGTAGAATAGAATAGAATAGACTTTATTGTCATTGCACAAGAGTACAACGAAATTTACTGTGCCATGCCTGAAATCTAAAAATATAAATATATAGAATAAAATCAAATATATACATATACACACATGTACATATATATATACCTGTGTGTATATATATCATATGTGTTCTGACAAGAATTAGGAAAAGAAGTCCACGTTAACTTATCTGCACTGGTTCCCTACACAATCAATAATATTATGAAACGTTTGTCAGCTAAAAGGTCTCAGTAGTCAGACACCATCATGTCTTGAAGAGCTCATAGTGACCTGTCATCCCCATTTAACTTTTAAATTCTTTAAGAGCAGTAAGTGCGGAAGAGCCTTTCGTTAGTAGGCCTGTCTTCTGTGAAATCATCCACCTGTGTGTGCCTGGGGGGCAGACAGCCCGTCTTCTTAAGATCAGACTTAAGTCTTTCCTTTTATAAAACGTATGTTTAGTGCTGGCTCAGACTTGTCTTGGACCAGGCTAGTTTTGCTGCTATGAGCTTAGACTGCCTACGGACACCAAGCTTCTGTCTTCTCCTCTTTCTCATCATATGTATTCGGTCATTTAATTCTTTCCAATACTGGGTTGATTTTGGGTCCCTCCCTGTATATCATTTTACAAAGACTCAGAACTTCAACCAGATGAGTGTGCGTTGCATGTCAGCTCCGCTCCAGTACATCTCTGTGCCCCCTCGTCCGTCCACACCCACAGGCTGCGTTTTCAGAGCGCAGCATGGAGCATCACCGCTAGACAAGATCCTGCAGTTAATACAGAATCAAGATAATACCATGTACATGGTATAAAAGATGTATAAACAACAACAAACACACATAAGGTCATTGTTCCCAGCTGAAGGAGTTGATGACCATGATTTAATAGACTGTCCGGTGAAATACGATCACGTGTCAAACTGAGTGTTTTATTCTGAAAATTAAGAAGCTGTTTAAGAGTTGTTTCTGTGACTTCCCGTCCCGCTCGATCTGCTCTGTGATAAATGTATGCGTTGTGCTCTGGCATCCAGCAAAAATAAAAGCCTTGTGTAGTTGCTGCTGAAGGCTCCAGAATGACTGAGCTGGGACACAGTCCAGTGGAGGCAGTGGAAGCACACACATTGAATAATGTAAAACCTATTAGCTCTGCTGTCAAGCAGAGATGGACCGAACACGCATCTGGTGGAATTTATGGAAGCGAGTCTGGATAGATATGCTATTTATGTCGAGTTTCATGAATTAAAATGAATAATGTTTGATTTTTTTGTATATCATTGGTTTTTTACAACACTTTCGACGCCTTCAGAACTCTGACTAGCTTTTATTGAACATTTGCTTAATCAGATTTTCTTCTAACCACCATAAATAAATCACTGCCGAGATTTATTTGTGTAGTGAATTGTTTTTGCATTTGTTCAAATTCAAACATTGTTAACGTCTTTTTGTTCCATCGTTATTTTCGTTTGTGCCACAGATAAAATAGAGAATGGAGAAGTGTACCAGAGGAGGAGAGGACCTCATTTAGAAAGCTCAGAGGATGGGGAAACAGGAAGTAAGCAGCCTGAACAAGTGGGGCAGACAGGAAGCAGCTGGAGAAGAATTCTTCTCCTCATTCTTGCCATCACCATTCACAACATCCCAGGTGAGGAAAAGCCATCGGACTGTATAAATAAGCTGAAATGAAAATGTATCAGTTTGACTAATTAGGTTTTGCCTTTGAAATGAAGTTATTATTTAAATGTTGTTCGGAGTCGGAAAACTTGCAGAATCACAAGAGTTATTGATGCTATGCCAGGGTTATTATATATATATATAATATAATATTATTGTACAAATGGACCATCAGATTAGAGGTATGCTACTCAGAATGTGTAGAGATGGAACAGAGACAGGCTCTGTACAGAGGTCACACTCAGTTTAGCTTGTAAAACAGGCCCTAAGAGAAAAGGAATGCCCCTACAAATATGGTACCTGAAACTTCAATAGCCAGTTTCATCAGTAGAAATCCAACCTTGGGCGGCAGTTGTGCAGTCACATCAACATCTTCAAAGAAGTCAAATGCCAAATGAAACACTTACAAGTGTTTTTTTATTGGCAGAGGGTTTGGCTGTCGGAGTAGGATTTGGAGCCATTGGAAAGACTTCATCTGCTACTTTTGAAAGTGCTAGGTAAGCTGGGTATTAAGGCCAATACACGTACGTACATACATACATACATACAGTGATTGTCTTTATTTATCCAGAATGTCATATTTCTAAACTGTTCTTTGGGAAACTAATTGCCTTTTTAAAACCTGATTTATTGATGGATCTGGCATTTTTAGTGTCTTAAGTATTATCAAGGCACATGTTATATAATTCTAATCTACACCCAGAATAAAGGTTCACACAAGGTAGACAATGTCACTGGATTCTTTTGAACAAACTTACAAAATGTATTGATCTTAAAGGTCACATATTACACAAAAACACTTCACCATGACTCCAAAACCCCCAATGATGAGAAAAGTCCATCCTCTCCATCTTTTCCCTGCTCCACTTTTTAGAAAATGTGTGCTCTAACAGGCCGTTTGGAGATCTACCCTTCATGACATCACAAAGGGCAGTAGCCCCTCCCCCCAGGTGGTTGACACTCCCACAGCTAGGTGTTTGTTTTGCCCTCTTAAATGCACAATATGTAGAATTTTTAAATTAAAATATCTAATTTAATAAAAAAAATGTCTAAACCTTTTTCTTTTTGAGTCCTTACATTACCGCTAACATTTCCAACAGTTATAGGGTTTATCTGCATGATCAAATACAGGATCAGAGTGAGTTTATAACAAGTAACTTCACAGACATGTTTTGTGGACCGCTGAGAATTATTTAAACTGGTCGAAAAGGAGGATAATATGTGACCTTCAAGAAGAAATATTTGTAAGGTTTGTTTAAATGCACACAATTTTGTTTTGATTTTTAATCCTATCTGCCATTGTCTAGCATACATAATCTGTCACCTGGGTAGCCAATAAAGACATGTAGATGTCGGATATCCTTCCAGTCAACTAATGAGAAAATTATACTGAAATAAACAAAACTACTCAATGTTTAAATTTAATTCACCTACCTAAGGATTGGGTAGTGTAAACTTAGATCAACCACAACTGTTTTTGGAAAGCGTTACAGAAAGAGGAAGCTGCCTTATTGCTGTATTTTGTACTGCTGACATCTAGTGGGAAGATGGGGATATTGCAGCGAGGGAAGGCAGCTGGAGGTTCTTTGAGTCTCGAGTGTGGGTCACTAGCTTTTTTCACCTAACACCAGAGATCAAGCTTAAGGAACCTTCATTCTTTAAAAGCGGTTATAGTCATTTTTGTTCAGATTTTTGTCAAATGATTTTTTGTCAAATGAACAAAATCTAAAAAGTAAATGCATGAGAAAAGTGCAAGACATCTCTCAGGTAATCTCCCATTTGTAAATACATCAAAAGTCCCTTGAAAACTCTTTTCAAATAACAAATTCAGTGCTCCATGTTATGCTAGAACTTTAAATGGAGTGTGAGCCTTTCTCTGTTAATAAGGCACATTGTTATGGACTTAAAGGGCCCCCAGCTATAGATCATTTACTTGGCCACAGAAACAGGAGACAGTTTAAGTTTAAACCTAATATCCTCATCTTAACATCCTAACAATAAGAAATTATATCTACCCATTTTAGTTTAGTGTTCTGTGTTCTAGATTTTCTAGAAGTGCTAAACCCAAAGTACATTCTCTGGGTTGTGTGTTCAAACTACAGTCCGACTGTAAGAAAGCCATCCAATAGCCTTGGGTTGAAAACTTTGCCACATGTTTACTCTAATACTGTGACATTACAGAATGTATTAAACGTTAATAAAGGTTATTCACAATTGTCAAGAAAAATATCAACCACAGAAAAAACAACATCACAATGACAGTAGAGCTTATAATATACAGAACTGTAACGATGCTAAACTAAATCAGTCACATTTGGGTTTTTATGACTCTTTGTTTTTTTATGGAGTAAAGGTTTATCATAAATCCACTGTACTTTATGTAGTCCCCCATGAGGAAGGTTGTTAATGTGTGTCAGGATTGTTTGAAAAGGTCTGACTGCTTTTTTTGTTGTCTCAGAAATCTGGCCATTGGTATTGGAATCCAAAATTTCCCAGAAGGCTTGGCTGTGAGCCTGCCACTCCGAGGCGCAGGAGTGTCAACGTGGACAGCCTTCTGGTAATCATAAAGAAAAACACGTGTCTGTGTCAAAGAGTTGAATTTTTAAATATGAACACTGCAGTATAACCTTTCCATTTCCTGACAGGTATGGCCAGCTAAGCGGCATGGTAGAGCCTATTGCTGGCATGCTGGGTGCTGCTGCTGTTGTTATGGCCGAACCTCTTCTGCCATATGCATTGGCATTTGCTGCCGGGGCAATGGTTTATGTCGTTGTGGATGACATCATACCTGAAGCTCAAGTCAGGTGAGATGTAAACGAGGACATAATGTAGATTAACTGTAATTAGGGTTGAATGACAGTTCAGCCTTAAGACCATTCCACACTGAGTCCGTCTTTTTCGTCTGAAATTGAGGTAGAGAAAATAAGAAGTATGATCTTGTGCTATGTCAATCATGTTTGCACACTTTGTCTGAAACTTTTGTGTGTCAAAACATTTTTGTTTTGACTACAGGATCACTTAATGACTGGAAAAACTCAAATTTATTGCCAGGTGAAACTAAAAATTCTACAATTCAAATTCACACAAAATGCTTTTATCCAAAGTGATGTACATCAGAGAGTTAGTACAACACAAGCAAGGATCTAGAAAGATCTCATCAGTGTGCAAGGAGTCTGTACGTAACAACACAAAAAAACCATCCGAAAAAAACAGACTCAGTGTGCAAAGGCCTTTTATAATAGCAAAAAACAGTTCTTTTCAGCATCTGTCTCTGCTTCTCTTCCACTTCTTGGCTCTGACTTGGTATCAACAGTGGCAATGGTAAGCTGGCATCCTTAACCTCCATATTGGGCTTCGTGGTGATGATGTCACTGGACGTTGGGCTGGGATGACAGAGCAAAGAGAGAGAGAGAAGTCCTCGAGCCCTCGATGGCCTCGATTTCATCACAGTGCTGCTGACTTCTGTTTTAAAAAGGGGACCAAAATATGAAGTGTTTTATACTCAAGCACTAGTTGTAAGTTTTGAAAAAAAAAAAAATACTTGAAATTGAGCAATAATTAAAAGTGACACGATATATTTTGTAATACATTATATTTAACGTGTTTCATACTTATTGTCATATCATAAGAGCTGATGTTTAACTCGTGTTGCCAGTTGTGAAAATCCAATGAATGCTATTTGTTATTTTACTTCTTCTAATCTATGTATGACCTCTTGTTGGCAATACTTGAAGTATGTTATTTGATTTGTTATTTGCTCTGCTCCGTTTCAAATACGCTGCGAGTCTATTTTCGACGGTTTACGTTTTAGCCAATGAGTCAAGCTGGACAGGAAGTCTGACAAACGCACAAAGCGTCCGGTCAATTTCAAAATAAAACACAATATACAGACTCATGATCGCATGTTCCATACCTTTATCAACATTACGTCAGAACAGGCACCGCATGAACAACATATCATCCTCAGAAAGACCTAGCAACATGTTTGCACGTCTCTATTCCCGTGATCTTGTTTTCCTCCTGAGATGTGTGTACTGCTGCTCATGGCTGTGTCTGCTGCGCTCACGTTTCAAAAAACGGGGTAGGGTGCGCGCCATCCGACACAGCAAAATGGACGGAGTATGTGGAAATTGGGGGTAAATCTCTTCACAATTATGACTTTTGTAAGATATAACAATTAACATCACACATAACATACATGTAATGGCATTTTTTCTTGTATTATGACAAACTCAAAATTTATATAATAAGATACAGTCACTTATCAGATTATACAGTGCCTTCTTTTTAGGGCACAGCTATGAGGGCTCATCGTGAAGAATTCCATGTTGTGATCTACATTTAATTATTAAATACTGAAATTAATGTCAAAGAATGCAAATTATTTATTTGATTAAACAACGAGTTAATTCCTATTTTCTCTTGGATTATGCTATCCGTCTGCTTTTTCAAGATATGACACCCATTTCTGAAATAAGACTTGAGTTTGACATCCACTAAAGGTCACATATTATGCAATATACACTTCAGCAGGTTTTTCTAACACTAATATGTGTCTCTAGTCTGTCTACAAACCCGCCAGTTATGAGAAAAGTCCATCCTCTCTATCTTTTGTCTGCTCCACTGTTCAGAAAATGTGTGCTCAAACAGGCTGTTTGGAGATTTTCCCTTCATGACATCACAAAGGGCAGTAGGTGGGTTACACTTCCACAGCTTGGTGTTTGTTCTGCCCTCTGAATCTGCCTTCTCACCCTAAACGATAGGTGCATGGAGCGAGAAAGCCAGAGACGACCCAAGCCCTTCCAGGGGCGGGGGTGTGGTCAGACACATTTACATTTAAAGGTACAGACACAGAAAGTCTGTTCTGAGCAGGGCTGAAATAGAGGGGTTTATAGACATGATCAAATACAGGATCAGAGTGGATTTAGAACAAGAAACTTCACACACGTTTTGAGGAGCTCTGAGACTTATTTAAACTGGTTGAAGAGGAGGAGAATATGTGAAATTTAAAGTAACTTCTACTTCAGAAAAACAGATAAGCCCATCGACAACCTCCATCAGTAAGTATTTCAACCTTATGTCTCAGATTAATGGATGAAGCTCTGGGCCTGTATGCAAGAAACACCAAATGATGGGTCACTTATTTAACAAAAAAAAAGTGAATTAAAGAATAACTCAAAAGTAGATCCTATTTATTTTATTTTTTTATATAATTGCTGACAAAAGAAGAATTCAATGTCTATCCAGAATACATTCAAGAGACCAATGGCATGACTTAATGCACACAAGTCATGCTTAAGACTACGTTTCGTTCCCCGTGTTCAACACTTGTTTGTGGCAGTATATTGCAACATGCACAAGGGAAGCTGTAAGGCATCCTCTGTTATCAATATAATATGAATATATGCTAGTTTGGGATATGGGCTGCACGGTGGTACAATGGATAGCACTGTTGAATTAATGCGAGGAGGTTTGTGGTTCAAATCCCCGTTGGACAAGGCCTCTCTGTTTGTGTGTTCTCCTTGTGCATGTGTGGCTTCTCTCTCTCTTGTTAGGTCAATTGGTGACTTTAAATATGACCAGCCCTGTGATTGACTGAACACAATACTGAATACCGGGGTGTATCCCGCCTCTTGCCCAATGACAGCTGGGATCAGCCCCAGCCCCCCACGACCCCTAACGGGAAAAGCGGTATAGAAAATGGATGGATGGATACTTTGGATATGGTGTAACAAAGACTAACCATTTACAATGATACTGATGGAAACTCCATATGTTGAGTATTTTTAGATCTCTTCTCGTATTCGCAAGGCAAATACCATGTCCTTCCTTCTGGTAATTACACAAACTCTTGGATTGTCTTGTTATATATCATCCAGTGGATCTTATTATCCCCTGAGGATGAATCCTTCTGAATGAGGTGATCATGGGACTTTTTATCTTGCACCACCAGCAGGTTGGAGTCTGTAAAATAGCCAGTTTCCTCTGGCATCCAATTACACCATCATTGCTTTAAACAGTGATTTGTTGTGTCTGATAGTAATACTGTGATCAAATGTGATCCTCCAGTAATGTAATGGTTGACCTTGTTCACGGCTTTGCCTCCTTAACATGTTTAGCATTACCCTGCTGTCTCAGAGCAGTACTGCATCACCGAGCAGCTTTCACCACTGTAGGTTGAGTCTTGTTCCTAAACATCAAATTATTTAAAAATTAAACATTTCCTGAAAAAGTCTACATGTTTATCTCCTTAGAATAAGTTTAATTTGTCATACATATTGTTTATTTGTATTAGTTCACTGACTCTGAAACACAGATAAACTTATTAATGGATATTTAGTAATGTGCAATCATAAAAATGTTGTTAATGGAGAAAACAGTGTTACAAATGTCATGTGATAGGAGCAGGGGCGATTCTAGGGTCTGTTGGGGCCCTAGGCAAAGGTTCACTGGGGGCCCCTTCCAATGAATTTCCCTCTTTCTTTTTCCACCCCCAGAAGGATAACTCCTCTTAATTTTCCTTCCTTGACAAATTTTGGTTTTCACAGGAGTCGTGCTGTGACGCTTTGCAAGACAGCACTCCCCACTGTCGTTGCTAAATTTGCACAATTTGAGGCAATGCTTTGTTTTCGAAGTTTGTCAGCTGTTTGGGCCCCCCCCCCCCTCTACTGGCCTGGGGCCCCAAGCAGTTGTCTGGATAGGAGTGTGGGTAATGGAACCAACTGAATCTTCACCAGCTTATCATCATACAGACGCGCATTAGTAATAAGTCTTATGTTTCTGAATGTTGAATGTAGAGTTAGTAAATGGCTTTTATGTCGTGCTAAATGTATAACTGCTGCTTCTTCACCTTACTCCCAACTGACTGAGATTTGTGGAGCAAAATGTAGGCAAAGATATAAAATATATATTATATCTTTCACGTCAGCAAACAGCTCCTCTTAAAGGCGTGACTAATTAGTAATAATGTTTGAAAAAGAATTGTAACAATAGCTGCAAAGTACTAACAATTAAACGTAAGTACACATCACTCTTCCACATATTTAATGTTTTCAATTAAGAATCAGTCTTAACAGAACAGACAGATGTTACAAAATACATTGAAAAAGAAAAACGTAGCCCATATTCTATACCAATAAAACAAAGCCCAAATAAAATGACTTTACATAACGTGCCACCAGCTTCATCACCTAAAGAACAACGACTGGGACTGGCTTATGTTGCAGGAAGTTAATGAGACTTGTTGGCATATCCAGCTGGTCGATACAATGGACCCTATTGATCTCTTTGAGGTATCTTCGGACAGCGAGTCGGCACTGGGAAGTCAAGGCCTTTGGATTTCCTGGAGACACAGAAGACAATGGGAGCATAATTAACACGGAAAATTAAAAAAAGGTTGACTCTTTGTTTCAGCAATCTGAACATGATTTGTGCAAAACTACAGGCAAAAATTGTGTATGCCTGAAGTTCCCCTTTTCAACACATCCAAATATCAGACTGCTTCTTTTGAAATGGCTTCATTTACTGGTAACCACATGATAACATCTGCAGAAGAGTATGCAAAACTTAAATGTATGTCTATTGCTTTAAAGTAACTATTCCATTCCAAAAACCCTCAACAACCAATGAGGTGCTGTACGAACCCGTCTATCACCATGACGTTTTAGCGGGCACTTTTCTTAAGCTTACAGCTTTTAAAGAAATCTTTTCAATTCTAGTGAATCATTGAGCACATTGGAGAGTTCCAAGATAAGATAGTGCTTATCTAGGGTTACCAAATGACCCCTTTAACTCCACAAAGCTCCACAAAGAAGAACTGAGATTTTAGTTTTCATAATTTGACTAGTCACTGCATCAATCAACTCAAAGATGGAGTCATCTCATTATACAATATTTATCTCTTCCTTAAGGTTGATAAAAAGCAGATTTTGATATTTTTTGCTGTTATGCAAAAAAATACACAGTGAAAGTACAGGAGGCCTAGATATTATCAGATCAAACCTGGAACATGATGAGCAACTTTTCATTTTTTCTTTATATTAATTCAGAAACACATTTTCTACTGATCTGTTTTTTTAAACGCTAATTTACTGTCAGAGTGTCAGAATATTTGGCTTCTTAAAGATAAGTCCAACATGTGGTTCTCTGGTCAAAGTGTGTGCTCTATTCCATTTGTCTTGAATGATCTGCTCGTCTCTTTCTAAATTGTCTCTGTGCAGTTCGTGTTTGCAACAGGAAAGGAGTTGTGCTCGCCTTATACTTAAAATTGTTTGATTGTTTAATGTAATATAACATATACTTATACTGCTCCTACTATTATACGGTAAGTACGAATATCCTGTTATATTATCATTACCCCTCTCCTGCAGAAGCAGCTCCACAGCCTCATTCTGCTTGGTGGACTTCTCGATAATCAGTGTGGGAAGGTAGACATTAGCGCCGAAGTCAATTAAAAGCTGTATATACTCCACGCCACATCCATGCCTGAGGCACATCTCGAGCACGGTTTTGGGCTGCTTGATAGAACTCAGAAGCTTTGCGTCTGTGCAGTTGTAATCTGGGTCTGCCCCGTAGAGAAGCAGGAGTTTGAAGCACTCCATGTGTCCATAAACGGCAGCCAAGTACAGCGGTCCACTGGATACTCTCGCACCGGAGGTCCAGAGCAAGACTTTGGAGCGGGAGTTCACCTCAGCACCGTGTTTAAGCAGTTCCTTTAAGATGTCCACATTCCCCTCGCGAGCAGCAGTAAGCACAGGGGAGCAGTTGTTGGATGAGTTTCCGTTGGGGTTGGCACCAGCTCTGAGGAGCGCTAACACACAATCCAGGTATTTCCCACGCACAGCTGCAAAGAGTGGCGTCTGAGCCTTCACATCAACACAGTCAACCAGGGCCCCATGGGCAAGCAGAACCTGAAGACAGCTAAGATGGCCTTTGGACACAGCAGCATGCAGAGGTGTGCCTGAGATTCCCCAGCCACCTCTGCAGTTAATAACTTTCTTATAGATTTCCTGGCAAAGCATTTCCTCAAGAAGTCTGTCATTGTTTTGTAACACTGCTTTTCTAAGCTGGGATATTTCACAGTTGTTTTCTTCTTCTGCATGGGTCCTTAAGCAGATCATAGAATCTGCTGGGGGAAAAAAACAACAACACAAAATTAATTTATTTAACCACATTTTTGTAGCACACCAAGTAACATGTATAACACGACTTTTGATTTCCCTCCCCACAGATTTATTTAAAACTGCACAGAAAACAATTCAACCTTTAAATAACTAAAAAATAATAAAGAAAGAAAGAATAAGAATAAGAAATTTTAATTTAACTAGTTTTTTTAATAAACGATGTAACAATGAATGTTGCAAGTTCCATACTGTAACATATATTCAACAACTAGAAGGCGTTACCCTCAGATGTAATGTTGCATTCACGTGGTGTCCGACAAATCGGAAAAAACGAGCTTCCGAGTTGAAAAATACACATGAACACCTGCTCAAGTCGGAACAACAACTCGGAAACTCGGAAAAGAATGAGGTGCCCGACTTCCCGACTTGACGTCATAATCGTCATCAATTGGGGGGGCAAAAAGTTTTGTTAATGTTAACATACTTTTAATTAATTCAGGTATTGCACATCAACTTTTTGCTCAAATATAACTTTGAACAGTAACATTTCACTGATCATCAACGCTTTTTTGTGCTATTGTTGCAACATTCCGACTTTCCGAACTAAAACCACGTGAACACACTGAAGTCGGAAGAACGACTCGGAAACTTGGACCACCCGAGCAGCACCTGAACGCAGCATCAGACACGATAAATATCCACTATGTGAGACTGCACCAAACTCCCTCCAGAATCCATCACTCTCTGTGTTGACTCGTACATTAATATACTCAACCAGTCGTCTCAGAGTCTTCTCACGTGTTTTATAAGGACGTTTAGAGAACCCTGCACACAAATAAAACCTCATGTGATTCCGTTCAATACCCTGAAGGCTACATCTGCTAACACGGTGTCATTCTGCTATATAAAAGAATGGCATAATATATATAGCCTATAACTTTACCTTGGCGTAAAGCAGCTGCATGAATTCACGCAGGCTATAAAAAACAGGTTAAAAAATTACTATCCTGTATTTAAAGGCCATTTACTTACTATATATTCAACATACAGAAACGGAAACGCAAGTCATATTACTAATACTCGATCCCTTACAGGATAAAATAGCGAACAATAAGCGAAGACAAACAACACGTCGGTACAAAGCTGGACAATAAACGCGTTTGAAAGTCGAGATGAGTTACTGAAACATCAAGACGCTGTTCTGTTTTATTCCTTTCGTTTTAGATTGGCCTACCTCAGATATGTCGCCATCAGCTGATTTCTTCAGCTTCATATTCTTCTTCATCTTTTGGTTTTCCGGCAGTCTAGACACCTTACGGCACACTGCTGCCTCTCACAGGCCAATCTTCATCATCTTCTTCTTCTTCTTTTAGATATCCCGGTAGCTAAGACGCAGCTACGCGTATTGCTGCCCTCTACAGATAGACAGAAACTAAACCATTCTCCAAAAACATCACTTATAAAGTCCTGTGTGATGGGCGAAATTAATAATTGCTTATGCAGTCAAGTTCTCGTATTGGCCATGCAACCTGAAAAACAAGATTTCCCGTGTCTGATAATCTTTTGAATAATGTGTTGCTTTGTGTGGTGTGTTTTCTACATTGTACATGTGTGAGTAACTGTTTCAGGACTGCCACATTGACAGCCCACTGGAATGTTTCTTACATTGTGTAAATGCTGGTTTAACCCACAGTGCCCCAGTCTCAGTCTAGTTACAGTATCTTCATCTCGCTGGTTTCCAGAATAACAAAGACTTCTTCAACACAGATTGTAGATTCAAATAATGTATTCCTCTTTTTTCCTTCTCCCAACTTTCTTGCCACTTCCTCTCAAGACCTTCTTTGATTTTACTTCTATCTTCAGTTTTCAAAATGCTACATTAAAATGTATATTAACTCATTTTAAAGATGATTTCCTGTCTGCAACTTTATTTCCCATGACCCCATTTCTCCAGAATCCAGACTAATCGAACTTTACAGTTCAGTTTTCCAACTCTAAACACGGTTGTTAAACTGTTCAGGATGTTGATCATCTTCCTCTTAAGGACATCAGCAGCTGAGTCTGAACAAATCACTTTTATCATTACTTATAATTCTGTTGTGAACACAGATATTAAATCATTAACTCAATGAAACATGTTTATATCTTATTGTGTCACATACACCTCCTGACTTACCACTGTCTGGGTCTGTAGAGCCAGCAGTACATATCTTTATGACTTCATCGACTATTTATTTATCAACTCAGAAACTTACATCACTTGAACAGTGGATAAAAGAGCAAAAATATATATCAGATTCTAACATTATCCAAGAAGGAACAGGAGCCCAAATACATGTGCATTGCAATTAAGTCCACTCCCATGTCTCTTTAGAGAAACACAAAACAAGAGAATTGTGACCACTGCCATTTAGGTTTGACAAGTATTATAAGCAAACATAAAGTCATCAAACACTGACCTTATCCTTGCTTGATAAATTGTGTGCATTGTTCCTCTCTATGCACCCCATTCACCACCCCATAGACCTCTCACAGGCCAGTCTTGGTAGCACTTCTTTCCTTCTTTTTTTGGGATTGCAGTAGCAGATGTGTCAGAAAACGGTATGAATCTTATTTCTTGGGGGCAGATCTGTGAAGACAAAGTGGGAAGTCAATGATGTAAACAAAGGTATTTTGGTAAAAATAAATGTGTAGGCATATTCAGAGAGGATTTTATCAATAAGAATAAATATAATATAAATTAAAAAAATATAAATAAATAAAAATTTTCGAAAGCAATGTATCACTTTTTTCCATGCGAGTCATCTTTTCCTGGACTTGTTGACATCCCTTTGTTCTTTGCAATTCTTCCAATCAGAAATATAAACTGGAAACATCTAAGTACTCATCAGTTATTTCAAGTCTCTGCTGTATTACTTTTAAATGTCTTTTATTTCTGCATCCTCACCAATTGAAGCTCCACACTGTGAACAGCTTTAAATATAGTTTTGCTTTATTCCAAACCTCTGCGCTCTTCCTCTACACCTCCACAGTATCTTCTCCAACACTCTTTTTTTCAGACTTAAACACTTTCCATGCCTGGGTCTTTTAACCTTTTATACTCTATTGCACTTCTCACTCTAAGTTATTGCCTTAGTGATCTGTTAGCACAATATCTTTCTCTTACTGCTTTGTCACAATCCGTGTTTCACCATGGTGCACTAATTCTCATTTTGCATTTTTTCTTAATCAGGATGCATTCATATGCACTGCTGATAATCATCTGAACTAACTGTTATTCCACTTAATGTTCCTTTCCCCATTTAACTCCTCAATAGCTTTGGCCCACCTTTCAGAGAACAGTTCCCAATCTGCCTTTCTTTGCTTAAAGGTCATATATTATGCAAAAACACACTTTAGCCTTTGTTTCTAACGCTATGTGTCCATCTACAAACCCCCAAGTATGAGATAAATCCATCCTCCTGCAACACTTTTCAGAAAACGTGTGCTCAAACAGGCAGTTTGGAGAATTCAGTATTAAACAGCCTTTACAGCTGTCAGCTGTAGTCATTCAATTATTCTTTATAACAAATGTTATCTCGAGACGCAAAAAGCAGGTTTTTATTTCTGATTCTGATTCTAAATACCTTATTCATTGTTATGTTACAAAAGAAAAATTAGATGAAGGAGATGGGATAAGATGCAGGAAGGATTTCTCCTTTGTATTCCTCACGTTCCTGATCAGGCCGTGCACGAATGAGGACAGAAGTGGTTGTGGGGGCGACACAATCCGATGGTTGTGGCTGTGAGTCAGGGACGTCAGGAGGTAGCAGTGCCCTATTCTCGAGAGCTCAGTCTACTGCCGGGACAAGGCCTCCTGGGCTTCTAACACACTGACACCAGCGACAAACAGAAGTGTGTAAAGGGGGGGCCATAGCAGCAAGCTGTCCCCACTAACAATCCAGAAGAACCCTACAAGACCTGAGAGCTCAGGAGCTCCCAGGATAATATTTGGTTACAATTCTATAATGTTGGATGGTAATCAACAAACTTGTCGATCCATTTAAAAAGCTATCATGAATTAACAAATCCAAACTTTTTAAAGAATGTAAAGCAAAACTCAAAATGGTACGTTCACAAAAAATTGATTGTTTAAAATCAGCCTCTGGGATCAGCCAGTCAACTGGCCTGATACTATATCTACATACTTCCATAGAGTATGTAGAGTATGTCATGATTTATAACTGGAAAACTAAACACTACTGCTTCTGTCTTTGTTAGAGGAAAAGTCTTAAAAAGAGAGATTTGTATCCATAGCAGTGGACAGACAATTCTCTATTGCTTGCCTTATCACTGCCCTCAGCTCTATCTGTTCTCTCTCCAGGCAACCAGGATGGCATCCTTTCTTTTAAAAGTAGGTCTGTTTAGTTTGCAAGTGCGTCACAGAGTCTTTGTCTCGGGAATTGTGCACGGAAAACAGGCCGAGGGCACAATGCAGGAAAAGAGACTTTAATGATTGATTTAATCTACTGGGAAAGGCTTTGACAACCAAACAAACAAATTGATACCTCTTATTTTGTTAAGCATGAAAACAAATATTTTATCACCAAAATGCTGACTGCAATGTCTCTCAGGTCTCTGAAACTTGTTCTCTTCAGGACCTAGGCTGCCTGAGTGATTTGACAGTTTCTATTCAGTGCCAGGGGTTTTAAAACATGGTAATGAGCAGCGCTGGCCTCCTCTGTCTACTCTACTTCTATAGCTGTTGCTGAGAGACAAAGTATAAGTCACCCAGGCGCTCAGAGAGAGCGGGGAAGAGGCCTTTAACACAACGACACTACCATAACTCATTGTGTGTCTGCAGGATGAGGGGAGGGAGAGTCAGTTAAGGGAAATGAGAGTGTGTGGAAAAGACACAGAGTTGGGATTAAGATAAGGAAGAGGGGCTAAAAGGAATACAAAACCTGCACAAGTCTTCAGGAAGTGAGAGTAAAAAAAGATGAAATGATTCCACATTTTTTAATGAACTGATGGGTGTGTGCCGAGCTCAAGAATGCCCATGTGGTAGGAGGCAGAGATTATTTTGATTTCAAGAGGATTTGATGTGCTCTCCAAGATGACATGCACACTTACATCACAAACGCAAAGACTGTGGATTCTAAGTGTGGTTTTGATCGCAGCAGTTGGAGGTAAGACTTTTAATTTTTGATTGACTTAAGAGTTTAAAAGAAAACACGATTTCTAGTTTTGAGAATGTTTTTTGTCTTGCAGCCTTAACAAATGTGAATGGTAAGTGTTTAAGAAAAGCAACCCTGGCTGCTTTGTTTGGATATGTCAACTTGTCTTCTATGGTTTTCTAAGTCATCATTCTGCCTTGGAAAATGATGCACTGTTTATTGAGCAAGTGAATTTCTGTTAAAGCTAACTGTTGTGCGGTTCACCCTGTGATCAGGACGTTATTTATAATTGGAATCAGTCATAAGGTTGTGGCTGCATTTCTATATTTCATATTATCTTCAATTTTTGAAACTGCTTTTTCATTTTAACATAGAGGTTGCAAATGTAAGTAATGATTATGTTGTTGTGTAATAAACATACAATAACTCAGTAGCTTTCAATTAACATTTAGCTTAGAGGTAAATATGAGTCTCGACCCTTTCATGCATAGTGGTCACTACAGTGGACAGCTGTTAGAGCTGTTTAATACTGACTACATGGGTTTTGATGGAATGTTTTCACATCTGCAACTTTATTGGACCTTATCCCGTACACTGCCAGAGTACCAAAAACACAATTTAAAAATCAAAACGACAAATGGAAGGTCAGAAATACCATGCAGCACAGGACAATCTTGCAAATCTTCCTCTTCAAGAAGATGATTTTTTGTAACATCAAGTCAAATCAAAAAAGACATATAATTGTTTTAGGTTTGTGGTTGATCAACTGTCTACTGAATTGAACAGAGCCACCCCGATCCCCTTTGGTACCCTATAGGCAAAATTTGAGCTGATGCCCCATATTGCAACCAATTCACCACCAATCACAATATTCATACACTTAAAGAAAACTGGCATCCAGCTTTATGTTTTTACAGCTTCTCTTCATAAACCTGATATTTAGTGTCACTCACTTCTGATAACTCGTCTGCCCTCCTCCCCACAAAGAGCGGGTAATGAGCAGCAGTGTTGTGATTCATGTTTACAGTCTGTGTTTGAGCAGGGAGCAGGAAAATATAACCTTTTTAAATAGGTGATGTAGTTAAGCTTTATTAGCACAACAATTATATTAGATAAAATAACATTAAGTGACAGTAAAACATGTTTCCTTCTTTTTCTTCTTCTTATCTTCAACTGTTCTTCCTCACTCATTTCGGGTACCAGGGCGCCCCCTATGAATGGCAGGCGCCCCTAACATTTGCCTATACTGCCTATGCCACGTGCCCTGGAATTGGATGTTAATCATTGCTGGCTTTATTTCAGTTATAATGAATATTATTATAGAGACTTTGCTGTTCTGATAATATTTGTTGTGGAGAAACTAGTTTTCAGTAAAACAATTGACTTATATTATTAAAGTGAATCTCACAGTTTTATTTAACAAAACAATATTTTTTAAAGTTATAACTTTAGTTTCATTCAGTGTGCTTCTATGGAGAGAGCTCAAATCCTAATTCAAACCCATGCTCGGATTTGCTCTCCCATTAAAAGTCTGCTGTTGGAGAGTTCCTGGAAGCCTCCGGGGAAAAAAGTTTGGAGGTAGTTTGATCTCATCAAGTGTACTTATTACTGCGTAAAATGTGAAAATGAAAATGTGTTTGTTAAAGAAACGCATCTTTTATTTTGTTTATGCATAAAAAAATGAATGAAGAAATTCTTCTGCATAATGTCCACTCTAGTGGACACTTCTGTAACTTGTTCAACATAATGATTTAAAAAAATAATAATAACGTCACTTTGCATGCCCTAAGAATTGGAAAGCAACATTTAAAAAAAAGAAGCTCAGTTACTTATGAATAAAAGTGTTCAAATGAGAGGCGTATAATTGTAAACCCTCAGATTTTTATTTAAATTTGAAGTAAAAAAAAAGATAATCACAATTGTTAAAAACTCCTTTACATTAAATTCAGAGTTTTTTGTGCTTCATTCAGCTTATATTCTATAGATATCAGGACTCAGCAGCCACTGAGGTCATGTATCAGAGTTTCTGTTAATTATCTTGAGCAAACAGGGGCTTGAGTTGATCTGCTGTGTATGAGCTTCTCTGATGTGTTTAAAGTCCAATGGCAGGAAAATCAAACACACATACTGTATAAAAACACAATTCAATGTAAAGTAATATGTTAAGCAGAAATTATTCTTTTTTGAGAAATAAATGTTATTTTAATGTGTCTTTTGCCTTGCAGTGGAGATTCCTTGTCCAAAAGGTGGGCGGATCCACCTGGCCAGCCAGAGATGCTATTGGCTTTCTGAGACGTCATCTTCATGGTCTGAAGGACTGGACTCATGCAAAGGCTCCGGAGGAGGAGATCTGGCATCAACTTCCAGCCTGGAGCTGCAAACCTTTATATTTTACTCCTTTCCAATGTGAGTATTACATGCAGTAGACTCTTCTCACATGTCTATAACTAATATAATAATGTATGCTTACTTTTGTGTTGGTTTAGGAAAACCACTTCATGGATATGGATAAAGGGATCAGAGGGGGTACAGTCTGATCAGGCTGCAGGTGTGGAGCCAATAAGTCCTGCATGGGGGTCCAGAGACAGTGTGACTCCGATGTTGTGTACTCAAATGTCTTTAGGGACACAAGGAAGATGGAGGAAAGCTAATTGTACTGCACCATATCTCTACCTCTGTGAAAAACAATTAACTGGTAGGACCCATATGTTTCCTAAGATCAACAGAGATACTTATCAACATCAAACACTCTTCACACGTTGACAATGTTTAAGACCTAAACGAAACCTGTGACATGTTTGTTAGTTAATGTTTTTCTTACTTCATTTTTTAATTTGTCTTAAAAGTAGTATGATGTGACATGTGACAATCTCTCCTTATGCAGAGCCTTTACTATCAGTGGACAGTTATCTAATTGGATTGGTCTTCATGTCCGGCGTCTATGCACAGACTCAGATACACCCACTAACTTCCGCCCCTGACATCAGCCAACTGAAAGTAGAGGTTAGTAAGGTGTTAACTTCAAACACTGGTTCAATTCAAAGTGGTTGCAGAGGTAAGCCTCTCTTGAGGTTTAATGGTAGTAGATCAAAAGTAATGGCTAAATGGATGTAACAAATTAGAAAATGAATTGGATGACAGATTGAGTAGTTAGGATAGAGGGGAATAGCAAAGAGGTTACTTGATAAAGTTAACAAAACTAAACTAATAACTGAACTAAAATAAATACACTAAAAAAAAACAAGCAAATTTATATCTGTTTCAAAGGAACATGTGTAAACATTCAAGGTGTTGATGCTGACGGGAAACTTGAGCGTATCCTACAACTCTATCGGAGTAAAACAGCTAAATTGTTTGGGTGTATGAAAGATAAGTTAAATTATGAAAATGCATACATTTATTTATTTTAGGGAAGTGTGCTTTGACACAGTGTATTATGAATACACTAACAAAACAGTTTACACTATATTATATGTGTAAGATAGGAGTGTTCTAAGTCACATCATGTGCCATGTTGAATTATAACTTGAGAATCATGTTATTGTATTGTCTTTTAAACCTAGGTCATAATCTGCAACTCTCGAGTTCATTTAGTGAGACAGACTTGATTGTATGTATGTTACCTAATTTTGTCAACTTTGCCCAACACACACAGATGCAGCTGTTCCCTGGGATGTGGTTCAGTCATGCTGGTCAGCTAGTATCAGTGGAGCTGGTGGTTCAGCCCAGTACAAAGTCCTCTCTAGCCCGTGTCCAGATCCTCAGACCCTACTGCAATCCTAACCAACATTTAGTACCTCCAGGTACAGAGCAATAGTTAGAACTGTTGTCCCAAAGCTCCAGTATGTTAAGTACTGTAGATAACAAGTTCTTTTGTGATCCTTAGGTTGTAGTTCCCTCCTTAATCCATTCAGCTGCTGTTCAGCAGTACCTCTGTGTAACACCACAGGGGGCTGCAGCAGGGGTCAGTACTGGTGCCATCTGCTGGAGGCCTGTGTGTGCACCACTTGTCCCTGCAGCCCCTATGACTCTGCAGCAGAGAGCCGGGGCTTTGTTCTACCTCCTAGGTATGCTGCATTACCACCCTTCTATCACCTGGTGGCAGACCTGCCTCTGACAATAAACCCTAGCCCTGATCTCAGCATATTAAGTGTGAGTTACATGTTATTGGCTTTTCTTGCTGCTATTATGGTCCCTTTATGTTTGAATGCAAAAAACATAGTTTTAAAAATAGTTTCCTGACGCTATTTCCTGTTTTGTTTGTGTCCTCTGTAACAGATGCTTCTTTCGAATCGAGAAATCCTGGTGTACCCTGATGACATTGTGGCTATACAACACACTCGCGACTTCGGAACATTTTTACACTGCCTGAACAGTGATGCTTCTCTAAAATCCCCATGGCGCCAGAGTTACATGTCTCTCAAGGGGACGGAGTGGGGAGGCTGGTGGGAGGGGGCCCTCACTTCCCTGCCCAAAGAGGGACAGTGGGTTGATGGGGTTGTGTGTGATCTGAGGATGCTTTACGAAGACAATCTTCCTAGAGGCACAGAGGACGATAACTTAGGCTCCTCCTTTAAAGAAACAACCACAGCTCCAGTAGTTTGGGCCTGGGAAAATGGTCCTACTCCAAGCACTACATTTGGATTGAACATCGTCCATCCTGTGCCAGATAAAGATAACCAGATTCATGTCCAAATCAATGTCCCTACACTGATTGTTGTAAAGGTCCTGTCTGGGGAAAATGCCATGTGCTCATGGTCGGCCCCAATTCAGCAGACAGGAATCCCCTTTCTTCCATATTGCCCTGAAGAGGTGACTCAGTTTTTGCCTGACTGTAAGAGGCAGCCCCATGATGCCTGGTTCTCATCTGTGATCCTGGTAATTCCAACAGAGGGAGTTCAAATGCTGAACATCAGTGTGGTCAATGCAGTTAGCTCTCAGAATCTGAGTGTCGAGGTTTGTGGATATACGGCAGTCACAGGACTCAGTGTTGAGCCACACAGATGCAGGAGGATGCTTGTAGGCGTTCCACAGGTGAGAATTCAAAAATAAATTCACAACATACAAATCCCCCCTTATTTGACTATTTGCATTGGTTAATAGTGGGATCACCGAGAAACTCTAACAGCGTCTGGCCAGAACCATTGTTAAGAGTTGAATCTCTTTAAAAGCATTAGATTATTACCCAACGTCATGATCCCAAAATGATTCAAATAAATGTTTGGGATATTCCCCCCCAAAAAACCCAATAACCATAAGACTTAATTTAATGAAAACAAAACCTCATTCTACCCTTTCACATTCTGTCAAAGGAAGTTGGACGTACAAACTAAACTACAGTGTATATTATCTATATAATAAACATTTATATTTTCTAACATTGATATGTTTGTAATCCCCCCCCCCCCCCTCTACACATTGTAGTCCTTTATGGCCAGAGTGAAGAGTGGCTCCTCTGTCATATTCACATGGGTGATTGACAATCTGGATAACTATGCTCATGAAGGAAAATCTTACAGTATTGTGTTCAAGAAACCTGCTGAGTATAAGTTAAAGGTAAGATATTGTATTTCCCTTTATAATGTTGTATTTGCTTGGTTACTTCTTTTTAATGTTTTTTTGTTTTTTTAAATTGAGGTTCATTAAAACTAACTGATGTATTGTTAGATAATATATTAAGTTCTTTTTTTTACGATCACCATTTACATAAACAATTGTAATTAATCTCTGCTAGGTCACAGCTTCCAACCCTGTAAGCTCCCAAAGCCAGCTGGTCCTCCTGACTGCTGATGAAGTTGCCCCAATGGCTAAGCCAGAGTTCTTGTTTGTCAGAGAGGTTGTAGCTGTGGATGCTACAAGTCTCTTCTGCCTCAGGGTCAAAGCTGACATGTCCCTGCCAGTCACTTTTAGGTAAGGGTTTTTATATTTCACAGATGACCCAAAGATAAACTCAAATAACATCATTGTGATGGCATACTGTGTATCCTTGATATCACAAGAACCTGTCCCTTAAAAAATACTTCTCTGTAATACTTTTACCTGGTTATTTTAAATTCCAATTCTGTTTTTGTCATGTAGATGGGATTTTGGGGATGGGAGTAGCAAAGTGACCCATACCCAGTCAGCTCCATGTATGACCACACAAGAGAAGGAAGTGTATGTTCAGGACTCAGTTAACCATTCTTATTCTTTCAAAGGTAAGCACACATTAACTGTCATTGCTGGGACTTGTGAATGTTTTTATAGTAACAACTAGGACTGTAAATTATTTATATATGTATTATTTTTTTAAATAATAATTGAAATTTAGAAAATTTAATTTAACTGTTCTGTACTTGATATTCAAAGTTTAATTTTCTGTCCTGTTTCTTTTATGAAGATGACTTCACACTTCATGTAAAAGTCTTCAACCAATACAACACTGTTGATGCATTCACGAAGATAAGCGTCCGGCCTAAATTACATCACCTCGATATTTCCTCTACCCCTGCTGTGCCCCTAGTCAAACAGACCCTCCTTTTGGAAGCTTTCCCAGAACCATTCACCAATGTTGTCCTTTACAGATGGGACTTTGGGGATGGCTCTGAAGCGTTCCTTGGTACCAACCGTAAAGTAAGCCACACTTTTGCATCTGCTGGAGTTTATAACATCACAGTGTGTGCCAACAACACTGTTACAGTTCTGACCAACTCGCTCAACGTCGAAGTCATGGAAAACATTTCTGGATTGACAGTCAGCAACAATGGACCCAGTGAACTGAGCTCTCCTACATACTTCAGAGCTACAGTGGCCACTGGTACAAGTCTCATGTGGAAATTTGACTTTGGGGATGGGACCCTCCAGGGAAACCTTAGAGATGGTTCAATCACCCACATCTATAAATCACCAGGGAATTATACAGTAATTGCAACTGTCTCAAACTCTGTCAGTCAAGCTCATCAGTCAATCAGTGTAGAGGTCTATAAGTTAGCTGTTAGTGGAGTTCTTCCAACAGACTGTGTCATGAGTGGAAAAGAGATACAGCTTAGTGCTCTAGTAAATGGGAACATATCAATTCTAACTTTCCATTGGTTGCTTGGTGATGGATCACCTCTGGCTGTAGTGAAGGGACAGTCAACAGCCCTGCACAGATTTCAAAGCCCAGGATCTTTTAATATAGGTTTGACTGTGTTTAGTTCATTTACATCTGTGTCATTTAATACAAGTATATGTGTGGAATTGGGAATAATTAACATGACAGTGCAGTCATCATGCAAAGTAGTGGCAGTAGCAGAAGAGGTATGCTTCGAAGTGTCGGTATCCCCTGATCAGATGGAAGGTTACCTATTTAGGTGGTTAAGAAGTCCATCTAATTTCAGTGCAATGACAAAGAACTCTGAACAATGTTTGATCTTTATGTACGAAGGAGTTGAAGAGATATCAGTAACAGCAAGTAACAGAGTCAGTAACAAAACTGCCAAAACTAGTGTCATCATTCAAAACCCTGTTAGGAAGCTGTCAGTGGCCCATGACAGTCAAATGGATACAATGACAGTCAATAAATCAACATTTTTTTGGGTTGTCAGCTGCACTGGAAGCAATGTGTCAGTGCTATGGGACTTTGGAGATGGCTCTAAGGTGGAGCAGGGGCAAAATGTGTCACACGTATTTACCTCGAAAGGTCAATTCACTGTCACTGCCACGGCATTTAACGCTGTCAGTCGCCATTCTGTAACCCTAAAAGTCAATGTTTTACTTCCTGTATCAGACCTATTACTTAACACAGACCAGCCATATGCTGCAGTGGGAGAAGAAACTTTAATTTCAGCATTTAGCAGTGCCAACAGTAGTACAAACTACTACTGGACAGTCGATGGTGTCACCTCAACCAAACAAGGTACTTATCAGTTTCAGTTTACTTTCAGGAAACCTGGAGTCTATCAAGTTAGGGTTATAGCACAGAACTTGGTAAGTAGAAGAGAGGCAGCTATTTTGATTGAGGTCTTTGAAAGAATAGAGGGTCTTCAGATAAAATGTCAGAGCCTATCAAACATGAAATATGTACCTACAGAAGAGGAGCTTCTGTTTATTTCTTCAGTCACCAAGGGCTCTAATGTGACTTATCACTGGCTTGCAAGTGGAGTGAATAGACAAATTGCTGCTAGTGGCAATTGGTTTCAAATGATTACTGAAACTCCTGGACAGATTTTAGTTCAGCTAAGAGCTTCTAACATGTTGGGTGAGGTCACCAGCATTGTTTCTTTAGAGGCAGTACAGCGTATAATTGTAGCAAATATCTCAAAACAATCAAACATTTTTGCATTAGGTAAATTGGTGAATATGTCTGTATCCGTGGTTTCTGGGTCTCACCTACAGTACTTCTGGTATGTGAAATCTGATATATTACCCCTTAGGACATGTGTCCCATTTCTACTCCACACTTTTGCAAGTTTGGGTCACTGTCTTGTCAAAGTTTCAGTTCAGAATGCGCTTGGCTACAGAAATGTCACCTTAGAGTTAACAATTCAGGAGGAGGTCCAAGAGGTGGACTTTGAAATTGAAGGACAGAAACTTCCATTCTATATACCTACGGGTGCTGCTGTCAAACTGCATGGGCTTAACCAAGGGGGTAGTGATCTGAACTGGATCTGGAATGTTTACAGTAAAAAAATGCCTTTTAGTGCTATTAACCAGACCTTTATCAACACTTTTCTACATGCAGGCATCTATCAGGTGTCTTTGAATGTCTCAAATGGGATAAATTGGCAGAAAGTTTCACACATTGTTACAGTCCTTGATGCAATCACAGGGCTTATGCTGAACACTTCCAAGTCTTCTGTCTGCACAGAAGAACAAGTAACATTTACTCCAGCAGTCTCTAAAGGAAGCAATGTAAGCTTTGCTATAGCAATTATAAATAAAGACTGGAGTCATAGTCTGGAAATGGTTGAAGGGCAGTTCACCACATCAAGCCTTCCAGCAGGAACAAATCTACTGAAGGTGAAAGCTTGGAACCAGGTCAGTTGTTCTGAGATGTCTGCCAGCATTCTGGTCACTGAGCAGATTCAAGGTTTACGACTTGTGAACTGTTGTTCTGCTGATTTAGAGGCTTTCAAAGAAATCCAGTTTAAGGCAGAAGTTCAAAGTGGACCTCCAGTCAACTATACCTGGGTATTTTATTTAATGGGGTCTGAACCCACATGGCTCTTAGGCCAAGAAGTGATCTTTACTCCACAAGATAGTGGTTCATTGTCTTTTAGTGTGTTTGCCACTAGTGGAGTCTGCTCCAAGACACTAAATGATACTCTTACAGTTCATTTGCCTCTTAAGCATGTTAACATTGTCTGTGATTCAGAAAGAATATTTGTTGGACATTCTGTCAAGTTTTCTGCAACAGTAAATGGAGGGAGCAACCTCAGTTACCTCTGGAACTTTGGAGACTCCTCTGAAACAATGCAAACAGATGATAGCACACTTCAGCATACATATTATATTCCTGGGAAGTATAGTATTGTGGTCAAAGTTCTCAATAGTGTTGGCCATGTGTCCACAAAGCTACACATGGAAGTGGAGGAGCTCCAGTGTACCAGCCCACAAGTTTCCTTTGTCCAGAACCAATCTACCATCTTCAGGTCTAGACTGAATATCTTCGAAGCAAGGGTGGACAACAACTGCTCAGTTTACAAAACCACGTACCTATGGGAGATATTCAGAGAGTCAGATTGTACCAATGGCAATTTAGAATTATATGGGAATAAAGTCGTTCTTAAAAGCAAGGTAGATAGAACTTCACCTTTTCTTTTAGTCCCCAAGCTTAGTCTTGACGTGGGACAGTATTGCCTTCTATTCAAAGTTTCACTCCAGGAAACTCCTCTTGTTGTCCAACAAAGAACCACTGTTAAAGTGGTCCATGCCCCGCTAGTAGCTGTAATCAAGGGAGGCTCACACAGACTGTGGCCCAGCACCAGTGATCTTGTCCTGGACGGCTCTGGCACCAAAGACCCTGATGTAGAGCCTGGAGTGGAGGATACACTACAGTATAACTGGACAATGATGACATTGGTAAAGGCCTCATGATGTTGAAAACCTTGTGTAATGACTGAAGGTGATATTTAATGCTATTATTATGTTTTGGAAAAGTCAGCAGTAGAAATTGTATGATGATATTTAAAAACAGTGGACATGGTAACATTCATTATTTGATATCCTACTTAAGATTACTGTAGGTGTAACCAGCAGATGTTTGTTTTTTACAGAATCACAGCAAGTATCATCTTGTAGAGCAGCCTTTAACCAGGAGTAACAGCAGTAAAATTACTGTATTCAGCACTCAGCTTCAACAAGGCACAATCTATGCTTTTACCCTGACTGTACACAAGGCAGGAAGACAACATGGCCGAGTCAACCAGACAGTCAGTACTTTCCTTAATTTCACTCTATTCTGACACAAATTGTTTGCTTTTGCATGGTTTGTCACATAACATATTTTCTCTCTGTCATTTTTTGTAATTTCAGTTTAGTTGATAAAAGATAACATTTTCACATGGAACATTAATTGCAAATTTGTAGTTTTGGTAATTGTGAAATAACTTTTAATAGTCATAGCAACACATTTAGTTGAACAAACCTTGTTAAACATTTACATTAAAAATACTCTTCTTCTTATCTTTAGGTGACTGTGTGCGGTTCTGCATTGCTTCAAGTGATTGTGGAATGTGTTTCATGCTCTGTCCTGTTCTCACCTCACACTATAAGTTACAACATTCCCATCATTCTCTCAGGAAAATGTGAACAGTGTGATGGCGATGCAAAGGTAAATATTCTGATACTATCTTACAGCCATTTTGAGGAAATTAACAATGATCAATTTTAATTGTTCTTTTCATGGTTGTCTTATTAACAACTGTCCATGTCACTGTCCATGGACGATAAAAACAACAGCCTTTATTCCAAAGGATGGTAACATTTAAATAAGAGATTTTTATGGGGTGAAAAATTAAATTGGTAAATACAGAAGCCACTGAAGTTTAGATACAGTTTCAATAGAGAATGATTATGTGCAAATAAATGTTTCTTAGATAATTAATATCCAACTTGGCAGTTCATCTTTATATTTAATCATGGCGATACTTAATAAGAAAGTTAGTTTAGCACAATTCTTTGCTCCTATATGTGCAGATATACACAACTAAACCCTGAAAATGGCATTTTACATCAATTTGTCTTTTCACAGTACAAGTGGAGTGCTAAGGACCAGACTGGCATGAACCTTGACCTTAATGAGGTATCCACCTCGACAGGGAGTCAGTCTGCTAACTTGGTGATAAGGTCAGGTGTTCTGCAGCCAAGGCAGAGTTATACCTTCAGTCTCAATGTATCCCAGTCTGGCAGAGTTCAGTGGGGCAGTGCCAGCCTCACAATACTACCCAACAATCCACCTCATGGAGGCCTGTGTGAGCTTAGTCCACAATCAGATATCCGTCTGCTGGATACATTGGTAACCTATAACTGCTCAGGTAATACTGTGGTGTCATTGACAGTTTTGACAAATCCAAGTGGCAGTCCAATAAATTATCTTTCAACAATGTTCTGTTGAGCCAACACGTGTTCCCTTTTGGCAGGATGGCAAGATGAAGAAAGCGAGGCCTCGCAGCTTATCTATACATTCCAGGTGGCACCATGTGAGTCCACTGGCCCAGCCTGCCCCCTGCTTACTCTGTACAGGTGAATATATAGCTATGCTTACAGTAGAAAGGATCTGAGGAAAAGGAATATTCCTTACTTGAATGTTTTAAAAAATCGTTTATGTATATTCCCCCCCCCCCCCTAGGGGTACTCGTTCAACATATGGCACCCTGGTTCCAATGGGAATTCCTTCACCAGTTAAAAGCAGACCAGTAATTATAGTGACAGTGCAGGTGGAAGACTTTCTTGGGGCAAAGGTCATAGCTCTGAACAGGTTAGTAACCAGAACATGATCAGTTCAGAACAAAAAAAAAACTGCCACCATTTGATCATTTAGGTAGTTACACGTGATGTAAACTGTCTTTGTCATGTTTTCGTGAACTCTCACTTAATTTAATTACTCCTTTCTATAGAGTGTTGACTGTTGAAAATCCTGCAGGGGACAAGGTTGCCAGTCAGTGGCTCATAAACAAGAGACGGACAGAGCTTTGGACTTTAGTCCAGCATGGCAACCCACAAGAGATCATCCCTTATTCTATTGCCCTCACCAGCCAGCTCAATCAGGTATGGTGTCAGAATCTTCTCTTCTTATCCAGCTCATGGAATGATGTTTGATTGATAGTAATTACCTTGCTATTATCAGAATAACTGATAACTATGACCATATTGTGTGTAATATTCTTAAAGGTTTATATTTTGTTTGAATATGAACTAACCTGTCCACAGATGGAGTCTGGACAGACTGCCAGGGAGCTCGAAGTCAGGAGAGAGACACGGGAAAATGTGACCCAAGCCCTGGCCTCTCTGCCTGTTTCATCCTTGATGGACGTTGATCAGATCAGCTCAGCATTGTCACTGTCCACTGTATGTAATCCCCTACCACCTACTGAAAGTGCTTTAGAGGAGACACCTGCTAGATGTTAAATGAAAAGAACATAATTTTAGTCTGTTGAGAACCTTTGCTCTCAGTCTAAATATCCTTGTGAGAAACTGTACTAGATGAAATAAAAGCAAAAAGTTTGGATTGGAATATTGTAGGTCATTTTTGCTCTATGCCCAAGTTGATTTCCACAGTTTGATTCTATCTAACACAGGACCACAAATTAAAAGGTCAAGAAAGCCATTTTACACCAAAGATTTAGCTTAAATTCTTAACAATTGCTTTATTTGGAGTACTTTATTCTCACAAAAGTATGAGTTTGTTCTTGTAAATGTTTGGTAATTTTCAAAAACTACCATGATTTTGAAAGTAGCAATCCCTCAATGCTCCGTCATCACCCACCCCCTCCCCTCTGCTCTCTCAAAAACCACGCCCCTCACTTACCATGAACAAGCGCCGTTGCTCCAGAAGCGGACCTCAGCTCATCATTTGCATTGTGTAGAAACTACGTCAGCGAGACAGGGAGGCGTGATTGGTTCATCAAATTGGTACCTCGTGGCAGACATTGGTCAAAGTTTTTACATGCTTAAAACTGTTACAGGTGAAGGACTTTCTTCATTCCTTTTTCAGAGCACATGAATGATTAATTTCTGTCGGGACCTAAAGACAATTTCAACCGAGATCTTAAAAAGTGTATCTGGAGAAAATTACCAACCCTGCCTTTTATCTTGAAAATGTACGACTTTGATCTCAAAATTAGAAATCTTTTTCCTTTAACATGGCCCTAATACTCCGTCATATAGATGAACAATCTGTGAAGCTTTAATTCTATAAAAAAAATAAAGACCAGACTATTCTATGTTTTCTCAAGGCTGTTCCTAGTGAAATGGCGTGTCGTAACTGCCAGGAGAAGGTTCTTGAGGCAGTGCAAAAGATGATCCATGTGATGCAGGAGCAGATGAGTCCTGGGGCTTTGTCAGCTGAAACAGGAAGAAACATCATTAACATCATAGGTCAGCCACAATCTCCTGCATGGAACCAACTGATTGTGATCAGAATAGTTGACAGTGTTTTCTGTTTTCTGTGTTTCAAGGTAATACGCTGGCTGCTGTGTCTTTCAGTTCTCATCGAAACTACTCCAGTACACTGCAGCCAGCTTCTACAATATTCCTGTCAGCGCTGGGTCATGCTGGTGCCCTAATGCATTCTCTGATGCTTGCACGTGTGCCCGGTGAGGCACCTCTTTCACTCTCCAGCTCATATGTAAACACAGTGGGTTTCCATGGAGACCCCTCTGACCTCCTGTGCACTCCCCAATCCAGACAAAACAAACATCTTCCCTGGTCATCAAGTGACAAATCGAAGGGTTCTTATTGTCACTTTCATATCCCTACCTCCCTTACTACTCACCTGAAGAACCAGGAGTCTGAAGTGGTACAGCTTCTCTTTGGTATGGATGTAGATACAGAATCCAACTCTTTTTTGACTGCAGCAGACCCTCCAATTTCCACTACTCTGGTTGCAATGGAGCTAACCACACCTCAGGGCCAACCAATACCCATCCAGGATCTGGACCCTGAACAGGCCATATGGGTCACCCTGCCAAACAAGTTCCCTTTGGGACAGAACGATCTGGATGGAGATGGCGGCATAAGTGAATCTGGGAATGGGACATGTCTTACTGTAACATTACCAACTGAAGGAAAGTTGAACTTTACAGTCAACGCTGTGGATGGTCTGGATGAAAACGCAGGTTTATATATATCCTTCAACTTCAGCCATGATTCAGGTATAGTAAATCCTCTGGACCTTTTTAATCTAGACTTTGCACTTAGTTCTGCTAATGACCTTTTGCTACATGTTCATGTCTTCTTCTGATACAAAGCCAGTTTGCATTTCTTTTGAGCCCTTGTATGTCTGTAATTTGTCTGTATGTAATTATATAATCTTTAAAATATCTCCAACTTAAAGATCTAAGGATTGCTTTTGTGGACAACAGAGATAACATTTAATGCAATCAATATAAACCTCAAAACTATGTTTTTTGCACCTGGTCACTTTAAGCTGCACTTACTAAAATGTTTCTACTAAAATCGGATCAGATTACCCAATGCTAAAGGCTATCCATGGTGAAAACCATCAGCTAAATATGGAGTTTCCTTCAGCCTTGATAAACTCTGAGTTCACTACCTGTTTAGCGCCACGCAACAGGCATACAAAGTTAAGGACAAAATCAGGGGTAAATTTGAATAGCATTTGATATGATCCAGGTTCCAGAAGCAGGTTTCAACCTCAGAAGTTGATATTACAAATATATCTTAAAGAAGAGAGTTTAAAGTATTACATTATAGTAAAGTATATTCACATTGTTATATGCTTTCGCAATATCTTCACATTCATGCCAATAAAGCTTCCTGAATTGAATTGAATTGAATTGGGGGGAACTAAATAATGTTAAGATTGATCTTTATCTGGGACTGGTAGATAATAAGGGACCTGTTTCAATTTAAAAAAAAAAACATTTAATGCTGCTCCAAATTAAAATATTCTTAAGCTAATTTTTTATATTATTTAAAAACATCAAGCCAGTAATATATTTGTTGGCCACTGGGTGGCAGTACAATTTGTGAACACAGCATGATGTCACAGTCGATGTTTAAAGGTATAACTTTTCCAAACAGTTTTACTTCCGTTTAGATTAAATCCTGCCAATATATAAGAAACAAACATCAATATTTAAGGCATGGCCACCTATAGTATAATGTAATATAGTGTGGTTGTATAGATTGAAGTGAATCTTAGAGCTGCTCAACTAGTTGTTACTGCTAATATTACATACTTTTACCATTATTACTGACATTGTAGCAATAATCTATCTTATTCATTGTTGTTGTTGTTGCTTCAATGTCTGTCCCTATCCTTCTTCCTGCATGTCCTTCTATCACATTTTTTCAATTCAAACACAGTTTCAACAGATGGCTGTTTTTTCTGCCTCTTAAATGAAGTTTTTGTCTTACCACTGTTACTTTGCTCATGATGGATTAATGTTGGGTCTTAGATAACATAACGATGAGTAGGGTGTTTTCTCTGCTCTTTTTAAATATAATATAACTAAAAGTGAGGTCTTGTACCTGTTTTTTGTAAAGTGTCTTGAGATAACATTTGTTATTAATTGGCAATACACAAATAAAGAATCTTAGATATTTGAGAATAATAATTGATAAGAATGCAAACACATTTGTCAATAACCGTTACTTTATATCTGTCAGTTTCGGCTTGTATTGCAAATTTAAAGGATGTTCTGTCACTGCATTATGACCCACTTCTACAGGACCCAATTCTGTTTGCATGGGACATGTAATGATTGAAGTGAGCTCCTCACTGGCAGGAACAAATACATCCCTGGATTTGTCAGTAAGAAAGTTGTCTCTCACTCTCTCTGCTTCGACCACATCAACAGAGGAAACCATCTTCCTTTCTCCGCTGTGAGTCACCGCTCTTCTCTATGAATGTCTGCTCTGAATGATTGTTCTTTTGCTGAATGAAGTAAAAGCTCTTTTACCTCTCCAGTTTAAACAGGACGAACAAGCCTCTCTTTGTAAACCTGACCTCGTCGATGGGAGACGGCTGCCCTGTCCATGTGTCAGTGTGTGTGTTCAGCTCTCTGTGCCAATACTACAGTGTGAAGGAGAGGCGTTGGAGCAGTGAGGGCTTGCAGTCACTAGAAGGCAGCACGCTCCATGCAGCACACTGTCTCACCAAGCACCTTACACTGTTTGGGGCCAGTATGTTTGTTCATCCTGGGGCTGTTGTACTGCTGCCACCGGTTTGTGAAAACACAATACACACACACTTCTGAGTAGATTCTTCAAATATTTCAAAAAGTAATTTATCAACTCCCGTCCTTAAATAATAGAGTAAGTCAGAACTATAATGAGAAAGTCATCTGCTTGTGCTCACGCCATCCCTTATCTGTGCAGCCAAGTGGTCCCACACGAAACATGGTGGTGGGGATTGTTTGCGCAGTCCTGGTTCTGATTCACGTACTGGTGGGTCTCATCGCCCATAAACTGGACCACTTGGACAGCTTGAGGATGAGCCAGGTCCCTCTGTGTGGCCGACCGGGGCTGTACCACTACAGAGTGCTGGTTAAGACTGGCTGGCGGCGAGGAGCAGGTCAGCCGAGGAGAAGAATGCATGTAACTGTTTTAATTTACGCAACACAAATTTAATGGAAATAACTCTGTGTCATTATGCATCAGGCACCACAGCCCATGTTGGGATCTGTCTGTACGGTGTAACAAAGAGCGGCTCTCGCCATCTGCAGAGGGAGGGAGCTTTTCAGCGTGGCGGTCTTGACCAGTTTCATCTGGAAACAGATGACAACCTGGGGGAAATTTGGAAAATTCGTATTTGGCATGATAACACAGGTAACTGGAAATGAAATTGTTGGTGTTTTTTTTTTTAAACAAATAATATCTCATATCAAAACAAGTAATTTAAAATAATTTGTTAGTTTTAATGGAATCAAGCTAAATCATTTCTTCTTCTATGATATAGATATTTGATTATTTTTTACCGCATCCCCACAACAAATCCAACTATGTCATTGAGGAAGAGAGTTAACCAATGATGTGGATTTCCGTTGTTGATGATATGTTTGATGATGAAGAAATTCGCCGTTGAGACTGACTTGCTTTTAAACAAAATTATTTATTAACAAGTTGCAGAATCACTAAACACGTCTGCCCAGGAGAGTCAAGAAGCCAATAATGATCTCTCTCAAACATACTGTACATTGAGAGTGCTATTTATATATAATGTCACAGGACACTTGAGGACATCTGTTTTCTGTCCTTGGGTATCTCTCTGGCCACAGGGGTCCCCTTGTTTACCTTCCACTGTGGGAGATCCTTATCTTAGATTTAGGCATTGCCTGGCAAGTCAACACCTATCCTGCCAACAACACCTCTGGGCAAACATTCAACTGAAAGGGGACTCCTCTTATCAGATACAAATTCTTTCCAGATGTGTGCAGTATACAACTTAAAGAGCAGTATAATATCTCTCGTCCTAGATATTTAAGACACTTCACCAACCTTCAAACTTACACCGCAAAGTCCTCTGAATACTTTATGGGAATGTGGCTGAATATCTTGTATGTCAATAAAGGTCTGGACCCGTCCTGGTATGTTCAACATGTGGTGGTCTGGGACCCTCAGACTGACCACATGTTCTTCTTCCTGCTGGAGGACTGGCTCTCCGTGGAGAATCAGAAGAATAGCACTGTGGAGAAGGAAGTGCTGGCTTCTTGTAAGTTTAATGCTGTTTAATGTTAAGTAGAACAAGCTAGATCATTTTCCTTAAAGAGGGGCATGCAGTTTGTTTCAGTGAGTAGCATGTAATGAAACATGTAAATCTGCCATTGCATTGGCGTAGTTTTCATTTGCAGGTTTAAGAATAAAAGATGGAGGTTGGAAGTCATCGATGAATTATAACATTTAATATTCGCAGAGTCCCGTACAAGCACACAGAGACCATGGTGTAACTCAAATGAAGTCAGGAAACGATGTGGTGCGCTTGTCCAAACAACTCTTTCAGCTTTTTAATTCAATCTGTCCCAGGTCCTGAGGAGCTTTCCCAGTTTCAAAGGGTCTTCAGTACCCAGTTCATGTTTGGGATGGTTGAGCACCACCTGTGGCTTTCCCTTTGGGAATGCCCTGCCCACAGCCGTTTGACCAGGTGTCAGAGGGTTACATGCAGTGCCCTTACGCTGCACCTCTACATGGCAATGGGTGCTCTGTGGTACGTGGCTGTTGGTACTGAGGGCAGCAGGTAGGCTTCTTTTAAGTCCTCGATATACACAGTACAGTACAGTTCTTCTTATAACTAAAATTATTTTATTAAAACTGAATATTGATTATTTCAAATCATATATTGCATTATGAGTTAAAAAAATTATAATGTAATGTTAAAGTGTTTGTGGCTGAATCAAGGTGACACTGTCTTTTCATTAGTTAATGCATGACATCAAATTCAACATTTTCCATTCAACCTGTATATCAGTTGCTTTTTACAGAGTTGACAAGATGAAACTAACACATGTCCCTTTACCACAAGTGGACCTGTTTCAGCCCAGCTCCCAGTAAACATGGAGGCGATTGCTGTGGGGGTGACTGTTGCATTACTGGTGTTTCCTCTGCAGTGCTGTCTGTGTTTCCTGTTTGGAAAGTGTCACAATCAGGTAACTTCAAACTGCATACTATCATGATGCATTTTGTTTCTGTCCTCGAGTGACCTGAATCAGTTTGATTGATCTTACTTGGAATAACAAAAGTCTCATCAGTCAAAAATGCCTGGTGCCTTGTTTGATGCAGGTGGCCGAAGACATGCCAGATCATTCTTCTCTCGTGTGTCACACTGTTGAGATGGACGTCAACCTTGGCCAGTCAGCGCTCTCTGGCCCCTCCTTCTTGTCACTGGCAGACTCCTCTGGCCCAGTGCGGGACAGCCCTCAATCTGTGAGAGCACGCACATGTGAACACATACACATAAATAAACGACTGGTCGTCTTTTCCTTGCTCATTAACTGTTTCTCTGGTGTCTGTAGTTACTGGAGAGCAAGGTGTTTGACTCTAGTATTCTGGACTTTTGGTCAGCATCTGGCTTGGTGCCACAGACATTCAACGGAGCATGTCAAGAGGCGGGCACAGAGACACTGTGGTCCTGTGAAAGCCTACTCAATCTACCAATAGACCCATATCTCACCGAAATGTCACCCGCTCTTGGCCGGACAAACCAGCTGAGGAGAAAAAAGGCCCTGATGCAGCGCTGCCAGTCCTCATCTTCCTCCACTTACCCCACGGCTGCGTCTCTCTCTCCAGTTTGCACATTTGCTCTTTCAAAAGGCATTTTCAGTTCCCACCAATCCCCTACACATGGACAAAGGGTCTCCACCTTGAACACCCACTTTGTGCAAGCTCATAGCCACAACCTGACAACATTTCTAACTCTCTCTGGTGAGTAACAGCTCAAATTAACTCAGAAATTCACATTTAATAAATACTAACAAATACCTCTGATGAGTCCCCCTGTCTTCAGCCATGTTGTCATGTCAAAGTCTGTATTGTATTGCAAAAATCACCTTGTTTCTGACCTCTTAATTGTATTATGATCCAAGAGGAGGATCTTCTGATGTCCATAGCAGCGGCATCAGAGGACCCAGTCGAAGTAAATAACAGCAACTCAGACAGTGGCCGGGATTCCCCAAGAACCACGTCATCACTCTCAAACATGTAGGGGTCACTTCTGTGAATCGCACAAACGCTAGATCATGGATTAGTTGTCTTCATTTTAACAAATCACTTTTCATTTTTATGTCATATTTTGTGATTTTCAGCCAGAGCACCTCTTGCAGCAGCTGGTCAGAGCAAAGTGAGGATAAGTCACTTTTTGGTGATACCCACAAGCCAGATCCACAGTCCTGCCCCTTCCTGTCTGGTGCAGGACTCTACAGGTGTCCCTCTGTGCTATCTGTAGACTCGATGGCCAGCACCTTCCTGCCAAGCCCTTCTCCAGACTCTTCACGCTCTTGCTCCGCCACACGAATAGGTACCAAACCTCTGATTACTAATCCTATATGGTAGACAAACATTCCCTCACCCCCGACATGCTATTGACAAATATGAGATGTCTTTGCTTAGGAGTGCATTGGATTCAAATGATTTTTAAAGTGTCTGTAGGTACATATTTTTAAAATAATGTGTTCTTAAAGATGAATAGTAAGCATTTTCCTCCATTTGGAAAAGTTCCCCTTTATATTCTGCTAAAGATGAAAGAAGATTTAACATTGATTCTTCTTCAGCCACGAGTTGCCGTTAATCGACTTAATATTTGGATTCAACAAAAAAAAACGTCTTACTTTCTATATTTTCATATTACTATAGAGCTAGTCAAATTCTTCTACATAAGAAGTACCCACTATAGTACTATATGGTTGGGTTTAAAACACCAAGTAAAGACCCGCTTATCATCTCATTTTCACATCCTGAGTGAACAGAGTTTAAGGTATCTGTTGTCCTCCACTCTAGGTGTTGCTCGAGGTAAACCCAGCTGGCTGCTCCCCCGCTGGGTGCTGTGTGTGATTTACCCTGTGGTGGCTGTGCTGCTGGGAGCTTGCATAACTGTGGTTGGAGTCTATGGCAGCCACATGTCCAGGACAGTAGTCCTCATGTGGCTTGTTTCAGTGCTCTCTGCCTTCCTCAACTCTGCTTTACTGCTTGAACCCCTCAAAGTGAGTTCAGACATATCAATTAAGTAATCGACTTCATAGATTTTTGGATCATCTTCACTTTGATTTGTTTCTCCATCTGTCTTGCTCAGGTGTGTGTGCGAGCCTTGATCAACACAGCACTTTGGAGGCCTGTGGACCCAGAAGTGGAGGACAAGCTTGCTCAGGAGTCAACTGTGGTCAGGGCATTTAGAGAGCATGGTGGAAAGGTTAGACCACCATGCGGCTACGGGCTTCTTCAGGCTAAGGAGGAGGCCCGAAAGGTCCAAGCTATGCGATCACTTATGACGGTGAGACTTAAAACCCATCATGACAGTTCAGTGGCAGTTAGCCTCCAGAATCTATTTTATATATAGATGTTTTGTGTAAGTGATCCTCTGCATCCGTTTTGCAGCACGGTATTTGCCAGCTGTTATTTCTGTTGCTGGTGTTGATGGTGAACTACCAGGACAGCGTAGAGAAACAGGAGGGCAGACTGCTGCATTCTGCTGTCAGACACCGACTACACACAGCACCCTTGGGAGTCCCTAACCTCACATCACTCAGAGAGTAAGGAAAACATTTTGCTTTCTGCTGTCGAAATGCTAAAGCATACCAGTTGCAGTTATTTAAATATGATCAAGGGGTGAAAAACCTTGAGAGGACCCTGTTGTCCACTTGACAGTTGATGATGTCATGTATTTGTCTTTATCGGCTGTGCACATATGTCCCTCACCAACATTGGTATTGTGATGTCCTGCATCACATGTTTCACTTACACACACACAATCTAAGTCTTGTGTTGATTTTATTTTTATTTAGCTGGTCTGAAGCAGAACAGTGGATCAACCACACCTTGGTGCCGATCCTACACCAAAGCCCGTCACTACGTCTTTTAGGATTCCCACGGCTGCAGTGTAAACATACCCTCAGTCCTCTGGCTACGTATTTCCTGGGAGATAACAGCGCAACAACCAAACAGCTTGTTGCTGACTTGCACATTGCAGAATGGAGCAAGAAACAGTGAGTGAATTGTTTCCAACTATAGGAGCATTCTCTAAGATGGATGTACCCATGTATTAATTAATACCTGCCTTTTTAAGATACTCATTTTGCAAGAAGCGCATTCTCTGGCGGACCAAAATAAAGTGAATAAAGAACACATTGTAATTTTTTCAACAATTAGAAGGGCAAAAATAGACAGCAATAATAATAATAATAATAATAATAAATTAGATTTATATAGCGCTTTTCTAAATACCCAAAGACGCTTTGACAGGAAACAACAACAAAAAACTAAGCAAAAACTAAGAGAACAATACAAAATAGAAATAGTGTCAAGGGAAGAGGATGAGAGTCAGTGGTTGTAGGCGGTGATGAAAATATGAGTTTTTAGGGATTTCTTGTAGGAGGTGAGTGTCAGGGAGTCTCTGATGTTTTTAGGGAGAGAGTTCCAGAGGGTGGGAGCTGCAATGGAGAAGGCCCTGTCCCCCTGCAGGACCGAATGTTGGTCCTGCAGACCTGAGAGTGCGGGTGGGAGTGTGTCGGTGGAGGAGCTCAGACAGGTAGGGGGGAGCCAGGTTGTGGAGGGCTTACAACATACAACATGAGATGATAATTTCCGCATTCAAATTATCAAATTATTATTGATAATTTTACTGGGGAACTAATTGTTCTGATGAGTTTGTTTTTTTTTCAGTATCAAACATTAACATTCTTGATCTTAACCCTCTGTAGTACCCATTGCAATGAAGAAATTTAAACTTTTAGAGAGTAGGGGGTAAAATGAATTTGGTCTGTTACTCTCTTTAGTAATTATAAATAAAGTTTTATATGAAAAGTTCAAACAATTATTGAATTTGATACTTTTAATTGATTTAAATTCACTTCTTACATCAGGTTGAAAAGTCTTTCAATGGACTTCACACACTCCTACAGAGAGTCTGCTTTATTTGTGTGTGTGTCTGTACAACTGGAGTGGGCTGTTACACAAAGACTCAACGCCTTTCTCTACATCCATCCATTCCTTATCCCTTCGTTATACCATGGACTGGACCTGCAGACAGCTCTTATGGTAACAATCATTTATCATTTCCACTCATTCATATATTCTTAAACTCTAAAATTAATCCAAAGCATATATACGGCAGGTTCTCCTTCTCATCTCTGGCTCCATCATCTTGTTTGGAGAACTGTGGTCAATGTCTACTGAGAGTGCCCGGTGTCTGCATCAAAGCCTATTCCAGCTTTTTCTGGCCTTGTTGTCCATGGCAACAGCTATCCTGCACTTTTGCTTTCTGTCCCTGGTTACTTCCTCTGTTTCAAAAGTAAGAAAAAATGACAACATGAATCTTCTTACATCCAAAATGTTTACTTCCACATGAGTGTCAACTGATCTCTTAAATAAACGTAGACACTAGCCAATATAAAGAACATCGAACCCTTCTCATCTCATGAGGATAGAGGCTGAGAATGACAGCCATTTTTCAGAAAAGCAATAAAGAATGCTTTGCTAAGACTTGTTTTTCCATGCAATGCCCATTTTTTACAGTCCATCTAACACTTTAGACCACAGAATGGATGAGGAGCAGAGTGACTATGATGGTTACCGGCACATATATGCAGATGTCTGTTCAGAGCACTTAATGAAATGAAAATGTACAAGGACAATACAACTAGGACTGCATGTGGAAAGTAGCAGGCTACCAATCCCCAAATCTTTTCCCTAACAGATATCTGTCTAAAGAGATTGGGTCAAGAATAAAACCTTTGTGTCCTTCACTAGGAGTCTAGCCAGTTGATTTCCTATTTTTCATAAGTTAAGAAGTTGCCCTCCATGCTTTAGTTTTTTTTTTAAGAACAATAAAGATGATTTTTTGGTTGAAAATGTCTTGATGACTAACTAATAACCTGTATTGTGCCTTTTAGCTGAGGTCCAAGCCAAAAAACTACATAAACTTCCACAGTGCTGCCCTTTTGGAACAGAGGTATTCTCAGTGTGCGGCTGTCCTGCTTACCCTACTTGTGCTAAAGGTAAATGACATCTCCTGTTATTTAATATCACTTTGTGCCACGACTTTCCACTGTATTTGAATTTCTTATTTCTATTGCTTTGTTTTTCAAGCTTCTGGGAACCTTAAGGTTTGTGCGGAGATGGATGCTGTTTGGTAAAGTTCTCCAGAGAGCCTGGAGGAAGCTGTTGGCTCTGTCTGTGCTACTATTCTTGCTGCTACTACTCTGCACCCACCTCGGAAACACTGTATGTGAGGAAAAGTTTCAATGAATCAAATATCTACAAAGAGAAACTGGATTTGATATGCAAATTTCTTTGTTTCAGCTATTCTCCCATTCAGTGGAAGGCTTCTCGTCAGTCTGTCAGACTGGAGTCTCAGTGCTGTCGCTCCTGCGAGGCCGAAAAACTCTCCAAAGATTGTGCAGGTTCCACCCTGTCCTGGGTCCTCTTTATGGACTCCTTCTTGTGGTGGGAGGTGTTTGGCTCTTAGTCAGACTCTGTGGCGCTGTTCTTATCCATGCATACAGGTATGCAGTATATGTACACTTTATCAGTAGTATGACAGGTTTTATAAGTCAGATAAAATCCCATGAATGCACATGTAAGAGGGGGTAAACAAACTTCTTTTAAAATACTTCAACTTGGTACTTACAGTAGGTGAACACTTCAGCAGAGTAAAAGCAGCAAAACAGCAAGATCAGTTATGACAAAAAAATATTTCTACAAATCTTTGAAAAGGAACCAAATACCAAACACCAGCCATATTTACAGACTTCAATAATTAGTCTACATGGTGAATGCTACAACTAGATTAAAAACAAATAGCATGTGAAATGCTCCTTCAAAAGATAGAACAATATTTTTCATCACCAAAGTCAACCAATACTAATATACAAACATATTATATCATCACTCCAATTTCTGTATTTAAATAAATCTGCAGAGAGAGGACGTTCTAGCCCATAGCAAACACAAATGATGTTCTCCTGCTGCAGTAAAGAGTTCTAACACTCAGTAGATGAAGCAGAAACTGAACACTCCTAGGGGACAGAGCTCAGTGCTATTGCATTCTATAATGAGCATCATATTTTCTGACTGCAAAATGAAAAAAGGGATAATGAACAAACATTTTTGAAGAGTGTACTGAACAAGAGATCATGGCACCAACCCATCTGATTATACTAATTTTGATTTTTTTTTTTTTTGCCAAATATTCAGGCTCGATTGGAATTTAAAGCCAAAATTAATTATTTGATGAAATTTCAGATTTTTCTTTTCTTTTAAAATGCCCGTTTTCATTCGATCCCATCCCATTCTTGAAAATACATCAGACAACCAGGCTTAAATGATCATAATTTTGCCAATGAACTTGCCTAATTCACAGAACTTTGCTACTGGAACACTGCTACAAAAGTTTTTAAAAAAAATTGCCCAGAAGTCCAACAATTCGTTTTCTCTGTCCTTCAGGAGAGAGCGGGCTGAGTTGTACCGACCAACCACTGAACCTCAGGACTATGAGATGGTGGAGTTCTTCATCAAGCGACTCAAGTTGTGGATGGGACTCACTAAAGCCAAAGAAGTAGGTAGTGCATTATTTTTGGTGCATTTGTTTGTAGAAATTAGAATTTTTAGATTCAATGTTTCTGACTCTACATATTGTTTTTTTCCTTTTCTAGTTCAGGCACAGGGTAAAGTTTGAAGGTATGGACTTGCCACCTTCGAGGTCCTCACAGGAATCCTGTCCCTCTCCTGTGTCTCCCTCTTATTCCTGTCACCACTCTCCTTCCATTAGCTCCTCATTTTCATCCCACCGTGCCCTGTCCTCAGCTCTCTCTGTGAGGTCAGAGGACTCTTCAGTGTCTGAGTCTGGGATTGACATCCAGCCCTACCTGGACCGCCTGCTGCCCGGTGTCAGTTCACTGCTCTCTCGTTTTGATCAGGTCAATCAGATTACTGAGGATATTCATGATCTTGAAATAAAACTGGAAGAGGCTGAAACTAGAAGAAGAAAGAGGTCGATCAGTTACAAGCTCGAAAGATCAGATATATACAGAGAGTCAGCAAACCCTAATGATCTTGAAGGAGAAAGCAGGAAAACAGAAGAAGTTAGACACAGGAGGACAGGTTTTTTTTACTCAAAATCAAGAGTCTCCCTGCCATCAGCATATCCTTTCACGCCCTCTAAAATTCTCAACCCCTCTGCATCTACCTGCATATTTCCCCGTACACGTAGTGCCTACTCTGAGTCTGAATCGGCACCATATCAGCCTCAGGGATCTAGCAACCGCCATACGTCTGAAGCTGCCAAGGATGCTCCTGGAAACTGTGGTTCGCATACTGCAGGTTGTCTTGGATTTGATGGGTTCCACCGAAGAAGGGCTTGGCATTCTGGGAGTTCTCATTCAGCGGATGCAGTTCAGAGGATTTTTCTGACCCAAGGCGGAGTGGCTACATGTGGCAATGGAAGAGAAAATGTAGCACTCACAAACAGCAGACCACGGAGTGACCAGGGGGTTAGAAGGGACATTAGCAATGGAGTCCCAGTAAAGAGGAAGGCTTGGATCTCTGAGCCATCGGAGACTGAGCAAGAATAAACATGTGCCCAAACTTGAGCCTATTCTCCCACGGGTTAGAAGAACCCACTGGACCTCTATATGTGTTTTATATGCAAACGCATGTGTGGAACAGTTGAACTTTCGATGTTGTCTTTGACACTGCACAATGGTAGGGCTTCGTTCTCGTTATTAAACAAATGTTAGTCAATGTTTTATTTGTCATTAGAACACAGAGAAATGCTTAGTTCAAACCAGGAGCTTGCCTGTAGCCTTTGTTGAGATACTGAACAAGTGTGGTTTGCAATGTAATCTCTCAATTATTTTTGTAAATTGAGTCTTTTCTGTGTGTGGGTAAAGGAAAGTTAACGTTTTTGGAAACTGAGTGACACTTTTACTTTGTAAATAATGCCTTTTTTAAATCTATATTGTATTCCTTTAAATGCAATTATATGTTTGTATATGTATGTATATATTTTCATATTTTTTAAAGATTATGTGGATATTTTTTCTGCAGAAGAACAAAGACCTTGTGACAATGTCCTTCTGTGTCATACTAGCTGCAGTAGTGTGTGCACTTGTTTTTTTTGTTCATGTTTTTGGTTAAGACCTTGATATAAAAGTAATGTAACAGAAAACACTGTTTTAAAAAGAGACCACATGAGACCTGCAATTAAATAAGTACATAAAATGTCATGTGTGGGACTGCACATTAGTGCTCTGTCTATCACCCTGCGCCTCACAGCAAGGAGGTTTCTTGTTGGAATCCCCAGCCTTACCCGTCCATGCATGGGTTCCTTCCTGTTATGCAGCTTCCTCTCCTACAGTCAGACATGTGCAGTAGGTTATTGAGTGACTCTAAATTGCCAGTAGGTGTGAATATGAGGGTGACCAGTTATTTATCTCATTATTCTAGCCATGTGATTGGCTCGTGACCTCTGTAGTTAAATAGAGATTTGGTTATATCTCCAATAGGACGTATAATTGGACTACTGTCCCAGTACCAGTATACAAGCACCTGGGAAAGACAATTTATTGACTGAAGTATAGTATGTCCAACTCTTAGGTGGCAATATCCCGCTTTTCAGCTAGTTGCTATTGGGCCCACTCAGATAGACGTTAATTATTGCTGTTATTTTTTATTTTTTTATTTTTTTAACATGGACGTTAATTTGAAAAAATTATAAATCGAACATTTAACTTTGGTTAAATTTGGTTTCCGTTAATGTCATTTTCATTTCTTGAGTTTTCTTTTTCCAACTAAAATAAATGGTAAATGGACTTGAGCTTATAGCACTTAGTCTTCTGACTAATCGAAGCGCTTTTACACCTACACATTCCCACACTGAAGGCAGTAGTTACTATGTAGTGAGACCATCAGAAGTAACTAATCCCATTCATACACATTCATACGCCGCCGATGAAGCAGCGGCAGCAATTCGGGGTTAAGTGTCTTGCCCAAGGACACATCAGACCTGTTGCTGCAGGAGCTGGGGATCGAACCCTCAACCAATCCGGTTGAGAGGCGACAACTCTACCAACTGACCTCATTTGCTCCTAAGGCCGTGTTCACACTTGACTTCTTTTTTCAACTGCAAGCGCCTTTTTTACATACAAGCCTATGGAAAAATGAAAAAGGATGACGCCTTTTCAAAAAGCGCTGCGCCCGACGCCTTTTTCAGTTGAATTATTTCAACTTTTCAGAAAAGCGCTGGGTGACGTCAAGCGCCTTTCTGACAGCTGAACAATCAGGACGAGTAGTAACCTATGTCCCTAGTTACCTGTGCCCAAAAACGGCAAACTTCCACCAGATATGTGTGCATTGCGTGTCCGCTCCGATCTGTTACGGGACCGTGCACCCTCATCCGTCAACACCCACCGGATGCATTCTCAGTCTGCAGCACGGAGAGCACAGCCGGACAGCTGGAGTACAGAGACAAAGGAATTTCCGTGGTAATTTTACAGATTCACTCGCAACAGCACAAGATAATACGATGTTCGTGGTATAAAAGTCAATAAAAACCTTATAAACACATAAACAGCAGTTTTTCTGAACCGTATAAACGGAGATTTTTATTCCGAAAATAAACCACATCTTTTAATGTTGTATCGGTGTCTGACTTCCCGTCCCGTTTGTTGTTTTCTGTGCTAAATTGATGCGTTATGCTCCGGCCGGCTCCGGCACGGTTGCACCGCAGACTAGATCCTGTTGTTAAGATTACAGAACACTCACACATAAGCGCTCAAAAGGCGCTGAAAGCAACGCTTTTTTCTGAAAAAAGAAGTCAAGTGTGAACACGGCCTAACTCTACGACGAGATGAGATGAGACTGCTGACCGCGTTGTTTTCCTTTTTTTTCAGCTGACATATCAGTATCACGTGTAATGTCATATAGCTAGTGCAGATGTTATGCAGAGAAATGCATTCCTGCCGAGAATTGCATGAACCTTATTTCAGGTGCCAGTTCTGTGATGACAAAGTATCTGAAGTTGATATTTCAGTCTACTAGTTCTGTAGAGTCTGTAGTATACACATTTTCATTAGCCTGTGTAAGACCTACAAACATGTTGTTGACAAACTTGTTTCACCACTTGAGTGTCTGTAGAAGGGTGGATGCAATATATGTACGTGTAGAAATTGTGTCTGCCATATTTTGAATTGTGTGAGGTGCATGCAATTCTCAGTATAACACCAGCCAAAGAGGGGAGAGACAGAAAGTTGCGATTAATATGTTTACATGAACTGTGTCTCCTCATCTGTCTAAAAACATGTGGTTCTTGTTCTAACACTCGTCATGCAGATACATTTGTCTTCTTTTCTTACTGGCTTTTATGCATTTATGCTGCTGGTCATAGCATGTGGAGCATGTGCAGAAAGCCCTAGCAAGTTTGGGGCAGATTAAGTAATATACATGCAAGAATAAATTGACACTCAATCGCATTATGTAGGTGTGTTAGTCTAACTTTGTAAGATTTCAGAGATTTACATTTATACATGTATTCTAAAAGTTCTGTTTTTTGGTGAACCAACTTGTAAACATACTGATTGTATGTTAAACACTATTTGGTACCATCTTTTGGAGTCGACTTTGCAGTTTCTTTGACTGAGTCAGCAAACTTTCTGGAGTTTCTGATAAGTGCACTGCAGAAACCGGATTACTGAGCACACTGATGGTATGAGGGAGTTTCACCTTGGTGCCATATCAACCTGATCAAACATTCCAGTAAAAACCAGTTTCAGATTTCCTCATTGTTGGGCATCTGGATGACAGAACTGAAACAATGCAGCAGTTTCCTAGTGCAAGTTGGTTATGTAAACCTGTAGCTTTTTAATACGCAGCTTCACTTTGTAAACCTAGACAATATTGCTACTTTTCACATTTCTGCAATTTCAAATGTGAGTTAATGAACAATACGAAGACTGGGAATCACTTTAGCAGGGTAAGTAGTGTTTATCTTAACCTTAACTTTCTTTAGACGTGTCTCATGCACAGCCTATTTATTGTAAGCTACAAATGTACTGTTGAGAGTGTTGTGGATTTTTCTGTATGAAACAAAAGCTCTCTTTGTGTATTTTATTATCAGAATAAAAGGGTTTCTTTTTGCAAAAAGGAGGAAACTTATACAGAGGTGACTATCGTCACAAGTGCATAGCAGAATCCCGCTCGGGAGCGGTTACATCAAGACATTTATATCAGACTTCGCAAAGCAGGGCACTCTCATTGGTTGACTCACGTTAGATAAAGATAAAGATAAAGATGAAGATAAACTTTATTGATCCCCCGTGGGGGAAATTTGTGCATTACAGCAGCTCCAGAAAACAGGGGACGGGAATATAATTATTAAAAATAAAAATAGAAGTTAAAATCAAATCAAACATATTTACATCAGTTAAATAAAAAAATACAATAATGTAAAATTACACAGTAACTACACGGGAAAGGGTTATTGTTCTTAAAAACACACACAGTGTGTAGCATGAGGTGGTGATGCTGTTAAAGAGTCTGATTAAACAGTCTGACTGCAGAGTCCAGAGGACAGTCCAAGACAGAACTGGCCCTCCTGACCAGTCTGTTCAGTCTCTTCCTGTCTCTCTCTGTGCTCCCTCCTCCCTTGATGTGTCTTAATCTGCCTATAGAGACTTGCCTATAATTATCTCATGACAGTTATGTTCGTGTGTTGTTTTGTGTACATGTTGCTTATTTTTTCCACTGTGCAAGCAGAAATTCGTATGTGTTAAATGCATAAGCAAGAACATATACTTTTCCATTACAAGAGGCTAAGGGTTGACTTTGACTTGTTCTGTGTAGAATTTGAGATGGCAATGTCAAAACAAGGCAAAAGGCGGAGAGAACTGACGAGCTACTGTGACTGGATGTCACAACTACCACCTGAACTTCACAACAGGTCTCTCTTCATGCTGGCCATACCAGGTACGAGGCTGAATTACAGAATGTCCCCCTGGGATTAATAAAGTATTTCTGATTCTGAAATAATGCAACTTGTTTCATCGCTGCAAAATGAAAAAAAACTTAGCAGCTGTGATTTGTAAAAAAAAAAAAAAAGTATGTAAATTAAATCTTTTGGTATATATCCTAAAGTAAAGTAACAATCATCATTTTGCTTAACAAATTCTCTTTGATGACTTAACATTTGTCTTAACACCAGCCTGCTAACAGGCTAACAGTCACAATTCAGCATCGTATTTGGTCAATGCCTTTGCTTGTATGAAAACTAACGACTCAACAATGCTGTCAACAGCCAAAATGACACCAAAGAATATAAGTGCAGGGTGTATTTCCTTTACAGTCTTTGGACTGACTCAGGTTATAAGCCATATCATGAAATGCAGAAGAACAAGGAAGATGCTTTTGCTTTGGAACAGTGTATCATTGTACGCACTCAGCTTTCTTAGTCAATAAGCAATAAGGTCTGATTGACATCCGATTGGACATGTTTTGTCTTCAGCAAAAAATATGCACATTGTGGCTGCATTAGAGAAATAGCCAGCCGTGCCTGGTTTGGATTCTTTAACTTGTTGAACATCTTTACAACATTTCTCAACAGTCCATGCAATACTCAGCTTCCCTGATAACAAAACAAGGGGAAGGTGTACATGTTTTTCTTAACAGAGACTATGTGAGGTTTATTAAAACAGTAATATTGTAATTTTAATAACTGTGTGTGTGTGTGTTTGTGTGTGTGAATTCCCAGGTAGCCACGACTCAATGAGCTATGACTTGGACATCAACTCCTCCATATTAGAGCCTGCTAGACTGAAAATATTAAGCCAGATTTGTTGTGCCCGTCTAATAGAGAACAGATGGGCGGTCACTCAGGTAAAGTTTGGTTCAGTGTCAGTGCATAATGGATTTATAAGGGAAAGATTGACTTATTGTCGTTCCTTGTAACACAGGAGGAGACCATAACACAGCAACTGGATGCTGGTGTTCGTTACTTTGACATGAGGATTGCTCGCAAGCCAAATGACACCAACCCCACCAGGCTTTTCTTTTATCATGGCCTGTACACACGCACTGATGTGGAGGTAAAGCTGGAAAAATCCCTTTGTCCTATCCCTTTGTCTGAATGCATTTTTCTTGTCGGCATGAGTAAATATTTAGAAGTAAATAATTTGTGGATTATTTGTCTAGTCAGGTAAATTTTATCATATAAGAAATCATGAGGAGATGTCCTGAGCAGATCCAGACCCAATTCTTGCTCATATCACAGAGCCATTATGGGCAAGAAATTTGCCAACAGGGGCAAAGAATAGAGTATTTTAACAGGCGGAAACTTGAAAGAAAGAGTGTGTTTGTGTGTGTAGTGTAGGAGAGAGAGAGAGAGAGAGAGAGAGAGAGAGAGAGAGAGAGAGAGAGAAATTAAAACATGACATACACAAAACAACAAGTAGGAAGGATTTATTGCACAATGCAACTAAAATAAGCCTTTCATAATCAATACATATTAAGAACAGCCTTTTCTTCAAATGCCTTTAGAAATTAAGAAAACAAATCTTATGTAGTCCCAAGACCTTTATCACACACAAAGGATGCGATCAAAAATTATTTCAAATTGTGTTTTGAAGTTTAACCATAGCCTACATTTGACTATTAAAGGGGAAAATACAATATTTTGAATGAGCAGTAAAAAAACAGATGCTCAACTAAATTGAACGTGTTTATGAAAAAAAAACCTGCAATAAAAACAACGAGCAACAATAGAAGAAATATCTTAATTTGAGTCGATATTTATTAACCAACACATTGTTGCCATTGCTCAGACTGTTCTAAAGGTCATACATGACTGGGCAGAGAAGCACCCCAAAGAGATCATCATCTTGGCATTATCCCATTTCAAGGAGATGGAAGAGCGTCTCCACATCCATCTTATGAAATTCATCAAGACATTGTTTGGAGCCAGACTCTTCCTTAAAACGGTATCCTGAACTATGATCTTAATATCAATGATTAGAGTTACTAATGTGAGCTTATACCACTTTAATTACAACTATTTCAATGTGTCTCAACAGGAAGTCCCTACCTTGAAAAGATGCTGGGACAAAGGCAGAAATATCATAGTTTCATATGATTACCCAGCAACTCATCACATCGAATTATGGAGTAAAATCACATATTTCTATGGCAATAGTATGGACCCAACAAAAGTTGAATCAGTGCTTCGCCATGCTTTAGAGAAATCAAGACCTTCTAATTGTAAGTGTTCTCTGTCCCTTCAGCACATTGGGTTGGGTAGTCTATTTTTTATGTGTTTGGTTCCTACAAAACACACGTCTATGGAGCCCCAAAAAGTAAAAAAAAATACATCTTGTAGGCACAAGATAATAACTTGTGGGTTATTATTTAGGGTAGGCCTACTTAGAAAAATGAAAAAACTCACATGTTTGTATGTGTACATGTTAATAAAGTAAGTTCTCTACTTATTGACACTCGTATCAATATGTAGGCTACGTACACAATCATCTTGTGCACACAAGATATACATACTGTATATATTTTTTTTACTTTTCGGGACTCCCGGGGCTCCGTAGGTTTTCCTAAGAACCCGTTTTCTTTGAGTTATAGAATTGTACTGTAACTTACTTTATTAACACGTAGGCTACACATACACATGTGAACAGAGTTTTTTTTTTTTTTTTTAATTCTAAGTACCATAAATATCACTGTATGACATTCTTAGGTTAAAGTAAAACTTGATTTGTTGAGTATCTCCATAAGGCTGAACTGAACTTTTTGCCGATGCAAATTAATTCAAAATTAACTTTTGCACACATCATAATTATAATTTTTTTTAAACTTTTCGGGACTTCAGGGTCTCCGTACATGTCACAATGCAAGAAGGTGCTTTTTTCAATACTTTCTTATGACCCACAGGTTTTTTTGTATGTGGCTTGAACTTGACACTACCAGATGATGTGAGGATCCTCAGGTACATCCTTCGCCTTTGTGGCAACCTTAAAAAGGTCATACAACGGAGTCTGCCAAAGCTGCTGCAGTGGGTGAAAGAGCAAGCAGACAGAACGCCTATCAACATAGTGGCCTCAGACTTGGTGACTCGTGACGACTTTGTCCCATCCATTATCAAGCTCAATATTCACAAATCTTAGAATGATTAATGTAATTTCTGACCTGTCCTTCTGTCTGTCTTTAAAATGTTAAAATTAATTAAGACATTGTAACTGTAACTACCTACACACAGTGATGAAACTAAACTCATGATGTTGTCAAACTCAAAGAAAAAGCCTCTAAACCTGCCCCCTGTTGTTACATCTCAGGGTGATGTGATTGAGTCTGTATCATCTTATACCTTGGATTCTTAATTGATGATACTGTCTTTCAATCTTCATATTCAGCAACAAGCTTGAGGTGCGGCTGGGTTTTTATTTCAGAAACAAATCTTGTTTTTCTTTTGCTGCTACTTTCATGCCCCTGATTGATTATGGTGATGTTTTATATATACATGCATCGTCTCAGTGTCTTTAATATTTGGATATTGTATATCATGGTGTGTTGAGATTTATAACAAATGTCAGGGCCCTGACTCATCATTGTACTCTGTATGATCCAGACGTATGATCGAGTCAGCTGGCCTGCATTGTCTAAGCGTAGACAAACTCATAGGCATGTCCTTATTTATAAGGCTATAGGCCTACTTAACCTGCTTCCCTCATACTTGTGTAACTGTATTCATGAGAAAAGTGCTGGAAGACACAGTCTCTGCTCTGCAACCCAGTCACAAAAATGATTGCTGTTTTCTGTTCCCAAAGTGCGTCTTCAAATGGGGAAAAGGAGTTTCAGGTACGCTGCTCCGGCGGCCTGGAATCTCCTGCAGGATGATCTGTGTCTGGGGGAGCTGGTTTCTTTAAATAATTTTAAAAGTAGATTGAAGGTGTTGGAGGAAGACGCTTCTGATTGTAGATGCTTTGACTAATGACTTTTTGTGACTCAGGACATGTTAAACTGTGTTTGTAATTACTCTGTGTTTCATGTCTGTAACTTTTTATTGTGCTGCTTGTAAATGAGATTCTTAATCTCAATGAGGTTCTCCTGGTTAAATATGTTTTTTTCTTTTTTTGTAACAGTGTGATTGTTATGAGTAATTTTGAACAGCTGTCGCGCCGTGACGCGTGAGTTTTTGGTACTGCAATAAAGTGTTCACCTCATGCATTGTACTTTCTTGGCTGGTGTCAGCAAATACGATAACACCAGCATTGTACATAATACAGCAATAGGCTACAGCTGTTGGATTAGGATGTTAAGACTGGCATGGCGTCGGTCGGCGTCCAAATATAGCCGTGTGGAGTATATACGCATCTCATCCGCAGCTTTCCTCAGAGCGGACGGTACACTGCAGAGCTCAGGAGGTAACATCTGTAGGTTGCGCACACAAAATCCCCACCTACCAAGATATAAATCACCGCTGCTAGACTTCCAGCCGGCCTACTACCCCAGGTAAAGCCACCACGGCTAAGAGGTTGCTATTGCTAACGCTACTCGTAACACTGATAAGCAGCAGACATGTATCATTTTAATTCAGCAACACGATGAATTGCTTGCCAAAGCTGTTTAGTGTTATGTTGCTCGCCACATGGTATTTGCAATGACGATTATGGACGCGCTTCCGGACCAATAACGTGAGCAGGAATGAGCGAAACTCCATTACTTAATTGTCCTAAAAATTATTCCCACGATATTAACATCACCAGAAGACATGTCCTCGTAGTTTAACACTTTCAATAAAGTCCAAACACCTCGATTCTTAATTCGGCGTCGATAATAATCCACTACGCAGTCCTAAAGGTTCAATACTTTCTCTACTTTTCTAAATGGTTTGCGGTTTAACTCAGGTACCATCGCGGTCAAATTTAGTGACGTGGGTTGGCAGATAACTTATAAATCGAAATGTATTTGTGATATGTATGTCGCCGTATTTTACCAAGTTGTATACAATGTCCGAAACCGTGTTCAATATATTGAGCAGGGCACAGTTGTTTGCCTACGAGCAAAACCGCATAAAATTGAGCAATATTCAAACGGGGTTTGACACGTCGGTCCTCTGGCTAATGCAACACCTTCAAGCTATTGCAGGAATAAAAGGCAGGTGTTTCTGAAGTATATCCATCAGCCACATTGGTAATACATTTATGTTCTGTGATGTATGGATATATGGATTTATTGATTTAGAGAGATTAGCTTTATCATAAACCTGAAAAGTATCACTTGGAAAAATTAGAGAAGGGAGAAATTGATTCATCAGAGTAAAAATAATCAACAATAATAAGTATTTAAATATAGCCTTCAAATTAATATTACAAAAAAAACACCTTGAAGTGTTTGTATGCAGAAGTCTGTTATTTACTGTGTTGGTTTCCTATAGGCACATGTGGTTTAACTAACTAACTGGACTCTTAAGAAATTGCTGTAAATTTACAAGGAAATTTCAACAGTATGATCCTGTTATGTTTAAATACAGGACATTACTGTATTATAACGGTTTATAACAATGTTTTACTGTAATATTGCTTGAAGGAAACAAAACAGTAATTTACTGTAGTTTTCGCAATGCATTTTGGGTAAAAGAAGTTCAGACCACATGGTTGAATGGACATTGGACTTGGCTTTGCCAGATTGTCATCCATACCCATCCTGACAATCAAGAGGTGAGTGCCTTACTGCTTTGCTACTTAGAATAGGCAAACACCATCACTTACTAAGTTTTAAGTCATTTGTAAGATTAAGGTTAGCTAGATTTGGAAATTACACAGAAACACTGCAGGCAGACACACATGCAGTGAGTGAATTATTTGCCAGCTAACATTAGCTTGAACTACAGATCTTAACAGTTGCTAAATGGGACAAAAAACAAAACATTTTCTTGTAATGTGGTTAACTAAGTGGGCTATAATGAACTTGACTTGCTTGCCTGGTGGTACTAACCAGGTTAGCTAACAAAAACAGTCACTTTTTCTTTGTTTTAGCTTCAACTGACTATTGATGAAATATTGAATTAGAAATGATGATTAGCTGGGCCTACTAGGCAATATGGCCATCGTATAAATAGTATAATATACAGTATTTGAAAATGTATAAAAGGAAACTTTAGTGAGACTGTCAGAATGGGCCTGTAGCATGTTTTTTGTTTTTTTACTGTTTTAACACATAAAGCTGATGCCATACATCCTGAATTCATGTACTTAAAGTAATTCCAGGACTTATTTTTATTCATACTAGTTCTACTTCATACTTTTACTTTACTTCTTTGTAAATGGAGAATATTTAGAAAGGATTGTCCATATGTTCACTGTTCAGCTGGAGCTGCTTTTGTTCTAATGTTGATTTTCCCCTTTACAGAATCCTTGTGGCAATTTCAGTCTAGAAGGAGAAATCAGAGAGAGGTGCAGGTCCAGGGACCCAGTTTCCCTCAGAGGACAGGTTGTTTACTCAGTTATGAAACCATGACAGATTTTTTTTTCACTTCTCTGTTTAAAATCTATCCACCAAAACTTTTATATGCACTTTTTATACATTGGAAATGGCCTTTGCTAAATGTCTTAATGTAAATATTTGTGCTAGATTTTTTTTTGCCTATTTAACCTTCATGTTCTTAAAGTGTATTTTCTTTGTTTTTGTCACTGTTTCAATAAAGACAGATGTGGTTTGAGAAGACACTTTGAAGTTTTATTATTTGTCTTAACATTTTAAGTTGCAATTTTAAAGGCACTGTTTATTTATTATTTTTAAACATGGTGTTTTATAACCTGACATGCAAGGAATCATTTATCAAATCACTAGGTTTAGAAAATAAATATATTGTGTCCATTTTGATAGAAGGAAATTAATCTATAGCTAGGTGTAGTATTTACAATTCACAGTATAAATCTGCAAATATACCTCTTGTGAAGAAGTGTAAATAAACAGTATTAAACAGTTAATTCTTTCAACAGTATTTTCCTGTTAAGGTTTAAAATAACAACTTTTTGCTGTATTTACAAAAACGGTAGAAAACTGTAAATTTCAGCAACAGCAATATACCGTTAATTTTACAGTAACTTCCTGGCAACCCTACTGCCAGTTGTTTACCGTTTTTTAACGGGGAATTTCTAAGAGTGTGGACACTTTGTTGAAGCCTTAGATTTCTCTTGGTTGTCATTGAAAACAATTGTTTTTATGTATGTGTGCAGCTCTTCTGTTTTTATGAGCATGGCATCAGGGGGTGAAGGTTCATCATCCAGCTCTCACAGACACACCAACAGGTTAGCAAAGGAGAGGTCACCCTACCTTCTACAACATGCACACAACCCGGTTGACTGGTGAGAGCATTTGAACTACAGATGTAGGCATACGTTTCTTAAAAATGATATACTGGCATACTAAAAAAAATGTCATTATGTTTCAGGTATCCGTGGGGAGAAGATGCTTTTAACAAAGCAAAGCATGAAGACAAACCAATCTTTTTATCTGGTAAGAAGCCCGCCTCATGGCATGCTCATTTCATATACACACTGATTTACTATAATTATTCCTCATCTGGAAATGATATATGCTTGGACTATTAGTGGGCTACTCAACATGCCATTGGTGCCATGTAATGGAGAGGGAGTCTTTCGAGGATGAGGAAATTGGCAAAATCCTTAGTGAAAACTTTGTCTGCATCAAATTAGACCGTGAAGAAAGACCTGATGTGGACAAGGTCTACATGACCTTTGTACAGGTGGGTTTGTGTGTGTGTGTGTTTGTGTTTGATTTTCATTTGCTTTACTCTCTTATAGCTTTTGTTTGCCCGTGTTTACAGGCAACTAGTGGAGGTGGAGGCTGGCCCATGAGTGTGTGGTTGACCCCTGACCTTCGACCTTTCATTGGAGGAACCTACTTCCCCCCCAGAGACCATGGAAGACGACCTGGGCTCAAAACTGTTCTCACCAGAATAATAAATCAGGTTTAGAGGTTTTTTTGTTTAAATCCTGTTTTCAGTATTTCAGTTTTACAAATTATATTTTGGCTATTTTTGTACCGGGTTGTGTTTCTGTGCAATCATTTTACAGTAGGATTCTGTATGTATTGTGTGACTTATGATCCTCAGTGGCAAAATAACCGTTCTGCTTTGGAGTCCAGTGGAGAGAGGATCCTCGAGGCTTTGAAGAAAGGCACAGCTGTTGATGCGAACCCAGGGGAAAGTCCTCCCCTGGCCCCGGATATCGCTAAGCGTTGCTTCCAACAGTTGGCACACTCCTTTGAAGAAGAGTATGGTGGCTTTAGAGATGCTCCAAAGTTTCCTACACCAGGTACCCTCAACAAGAACCACAGTCCATATGTTTCAGGCTTGGTCCTGGTGGTCTCCTGTTGAATACTCTTGATCTTACTCTCTCCCCCACCCCCCCCCACCCCCCCCCCCCCCCCCCCCCCTCCTCCTCCTCCTCCTCCCCCCCTCCCCTTTTTATCTCTCCCCAGTGAATCTGATGTTTCTTATGACTTACTGGTCTGTAAACCGCTCCAGCTCAGAAGGGATTGAGGCACTTCAGATGGCCTTGCACACACTCCGCATGATGGCGCTAGGGGGCATCCATGACCACGTGTCCCAGGTCTGTAACATCATTGAATTGAAAACTAATTTTCAGATACAATTTGGTGCTCGGAGAAATCACTATATATACATTTTACACTGTTGTCATAATATTTTAGTTCAACCAGACAACTATCATTAGATTAAGGAACAATGAAAATCATCGCTATTTGCAGCCCTAAGTATGTACGTGCAAAGTTACTCATACATGCATGGATGACACTTTGCAGTCATGCCAGGAGAGACGTTTATGTTGCGAGAAAGATGTGACATTGGTTGTTGTGAAGTGAGCAAATAAAATAGACTACTGCATGTGTCTGTAAGTATACACTGCGTCTGTCTTCATGTCGGTCCTCTGCAGGGGTTTCATCGGTATTCTACAGATACCTCCTGGCATGTCCCCCACTTTGAAAAGATGTTGTACGATCAGGCTCAGCTGGCTGTGGCTTACATTAATGCATCCCAGGTATGTGTGGATATATACTGTATGTGTTCTTCTTCTTGTATCTGATATGGTATCCCTCCAGTATTCTGTGCCTGTCCTATTTTCTCAACATATTAGCCATTCAGCGAAAATGATCAAACTAACCCAGATGAACATGTATATTACCACTCACATATGACTGTTCTGTACTGATTATTTGGACAACTGTTTTCAGTTTAGTTTTTATCCTGCGCATTATAAAAACAAACCTATCTCTTTTGATGTGATACAGTTGAACGTTTTCTCTGCATTGTTTTTTCTGCTTCTACAGGTATCAGGCGAGCAGGTCTTTGCAGATGTAGCTCAGGACATTTTGCTCTATGTCTCCAGGGACCTGAGTGACAAGGTGAATCATACGCAGCCATTTTAGGACTTCTGTGTGTTTAAAGAAGGTGTGTTCTCTGTGAGCCGCGGGTCTCATAGGGAACCTGGTTTCCTCAGATAAAACGTAGATCAAAGAGTGTTCCAGCGTTGCAGCTATGTAGAATGGAAGTCATTAGGGCTGCACAATAAGTTGCTCTGGCATCATTATTGCAACATGATATTATTTCTCACTCCTTATGTGCACATTTTAGCTCTTTGATGCAGGCCCAGGTATGATGGTCATGCTTCAACAACATGTTGATGCAGTCAGATGAAGCTCCAGGTAACTTATCATAACACTTCAGATTAACTGATATCAATTAAAGGGATACAATGCTGCTTTTTTGGCATTAGGAGGGACATGTTGCAAACACAAGTTTTTGTGTAAAAGACGAAGAACAGCTAAAAGACATGACAACTGAGTTGCACTCTTGAATATTTGTTTATTTACTACACTTCATTTTGTTATCAAAATATTTTAAAAAAGCCATCACGCTGCATTTATAAGGTTTGAGGTTTGATTTTAAATTTTTTTAAATTGCGATAATTATCGCAATGTCAGTTTTTTTCCAACCGTGTAGCCCCAGAAGTTGTGTTGCAGTTAGGATGTGTGTTAAGGTTAGGTTGATATAGCTTTTTTTTAATTGCATATTGGCAAATGAAAGTTTTTCTAAACAGACTTGTACAAGATTTGGCCTGTAGCTACACTCACTGCTGACAACCAACAGCTGTTATTCCACGTTATTCCATGTGTGTGTACTTGTGTGTTTAAACATCCTCTAGGTCAAGGGGTGGGACCCCGCTGACAAATAGCCTCTTAAACCCCCTGCCCTCCTCTAAGGGTCAACCCTTTTTTTTCTTTGATTAATGTGTCCGCAGCAGCAAACGGGACATTCAATTAAAACCACACTCCCTGCGATCTTAATATTCCTTAAGATTTATTATGTCATTATACAGTAATGAATGATTGCCCCAAGTTCAATTTGCTATAGACTGTATGTTTCTTTTGTGCTACGAGATCTATGAACTTCCCATAGCTAGGCGGACATCTTCCAGTTCTCTTCATTACTAAATAAATATTACACTTGTTTTTTTTTTTTAAAGATCTTGAGATAGAGCTTAGAAGGTATGAACTCAGAGTAAATCAGTTGCTGCAGTGGCGTAATGCATAGAAGATGAAGTCTTTTTTGATCAAACTAGTTAGTAAAAGACATCCTAAAAGTCCTCGATTTGAGTGACCAGCTGAGTGAAGTAACATTTGATCTTCATTTAGTCGGTAGAATCACTGCTGATTTGTTGTTTCTGCAGGAGGCTCTTTCTCTCCAAAACAAACTAACCTATTTTTTTGTTATAACAACTCTGGATGAAGCTGTGTCATGAAGGGCTTTCACACTTGCAGAAAACTCCTGAAAAACTCTTTGCAGTTCACGTTAATTTGTATAGGGACAATTAATGAGCAAGTAAACTGATGCCACTCACTGCAGCTTTGACAGTATAGCCTAAGCTAGATAACAATGCCCGTTCCTAGATGGGCCTTTCAAATACATTAAACTCAACAAACAAAACTTATGTTCAGCTTTTTTTTTAATTATAATATTTGTTTATATTTGTATTTGTTAAAATAATAAAGATAAAACAACAGTGCCTTGAAATACCAATCAAGTTGATAAGTTTAAATTTACCGATTACAGCCGGTGCTCTGCAAGACTCTGAAAGACTCTGGAAAAAAATGAGTTTGATGCTTAAACATAAGACCCTTAGACAGTTAAGAAAACTGGATTCTGTTCAGTATATGCCTTACTAAACATATTTCATCACATTTTTGTGTTCATTTCATACCAGCACACCATGACATTTGTTTTTCCATTTCTGTTTTTTTTTCTCTGAAACAGTGTGGAGGTTTCTACAGCGCTGAGGATGCCGACTCTGTACCACCGTCAGGGGGACCAGAAAAGCGTGAAGGGGCCTTCTGTGTGTGGACGGCCTCAGAGGTTCGGGAACTGTTGCAGGATGTGGTGGAGGGTGCCACTGGATCTGCCACACAGGCCGATATCTTTATGCACCATTATGGGGTGAAGGAGCAAGGCAATGTTGCTCCAGAACAGGTATCTATGATTTTTACCATCGCACATGTACTGTAACTTTACTGTAACTTTACAGTTCAAAACAAAAGAGTTGGTGGATAAATGAAAGTATATAAAATCAGGTAAACCAGACACAGATATAGAACCTTTGTTGTCAAAGTAATTAAAGTCATTAAGATCATTTTGCAGCTAGAAGCACTGCAGACTCTTTTATCTATGGTTTTAGATAGAACTCCCTCACTGTAAACCAAATCTACTAACAATACAATAAAGTTCTCTTATTCCTCCCCCCCTTACTTACCTTACCCAGTTCAGACCTTAAAGAGACATTTGATTTCCAGCATGTGACAAAAACACAACAGATTAAAAGAGATAGGACAGTGCAACACAACTTGATGAAATACAACCAAGAAAATAAAAATGTAACCGTTGGTTAAAAATTCCAGAGGATGGTAGCAATATAAATAAAGTACTATAGTCCTGCAGGAAAGTGCAGTCATGGGTTAAAGAAGATTACAAGCATTAATCTTATGTTCAAAGAGTTGGTCTTAGCCCCTAAATGCTAAAGCTGGTCCACTAAAACATAAAAATGTTTATATATACATATTTCCCAGGGAGTTAGTGTTCATTTGTGTGAACAACCTCTGATTAAGTGCACTCTAAATGTTTCCAGGACCCCCATGGGGAGCTACAGGGCCAGAATGTGCTCATCGTTCGTTATTCAGTCGAATTAACTGCTGCTCACTTTGGCATCCGCATTGAGAAAGTCCAAGAGCTCCTGGCCTCTGCAAGGGCAAAATTGGCCGTGGTGAGGACGAGTCGGCTCCGGCCACACCTGGACACCAAGATGTTGGCCTCCTGGAATGGTAAAGAAAAGACTAGTTTACACAACAGTCATTTTCACCTCTACAAACTCAGACTGGCTTCCTGTGGTGGCCAATGAAAGGGACCCCCCTCATATAAAGACATGTTGACTGAATTGTTAAGTTTATTCCACACTGGGATCTTTTGCAAAAAAAAACACACACACTTGATTTCTACATTTTGAGAAAATTTGAAAACAAAAATTCACACAATTCACTACGTCGATCTTTTGTTGTCATGTACGCCACCAGATTCAATTCTTTGATATTTAAAAAATTGTACCATTAGATTTGCAATGTTCTATAAACATCAGATGGTATGGTGATGCAGACAGACTGACCAACACTGTGATAAAAGTCAAACCTCACAATTTGACCTGCTAGTATTTCAATCTAATCTAACTTCACTGAACACCAACATGTATGGACGTATTGTACGAGCAGTCATTTTTAACAATGCAACTTTTTCAAAATGAATTGCGCAACGCCTTCAGCAATTCAAAAATCCAAAAACATATTTGCTATTAATATATTCAAAATATGGATACTTGGCTGACATGAATTAATACATCAACACGCAAATTATCGCGTTACTGTGCCTTACCGATTCCCCTCCACCTCTACAAAATAGCATGCGAGATAAAAAGAAAGATTTCAGACCTTAATAATTGTGATTAACTACTGTATCTCTAGTATAGGGCTGTCAACATTAAGTTAATGTTGACAGCCCTATACTAGAGATACAGTAGATAGGTAGATAGATATATTGGTATTTACCTGTGTGTGTGTGTACGTGTACGACCAAATAACCAGAAAATCATAAATCATCATCAATCAGAAAATGTCCAGCTATGAACATATTAATACATTATTTAAAGATAAATAGAAGATGCATTAGAAGAAAAGGTTTTGTTATAAACAGTATAACTAATGTGCATATATCACTATAGAGACACAAGTACCACTCTCTATAACTGTTATATGGTCAATATAAAATGAATGTATTATTATTATTCTTATTATTATTAATAATAATAATAATAATAATAATATGGACACCTCTCAACATTGTTTGTCTTGCACATTGGCTGGGCTTCATTACAGGAACAAAAAGTAAACCACATGTATAAAAACACATTCATAACAAATGTTTCTACGGGGCTGAGTGTGTCAGTGAAGGCTCTGCAAACTTGAGAACTTTCCAATAATATGTAAGACTCCCTTTCTGCTCTCTAATGAAGAAACCTCTCCATTAATCACCAGCTCTCCACTGCTATGGCTTTGAAGCACAGGATGCGTACTCGCCAGACTTTAATACACTACATGAAAGACATGAAGTGTGGGGTAAAAGGAATGAATAAAGAGGGTAACTTCAAAGAGTGGGAGTAACAACTATGCTGAGACTTTTGTGGTACTACACATTGGCACCTCAGGGGATAGTGGACCTGATATCACTTTTTGAAATCAAATCATCCCTCCACAATCACCATTTATTTTTCTTCTTTTTTTGTTGTTGCTTATTTTACCTCAGGTCTGATGCTCTCAGCTTATGCTCGTGTGGGGGCTGTGCTGGGGGACAAGGCCCTGCTGGAGAGGGCGATAGAGGCTGGCAACTTCCTAAAGGAGCACCTGTGGGATGCTGAGCGGCAAACCATCCTCCGATCCTGTTACCGTGGAGACCAGATGGAGGTTCAACAGATGTAAGCGGAGAGAGAATTTAGGGTGGCCGCTGAGATTTTACCACTGTTTTCTGAATCAGATGAATTATCAATCTGTGTTTAAATTTAAAGTGACCTGGGTATGAACACTTTGTTTGTGTTTCCTGTATCATTTTGGGTGATTTGATGTAAGCCGTTGTCAATAGGAGAGACATGGTCCCTTATTAAAACAATCTATAGCAGTTGTATAAAGCAAGAGTGCATGAGCATTTACCCGTGTTTGCTGCTCTCTGATTTCCTCGGAGGAAATGGAAGTTATTATTTTGGCAGGTGATAAAACAAGGCCTGCTGATTTGTAATTGGTATAACTTAAACTACAAAATACTACAAACATTTTCCAACATCCCTCGAGTACAGATTTCCATACAAAGACATTTCGTGCTGGATATATGTATTTGTACCGCACTGCAATTTGTTGTCAATCTCCTTCTTTTCACGCTAGGGACTCTATCGTACACCCGCCGCGACATGTCTTGGAGTGCAGGGCAGATGTCTTTCCTATTAACCTCTCGATGCAGTTGCGATACACCCTGCGCTCCTGTTGTTTAAATAGAAAAAAGAGCTCAGGCTCAGAACTCATCTTCAAATCTCAATCACCATTTTTCGCCCTGAGAATTGAGATCACGATTCTCTCGCACGATCCTTCATTTTTTAACCTTTTTAAGTGAAAACAGCATCTTGGGGTCTCCCCCAGCTAATTTTAGGCACCAAACATTTCTTTCACTGCATTCTGATCAATGTTTATGCACCAATGTGTGCCTTTTCTGCAAAACAATTCGATTATGATGTAGTATTTTTGTCCTTTTTTTCGTCTTTTTCAAATCTCATCTATTCATCAGACATGTATTTCTGTGACAATGGTCATACAGGGAGCACCTGATCTTTTTTTTACTCGGTTTCTTTTTCTCTCTTGTTTTAAGAGGGGGCAAGACAGATAACAAAGTCGCACCTGCCTGCATGCACGATGAGCGAGAGAGAGAGAGAGAGAGAAAGAGAGAGCGAGCTGGTATGCTCTGCTACATGGAAATAATTGATAGACCTCACTCACACATTTTCAGACGGCTTTTAATTTTTCCTTAACTCAGCCTTCAGGGGGTTCTGTGCAACACAACAAAAGTACAGTTTTAAAAACTTCCAAACATTATTGATTATTTGAAATGACAGGAGTGCTGCACCTCAATCAGAGCATGAACCAGAAGAACGGACAGCGGACCTCTCTCTCTCTCTCGCCATCTCTCTCTGTCTCTCACTCTCTCTTGCCCTTTCCCTCTCTCTCTCTCTCTCTCTCTATCTCTCTCTCTCTCTCTCTCTCTCTCTCCATCTCTCTCACATGCGGCCTGCAATTTAATGAATACATAAAAAGTTAATTAAAAAAAGGTCTGAAATATAGGCCATAAATGTACCTGGGCAGCCTGCCCGTGTATTGGCTATGTGTGGGAAACACTGCAGAGTGCAGCTTGTTCTGAATGCATGGAGATATAGGAGAGAGTGAATCACCGTCATGTAAAATTGAGAGTGCATGTATTTGTGAATCGTGATGGTGACTTTTTTTTTTTTTACGATTAATCTTGCAGCCCTACCATGGATACAATACATGAGACTGGATAACATGTTAAGATTTTGTTCCACCCGGAGTATAATCATCTATAAAGTCTTTTTTTGTACTGACTTAACCTAGTTTTTGTTGATGTTTTGGATTAACGTAACATTGCCATTAAATTAGTAACCCTCCATCAGTAATGTAGCCGTGGTAAGAACACATTTTTAAATTTCTGATCCCTGATCACAACATATAAGAAATGGACTTGGTCCTCCTATGCAGCAGCAACAAACACAATGATAAATCCACTGATTGGATGGCGGCAGGATTCAGACATTAGCTTAGTGTGAAAGCATAAACATGTACACTCACACTAATACTCAGTACCTTGTTGTCCGTTGTGCACTATCATTCCAGGTGTCCTCGTTCTGTTTGCCAGCACTGCTTGCCCTACTTAGTGCGATTGAGTGAGTGCAAAATGCCACAGAATAAGCAGAAAAATACACACACAGGAAGTTTCACACATGTGCCTCAACACTCCTTGGCCTTGTTCCACGACTCCTGTCTAATTCGTAATTGTCCAATTTAGTATGGTGTCAGCATAGAGAATGCTGACCAAGGCCCTTTCATCAAACCTGTTTAAGTTTCCATCCATGGGTAAATCCATGCATGTAATTTACCAGGAAGAATGGTAGGTGCATAAATGTACTGGGTTAATAGGCTGTGGAGGTGTTGGTCCTTTCTGTTTTTCTGTGGCCCTTACCTGGCACTGGATGATTGATTGCCCTTACTACTGTCTTCAGGGACCAGAGTCAGGCCTAGCAATGGGGACTACAGAGACAGTGGCTAGGTCTCAGTGCAACACTGGTGACGTTTCCTTATTATTATTTGAGGTATCGGTCTAATTGTTTCAGAGCGCATGGAATTATAAATTAGCTGTCTGCCTGCCTGCCTGCCTGCCTGCCTGTCTGTCTGTCTGTCTGTCTGTATGCACCATGTAGAAGCGCTTATTGCACATTGGCAGAGTTTTCTCAAGCTAAAGTTGGAAATCTAGTTGTTTGAAAATAGTACAGAAAGGTAGTTTAAAGTGGTTTAATATGACTATGGGGTTTGGATTTCAAGTGCGCTGTATTGTTACAGGCACACAAACATTTAAAAGTTTCTTGATGAGGATGTCAAACACAAAAATATCACCCCTCCAGTTGGTTTCCTCTCCATCGTTATTATGTCAGGCATGACAAGAGATTAAATGTTATTTTAGTTTTAAAGCGTTCCTGTGTTACATGTTCACTTATCTGCCAAATATATTACAATAAAGCATCATCTCTGTATTTATTACATCAAAAAAGCTGTACTTTCTCTTCCTGTGATATGCTTCAAATGTCTCATGACTCATCCTGCACTCAGGGACATTGTCACATTTTTGAGATAAGCTTTGTCAAAGCTAACGATGTAATCAAATTCATCCCAACGTTATGTCCCGCCTTCTCTCTTTTGATTGGTTCTGTCCTTGTTTCAGTAAGTAATACGTCTTGACACGGCATTTAGATACACTTGAAGTTCTGTTTCACAGAGACTTTAACATAAAGACCACTTCTGTTAAAAAAGGTTGGCCGCGATGCATTAACTTGATCCCTATTGCTTCAATCGGTTCCTGTTCCTCCCTCTTGCCATTTTTCAAAGGGACAGTGAAGTAGCTGGTGTATGACAGAATGATTATAAAGGTGTTATTCTAAAATAATCTCGAGTACTTTGATATGATAAGCTTGTTTTATCTTTGTTACCAGGGACTCCTTTTCACTCACTATGTCAAGGGTCGAATGAAAAGGCTTTAAAGCCTCCTGATAACTTCTTGTGTTTTTGTATTTGTGTGTTAGTGAAGCCCTCTTGAGGTCTCAAATGTCATCTCTGAGGCTGGAGTCACCTCAGCTGGAAAACATGTTGAGTGCGAGAGAAGGGACAGGGAAAGTTGTGATGCATTGTGGGCAAGAAGTGTGTAAGTGTTGCGGGGGGGGGGGGAAGTTACAGAAGAAAGTAATTAAGAAATGTATTTAACTACAAGTCTGTCTCAAACTAACTGGATTATAGTTGAGAGGAAATTGGCATTTTCATTTAATAATAATTAAATAAGTGGCAGTTAGAATTACATTTACATAATAATGCCAAAGACTTGAAAAATACCGCCTAAGTTCTTTTTTTTGGGGGGGGGGGGGTGCTTCTACTCTATTTCAGAAGTGGGGAAGTTAACCAGACTTTCATTTTCCAAGAAAGTAAGTCCCAATCATTCTTTTGTGTTGGGTTAAAGCAGTTCTTACTAAGAGTTAAAGTCGCCTTAGCTTTCCCCCTGTTTGCTCTTTAAAGCAGGATTGGCTCACCTCCAGTTCTGCAGTTCTTACATTCTGCAGTTGTCTTGGTTGTTTTCTGGTTTCCAACCACATGGGGGCAGTAAGTGACCCAGAACAAGAGAACTACAAGGCTCCACACTCAAAAGACCACCAAGAGATTTGTGTTTTTTTTTCTAAAGTGTATTAGAGCTGTTTGTTTTAGTTTAATAACAGATGTTCAGAATGTGTCGACTAATGGTTGGTTTGGCAAAGGCTCAAACCTCCCCTACTCTAATTTGTACGCTTTTTCCTCAGACTTCTGTTGTTGTAAACTATGAATAAAGCTTTTTGGGGGGGGGCACAGTGTTGTTTCCCTTACGAGCTGGGTCATAGCACTTGGGATTTTTTTCAAATTATTTTTTCCCCATTGGATTCACAATAAAAATTAACATTATTAAACCTTGGGAAATAAAAATAGGTCTGGGATAGACAAAGCCAGATGAATAGAGGAAGAACTGATTTGCCAACAGAAAATGGTCCTAACATACTCTGTGCTTTACCAATGCATTCCTAAGAGAAAACATGATTTCCATTCCCCTCCCTAACTGTGTTTTCTAGATTTCCACCTATATCTGGCTTCCTGGATGACTATGCGTTCATCATCTGTGGCTTGCTCGACCTGTATGAGGCCACACTGCAAACGGAGTGGTTGCAGTGGGCAGAGGAGCTGCAGCTCAGACAGGATGTGCTCTTCTGGGATGACCATGGCGTAGGCTACTTCTGCAGTGATCCCACTGACAGCACTGTACTGCTGCAGCTTAAAGAAGGTGAGGGGTGCACCAATGACAAATGAATAGATGTCAGCCTTTTCTTGAAAGTGAATTTAAGTTTCTCCTGACACTAATGACATGAGAAGTTGGACTAAAAAAGTTGTTATTACATTTCCATACCAAGTCATATTTGTCTGTCAATGAAAACCGACAGAAGATTCAATTTACAGAATGAATTAGTATTCTTGACTCAAATCATGATTACCATGTTTAAAATCTCACTTCAGCATGAGAGCATGCAGATGTTTCCTAATTATTACTAAACCCAAATACAGCAGGGGCTTTAGGAAATGTCATTAGTTATACCAGTGTGGAGACAAAAAATTGCCAGTGAGTTAATTAGTCCAAACATTTGAATAAATTACGTTTATGACCTCATAATGGTAAAAAAGAAAAATCAAGGGACATGATATTAAACAAGTTGTAGTGTCCTCAGGCTATATAAGACCATGAACCTCTCTTTTCCCCTAATCAATCAATCACTCATCATTATTTTTATAGCCTTAATTTATAACAAAGTGTTGTCTTGAGACGCTTTACAAAAGAGCAGATGGGATAATATGCAGGAAGGAATTCTCCTTTGTATTCCTCACGTTCCTGTTGTCCGCACTTCCTTGCCGCTGAGGTGGAGGTCGGAGCAGTTCCGTGCATGAATGAGGAAGGCGATGGTTTAGGGGACGACACAGTCCGATGGTGGTGGCTGGGCGTCGGGCGGTGGTTGAGGGACGACACGGTCCTAAGGCCCTGCAATCAGTGCGAGACCCAGATGAGCTGGTAGATGAGCTGTGTGAAAGGGTGACTTGCATGGGATGTTAATGTGACTGAGGAATTGCTAAACATTTATAACATGGAGTAGGAGAGAACTAGAGAGTGTGTGTGTGAGAGAGAGAGAGGCCATGGCTAAGCTAAAGTTCAGTGACTAGCAGAACTGTTAACGTTGTAAATGACCAGATTAGCAAGTAAGTCAGTAAAAAAGAGAGAGTCTTGAATGTTTTATTAGAAAAGTGTATAAGTCTGGTGGGTAAACAGCTTCTCTTATAAGAAGTATAATCAACTTAAAGCTCATGTGAAGAACTTTTATTAGCTGTTTGGGTCACCAAGAACAACTTGCAAACAAAACGTTGAATTTGATGTCCTTGCTGATCTTGTCCTGAACCTCCTGAAGGAGTGTTCTGTGGCATATCGCCTCGTCTGACACCAAAGTTCTATATAAGGATCTTGTTTGTAGGTTAAATCATCGCAGTAAAGACCTTAATTATGTTGTAGTGTAGTTTTTACCATACGCTCCTTTTCCTTCCTCTTCCCCTTCTCCTTCCTGCTCTCTCCAGAAGCTTTACAGGACATGGGACGGCAATCATGTGACCTGAAGCACATCATGCCACTCATGCTTCTGTTTGTTAAAAAACAACAACCAACACTTTTCTTGTTTTCTGACTAGTTTAGTCCGTCTGAGATCACCTTCAGTGGTCACTGAACTGACCTTCATGCACGCAGGGTAGATATTGCTCCTGCTTGTTAAATGTAGAACATACAGGAAACGCTGCTGCTGTCACCTACCCTGGTATGACGCTCGAGGCCGACACTCCTTTACACAAGGCCGATTTAAAACATGAGTATTCCTGCTATCAGCTTAGGCCATAGGGCTGCTCAATTATGGCAAAAATCCTAATCATGTTTCTTTAAATTGAGATCACGATTATTAGACGTGACTACTGATTGATTTCACAACATCTGCATCACATGCATTTATCGAACATAAACACTCTGTGGCCAAAATATAACAACAAACATGTATAACATTCAACACTCATGACAAAACCTATGAACAAAACAAGCGCAACATTGCGGGACAGCAACCGTTTAATCTAAATTATCTTGTTTTCATGAATGTGGGAAGCCAAAATTGAAATTGAAACTTGATTACTTACACAGCCATATATTTAATTTGTTTGATGGTTTATTTGATAGAGACAGAAACAATATACATCGACAAACTGAAAACAGCAATCCAATGCAAGTATCATAGTGTTTATAGCGGGTGCTAATTTACAACACAGCAGCACATCAGCTGCATTGTCTCATAACACTGTGGACACATACACTCACCGTTAACAGAGCGGATGTGCTGCTGATTGTTTACTTTTAGGGGCAGCGCACACAGTGAAGTGAGTAACGGGCAGTTAAAGATGGTGAACTTTTGTCTTACCAGACGTTTGTGTCACTGGGCTGGTGGTGCAAACTAAACATAACTTTGAACATTGTTTTAAATGAATGACGACACCTTTGCAAGCCAAGCCAAGTATTTGTAAAGTTTATGATGCAAAGTGTCACACTTCCTGTTCTCTCTTCATATATTTTCTCTACTTCTCCGTGTGTGCTGGACCCACTGTGTGGTGAAAGTCGGAGGGGGATTTTAAGACCGATATAATTTAAAGTATAATTGTTTGATTGAAATTTGAATTGATATAAATGAAAATACACTGCATTTATAATTATATTTTAAAATTCACATAATCTCAGATGGAAAAAATATTGCAATCTCAGTTTTTTTCAAGCTTAACATTGTGCCTGTGACAGATAGCTCAGTGCAAATAGTTTGAAAAAACAACAAGAAGTGGCTGGGTGAAAGGTAGACAAGATAATTGTGGTTGTTGTTAAGAACATTTGACATCACAGATGATATTTAAACATCTGACTGAGCTTTTGTGCGAGTATGAAGGCATGTCAGTATGCCATGACACCTGCATCACTGTGTTAATAATAGAGCTGACATGTGAGAGATTCTTCATCTGGAGAGATTGACTGCACCAGTGGGGTTGCAGTGTTGTGTAGGGTTGAATCCCATTAGTGACGCTACAGCCGCCACAGTGTGGACACCAGTCCCAGCAGCATCGCCTGTCACTGCAAGACAGGTTACTCCTCCACTTACCACTCAGCCCTGCCAGACAGTCCTGTGTGTATTTGTTTTTGTAGAGTGAGGTTAAAATAATAAACAGTACCTATTTGGCTACATATTACACTTTTATACTTTATTCTAAAATAGTCTGTTTTGTTGAAGTTTTTTGTCTGTGGCAATACAAAAACTTTTCTGGCCAAATTGCACTTTGTACTGCCACATGACTTCAAAATGTGGGCTGCTTCAGCTAAAAAATATCAGCATTTCTATGTTCTCTTTAAAAAGAAATTGCTAAAAAATGTTCAGAAACATTATCACGACAGGCAGCTTATCAGCCAATCCCTTTTTTTCATTTTTACAGTACGCTAATGCATACTTACGGACTGGTCTGCTCTGAGTGACGTGGGATAATGCTAGCCGTCTGCTTGCACATTTTGAATTTTTGTTTTTATTATTTTTTTTTTTAAAGCTCCTTCATTTAAAGGTCACATACTGTACTCCTTTTCAACAAGTTTCAATAAGTCTCAGAGCTCCCCAAAACATGTCTGTGAAGTTTCTTGTTAATAATCCTCTGAGAACCTGTATTTTAGCATGCATACAAACCACTCGATTTCAGCCCTGCTCAGAACAGTCTGTTTCTGTGTCTATGGCTTTAAATGCAAAGGATCTGTTTAGACCATGCCCCCCTGGAAGCGGAGGTGGCTCCGGCCTTTGTCCATGCCCAATTGTTTACGGTAAGAAGGCAGACTCGGAGAGCAGAATGAACACCTAGCTGTGGAAGTGTTGCCTGGGGGAGAGGTTACTGCCCTTTGTGAATTAGTTAATTAGAATTAGTTAATGTAAGTGCTCAGTCTTTGTGCTGATGGTCAGGTTTACTGTAATAAAAGGTCTTATAGAGTCCTCATTGTTAAGTAAGTAAGTAAAATTGGCACTTTTGTCATTGTATAAAAGAAGACTCTTTGAGACAGTCTCAAAGAGTCCACACTAAAATATACAAAGTCAAATATAATTGGACTTGGAATGGTAAATGGACTTGATTTTGTGTAGCGCTTTTCTAGTTTTCTGACTACTCAAAGCGCTTTTTACTAATGTGACATTCACACACTGATGGCAGAGGTTGCTTTGTATCCATCAGTAGCCACCTATCCCGTCACACATTCTCAAACAGACACCAGAGCGTTGCTTTGGGAGACATGAATTGAGGTCATGGGTTATGAGAAGATCCCCTCCAAGCTCTCGTTCCACACTGATAAGAGATAAGTACCAATCACTTAACACAGCCTAGTCATGAGGTCATCTGTTAGTCCCATCACGTCACACCACACCATCCACTGAAATGGTTGTGCACGAGGGGAAGTTGGGGGAACGTAAAGGGTCTGTATTTTAACTTAACAGCTAGCTATCGTTCCTGTTACGTTGACAAACTCTAACAGGAAGTCTTTTGTTTTCAACCAGGCACATTTGTTACAAGATTTAATGCTTAAGAGTTAATACCTTAATGTCTGGCCTCTTTCTTAAGTTGTAAAAAAACCTTGTCAATCATTTGATGTGAAGTGTAACATGATTGTGCAGTATGACCTGAACAAACAAAGAACAAACAGCTTATTCTGCTGTTGCTATTGACTCTTGTTTTAGCTTCTGATACCCCAGGTCCTGACAATCAGGTGCCTGATTGGAGCCTGATTGGCAGAACCTGTGAGCATGGGATCTTCTACAGTGGTCAGTTGGTGTCTGCTCCAAGCATGCCATGTTTGACTGATCTGGATAGGGCCCATGCCTTAGGGCTACTTCAAGCTGGTGTTCTGCACAACCAAGTTGCAGCTTTATTTGGAGTGAGCCTAGTACCATCTCCAAACTGAAGACCAAGTTCCATATAACGGGGGATGTTAGAGACAGGCTGCGAAGTGGGCACCCCAAGAAGACTACTCAGCTCTGCTGCTCATCCCACAAATGCATGTTCCTTAAAAATGTGGCAGCATTTAAAGAGAGAGAACCAGTCAATTATCGTTCATAAGTGCAGAAGATCAGAATCTCCCATTTTTGTCTGTGACTCAGTGGTCTATTATCTCTTCACTGGAAGACTGGGGGTTCGATCTCCAGTTTCTGCCGTCACATGCTGAACTGTCTTGTCAATATAATGTAACCCCCCCCCCCCCCCCCCCCCTTTGGTGTGTGTAATTTATTGTTGTGTGTATTTCAGATTCACTGCTGGCTGTAAAGCAAATTGCCCCTTTGGGGATAATAAAGTTTACCTTGACCTTGACCTTGAAAAGTGTCTTTACATTGTCTTTGAATTGGCACTACACAAATAAAGGTGTATTGATTTTTTTTTTATGTTATAAATCTTTTTGTGTGTTTCAGATCAGGATGGAGCTGAGCCCAGTGGTAACTCTGTGTCGGCATTCAACCTCTTGCGTCTGTCTCACTATACTGGAAGACAGGAGTGGCTCCAGAGGTCCCAACAGCTGCTAGCAGCCTTCTCAGACCGTCTGACCCGGGTCCCCATAGCACTGCCGGAAATGGTCAGGGCTCTAATGGCACAGCACTACACACTTAAACAGGTAATTCTTACATCTACTTTTACACCTATTCGACATGATGAGTACATGCTAGTGAATGCACAACAGCCATTTTCTTATTACTCTGTGTTCACCGTTGAAGCCTCCAGATGCTTCAAATCAATGGTTCTGAGTGTTCTAATGGAGAGGACGTATAAGACACTATATTTCTGCTAATTAGGTGGATGTCTTGCCTTCTAGTATGCTGTGCTGACTAGTGCAACCATAGTTTTTGATTCATATCAACAGCATTATCAAGTTGTTATGGTCAGAGAGCCTGTCTTTGAGTTTTTACACCAAGCAAAGAAAAAAACCTTGGTTGTTAAGGCCCTGACACACCAAGAAGATCGTCAGCCGTCGGTCCTAATAGGACCGTTGGTGAGAGATCGTCGCCCTAGTTTTTGCTGTGTGCCCGGCTCCGTCGCTACCCGCCTGCCCCTGTTGGCCTTTTTTTCGGCCGATTCCACATGTCGAATCGGCGTCGATCTGTCGGCATGGTTGGTGAGAGGAATCACTCTGATTGGCTGTTCGGGGGTCTCATATAACTCCAGCTATCAACCTTAATAATTACAGTATATGCTCTCACCACAGATTCAGGAAAGCCCCTTGAGCCTGCTGCTGTAGTGTCCGTGCTTTCACCGGCACTCAGCACTCTGCATACATTGCACATTAAATCTAAAGAAAAAAACCCCTCTGAAAGCCTTTATTTCACAGTCAGCATGCACACAAGATGTTATTTGAGTTGTGAGGTGAAACATTTATTTTGACTCAACTCCCTCAGATAGCCTCAAACCATCATACTGTACCTGCATACCAGATGATACCCAAAAGTTCTTTTGGCCACTCTAAGAAAACTTTTAGTATGAAGGTATGTTCTGCACAAACAGAAGAACATAAGTCAAAGGAACAGGATTAGAAACTGAGATAGAAGGTGAATAGTTAGCCTTCTGTCAGTCAGATACGACCTGCGGGGGAGTTGAAGCTGGAGGTCGAGGGTAACAAGCTTAGGGGGGGGAGGGGAGGTGAGGCAGTCACAGGGAAAACACCTGCCTCCCTTATTACAGCTACAAATACAGTACTGACCTTTACCACTTCATCCCACTCACCACCCCTTTTATGCATTACCTTTCTCATCTTATTTATCTACTTATCATTTCCCTCTAATCATTCTCGTCCACATTGTAATTTCTTTATCTTCATCCTTCTTCCTTTCCCTTCATATTTTCCATCCTCTTACCTATCTCCACTTTTGTTTCTAGATTGTGATCTGTGGCCAGAGGGATGCCCCAGACACCACAGGTCTTTTAGAAGCAGTCAACTCCCTCTTCCTACCACACAAAGTAAGTGTGTGTGTGTGTGAGTGTGTGTGGTGCATGTCATCAGCCCCCCTAAGTAAAACCTTAAAGGTAAAAAAAACAAATTGCAGTACATCATGGCTGTGACTCAGTGTTATAGTCAGTTGGGGGTTTCGAGTATCCTTGGGCAAGACACTGAACCCCAAATTGCTCCTGCTGCTACGTCAACTGGTGTGTGAATGCGTGTGAAGGGGATTAATTAATACTGATGGAAACTTTACATAGCAGCCTCTGCCATCAATTTGTGAATGGGTGAATGTGACATGCTGTGTTAAAAGCAACTACACAAGCCGTAACTATGTTGCGCAATAAAAGATCAAATCTATTTACCATTTACCCTCACAGCGGCTACAGATCCTGCATCACCTTTAAAACATGTTCCAGCAAAAACACAGACACACCCACATGCTCAGTGGGCCAGTGTAGAACAGTTGGTTTTCCTTAGGCCACCCAGAGGCCTTCCTTACTTTTGTCTGAAGAATGTATTAACTTCCTAGCGTTTTCTCTTAAGGAGTCATCTAAGCGTAGTCCTTTTTGTAACATTTATAAGCTGAGTTGGTCCAAATCTTAACTCTGAGGTCGAGGAGATTCTTTGTGTCTTTGTGAGTCCCCCTTCCAGCCCTGACACAGGCTATTGGTTAATAATTGGACCGCTGTCAGTCTGAGTCAGATTGAAATGTGTAGCCAAGACTGTCATATTTATGTGTCTTAGGAAGTTTCAGCAACTTTAAGTTAGCTGTAACTAACTTGAAGCTTTAGCTTTATCTTTAACTCTCTTGGTGTCAGTTACTATCAATGAAAAGATGACTTAACATATCTGTTCTAAAGATAGTGGACAGCAGATTATCAGTATAGCATAGCAACAAACTGGATGATTGAATTTTGGAAGTTTAAATACCTAAAATATAAACCTGTCTCTGTTTTAGAAAGATGCACTTTCAACTTGTAACCTCTGTATTTATTTGAACCTCTTTCACTGGTTTACATTGAATCAGCCTGTAATATGATTCTGCTGATTGCAAGCTGATTCTTTATCCAATAGGGCGTTCACACTAGCAGAAATCTCCTCAAAAACTCCTGATATTCTGATACTCTGATATTTCCCTGAGGAGAGTTGTATGTGTGAACGCAAACAGCCACATTTTTCGCTCGGACTTCACCCGGAGTTTCTCCGGCCAGACCCCTAGTCATTTATCCGCAGCAAGTCCGATTGAGCTGATGTGAGAACGCCGCAGGATATTCTCCAGAGAATTCACCTCGAGCCAATGGGAGGGGGGGGGAGTGACATCTCCATACTGTTACTGCTGCACGATGCATAGAGTGTCCGCACACGACCACTACGATCTCTGTGCACGTAATTAAACGACTGCTGGAGTTTGATTGTCCACACCAATGCTGCTGACTAGAGCAGAGATTTCCTCACAGGCGTTTAATCCCACTTTTCAGGCTGCCAAACAACACAACTTTGTTCTTCCCTTCTTCTGTTGTTATGGTGTCACTCTACAGGTCATAGCAGTTTCTCTTCTGTGCCACATTACGTACCTCCATGTCGTAAACTCGACTCGATATGGGTGTGTATTTAAATAATGGTTGTTTTTAGCCGCCTCACTTATCAACGCCCGGACAAGCATACACTTACGTTATGCTTTGAGGATTATAATATGATAAATCCAGCTCTTGGTTTTGTTAGACTGTTTTAGGGCTTGTATTTAAGCATGTATTAGAGAGAGCAGGCATCCGTGTAAGTAACATGATGGAGAGCTTGAGGTTGGTCTCATCTGGAGTTTTTGGTCCATGCAGGCCGTTAGCAGGAATCTCTCTCGCATTGAAGCCAGGTTGAGGAGATAGCTGAGTGTTTCCTCATTCTCTGGCATCAACAGATGGGACACTTTACAAAAAGAGTCTTATGTTCGATTAAAAACCCTTTCACACCATCTCACTTGTGTGCCTTGTACAACCCTATTTGTAAAATGTAAATAAAAACAGAATGTGATGATTGACAAAACATTGAAATCCCACATTTGATTAAAAATAGATTGAAAAGATAACATGTCAAATATTGAAACTGATTTTTTTGTGTGTTTGGAAAATGAATTGCCCAATTTGAATTTAAAACAACATGTTTCCAAAAAGTTGAGACAATGGCAACAAATACTGGAAACATTTTGAAATGATAAGAAAACAACTAATGGAACATTTCAGAGTTAAAAAGGTTCACTGGCAAACTGTAAAGTGATTTGATGAGTATAAAAGCATCCGAGAGAAGCTAAGTTATTTACTGTAGTAAAGATGGGGAGGGGTTCACCACTCTGTAAAAGTGCAACACTGTAGTATTAATCAAGTTTTTTTTAACATAGGATTGCAAAGAAGCTGGTGATTTCATTGGCTAAATTTCAGACTATAATTAAAAGATTCAGAGAATCTACAGAAATGTCTGTATGCAGGGGCGGAGCCAAAAAAGCAATATTGGATGGCCATGATCTTTGGGCCCTCAGACAACGCTGCATTAAAAACACATACAGTTCTGTAGTGGACATCACTGCATGGGCTCAGGAACACTTTCTAAAACCATCATCTGTGAACACAGTTACAGACAGTTAGTTTTAAGCTGAAACTCTACCATGCAAAGAAAACCGTATAAAAACCAGATCCAGAAATTCCGCTGCCTTCTCACAGTTGGGTCATTTAAAATTGACTGAGGCAATGTGGAAAACTGTTCCGAGGGTTAGGGTCTGATGACTTTATAAGGGATGTCACCACAATGCGATTAAAGCTAGAAATCAATGTGTTGTTTGTTTTTAATTTGCTATTTGGTCTCTTTAGGCACACCGGTAACCCAACCCGGTATAGTCTCTCTTTTGTCACAGTGATGGAAAAGAACAACCCCAGTGCACCTTTGAATGTCTCATTTCATAAATATCAGGAAGCACCCAGCAAAGACAACTGTGTGTTGTTGCTCTTCGTGCTGGGTGAAAGATGGGGCACAAAATGTGAAGAGGCGTTTTTTTTTTTTGTTTTTTTTAAACAATACAGTTCTCATTGTATGTGTGTACCTCTGTGTTGACCAGACTAAGGGTGTTTTCACACTCGGGACCGGGCCCAGATCCGAGTTCGCTTGAACCCGAAGTTCATTTGATCAGTGTGAACACAAACGTGCTGTACTCGTACTGTACTCAGGTATCGAGCCCGGTATCGCGGGAGATTGTGAATGCAACTGTGTATTATCTGCACAGCACGGGGCTGTTTCATCCTCTGAGCTGCACGATGTGGAAGTAGGAAGAGGCTCGTTGGCCTCTCAGAATTAACAAAAACATCCACAGTTAGAAGGATCGACTCAGTCCGTGGGTGGTTGCTATGGTTACTTATTCGTCTCTCTGCTTTTTGGCGGATTTGCAAACAAACTATGTGCATAGTATGCCACCTGCTGTATCAGAATGTGTACATATGCAAGTGTACTTGGGTATGGAATGATGTTACTAATTTGAATGCAGACCAGCGGGGGAGGGGGAGCATCATTGTTTGGCACGGCACAAAACAATCAGTCTTGACTTTCAGATTGAAAGAAGGGATTCTGCTCTAATGAGTCTTCTTTGGTACATCAGGTGAGATTCAGGGGGAAATTGGTAAAGAATAAATGAGACAAAGGAGTGAGAGAGAGCAATAGAATGTGCATGTGTTGTTTATCTGTGAGTTTGTGCCCAGATGCCGAGAGAACATCTGGCCATTAGGAAGAGTACTAACTATCTTTGCTGGTTGGAGATGTGATGATCCAGCGCAATCCTAATCACCGAAGCACACATCCATACGCAGATGAACACACTTGTTCCTGGGCATATGAGACACAATCTCACAAAGTCAAAGCACGCTGGCTGCAGCAGCTCTTCTAGCAGGAACACTGGCTTTGTGAAGTGTGTGTCCACAAGCAAGTCAGATAAACATTTCTATACCTGCAAACACACATTAAAGCAAAAGCATTTACATTTACACACAAATTATCGGTGGAGAAAGAACTGAGAGCGAAAAACTTTAAGTCTGTTGACATTGCCTATGCCCCTCCCCATTTCTTTTCTGTTCCCTTCCATGTTTTTAAGTTTTTCACACAGTATATGCTTATCTAATAAATGGTGGCTGTAGGCATCATTTGTAGCCAGCAGCCATGAGTTAATCTGTTGAAATAACAACCTTCACTTGCAGATTTGATCGACTGTTGCTCTCTAACTCAGCTGAGTTGTAAACACTTTGCTGCCTTCTTCTCATTGTTTCCTTGGGACTCATGAGGATGTTTAAATGGATGGTTGAATATGCACTATATTAATCCATACACAGTGCAATGCTAAAAACTTGAGATGCAAGACCAGCATTTCTTACTCGTGAATATAACGCTCATGAATAAATCATTAGCATCGTTGTTCAGTTTTGTTTAAAGCTAATTAGTCCTACTTTTGTAAAAGCAGCCTTTTCCCCCATTTTCTGACACTTAATCCAATAATATCTTAATTCAGTTATCAAATATATTTTATTAAGTCTAGGTCTAAGAGATACAATAAGAGCAAAAAATCCACAGAACAATGGAAAAGTTAAAAAAAAAAAGATTAAAAAGGAAGTTTAGAATCAGTCAATTAAATCGTGTTGATGGAGTCAAAGGGTCAAATAAAGTGCAAAGGTTGAACAGAGGCAGAAAAATGTTAAATGAGGTAAACAGGAGAAGTAGAAGGAAGAGTGATGGGATTGTTCTCTGTTATATTAGGTCTTATTCAAATCAAATAACTCCTCTCCTGTTTTCCTAGTTTGAGACAAGCTTGCTCCAAGTGTTCCAGATGAGGTGCACAAACTCACGCTAACACACACACACCAGCACACACACATTCTACAAATTCTTCACATCATTTCATTTTGTTGTTGTTGTTGTCGACGCAACACTCTGCTTCTCAATTTTGCTGCACTCTCAGCTTGTGGGAAAATAATTATCAGTCATTCTGAAACATCACACTTGACTGTAATTGCTGCTATCAATTCTGGTTAATATTCCTATTACACATAAATAAATCTTGTTACGGTTTTGGTCGGGGTGAGTTAATTAAGGAGGCTTTGAAATTGTAAGCGGAGGGGAGTTACCTAATTAGTAAGATAATTAGGGATGACGTCACCTTTACAAGGCTCGCTCTTCCCTCCCTTCGACACCTCTCATACCCTTTTCTACAGTCCTGTGCATTTTCTTTGTCTCTGCTGTTCAGCCCTCTGATTCCCTCATATGGAGGTTTGAAATAACAGTAAATCACGACTTTAAGAGATATAATGGTTTCGGAAAACTCTTATCTCTGATGCACAACTTGGGAATATAAATTATAAAACACAAAGAATCCCAATGAAAGCCTATATGCAGATTACCATATATATAGTAAGGCAATTGAGTAGATATTGTATGATACAGAAAGGGGGAGGTGTCAGTGGTCAAGGTTAAGGAGGACCACAACATGCTAGTATGAATGTAAAATGCTTGTAAGAAAGAGAACAAGGTATTACAGGGATTATGTATGATTACAAAGTGGAAGAGTTCCTGAAGGGGACAGTGTAGGATTCGGCACTGCCTAGCAAAAAGCATGTTGAAGTCGATAGTGAAACATTATGATAGACAATGAGATCTTTTTATTTTATGTGTGTTTTTTTTTTTTTGAGGTCAGGCGATCATGGCTTTTGCGACACAGCACACAATGGTGGTATGCTGTCACGTAAACAAATCTTGTGGAGTACTGGTTCAGCCCATTTCATACTGCTTGAAGGGCCTAAGCGCTAGACAGCTGCACATGAACCGTGTGCAATGAAAATCAACATGCAAGAAGAAAGTCTAAACCTTTTTTACCCTCTGGGAGACCCCATAAAACAGACTACGTCTTAAACCCTATTCACACAGGATTGGTGTCACCTGAGGACCTCTGGTAATTTGTCATAATCGCAGAAGACACCGGTGTTTTTCATCGTGTGACCATGTCTGTAATTTGTAATGTAAAAATTCCAGGCCAATTTACACACACAGAGGTTCTCTAATAAGGGTGGATGTAGAAATCCGAGTCTTAACTGAGTCTGGTAACATGTTACAGAGAAGGATAATAGCTAAGCAGTCCCACACTCCTCCTTAGTGACCTCTGACCTCCCTCACTTCCATGTGCTTCCTTCGTACTCTTCTCCTCCCCTCAATGAAAATCCCTTTTGTTTTCTCATCAAAAGCTGCAGGTGTGTGTTTTTGTTTGTGTAGTACTCTGTGCACGGTATTGATCCTCCTCAAACCACTGAGCCTAACGACCAGAGAGCAGATCTCAGGTTGATTGACAGCTGTTGGAATATCCCAGATGTTATACGTTTGCTGGCTAGTGCTTTGAAGACAGATTGAAACGCTCTCACATATCCACTCATCCACTTTTTCCTGATTTCTTTGACTGCTTTGTGGGCCATCGTCTTATAAAATACACATTCACATTGATGCATTCATCTCACACAATTCTTCCTAGACTTCTTAATCTGAAATTTTACACATCTTTCCATTTATTATTTATTTTTTTCATCCGTCATAATGGTTATTCTGTAGTGTGTCTGAACATTTATAAAGCTCTGGGGGAGGCGTGCGCACACTCGGGTTCCAGCTGAGATTGGACAGCTGCAGCGGTGTTGCTGGAGATATAATCCTCTTTCAGTGGTTGTATCTTGTCTGTATGTCTGCTGTAGCTGTGCTTGGTGCTCAGTTTCTATCCACATCCCAACTTGGTAAATAAAACCTGGCTTAACAGATAAGACTCTTGTGCACATGCGTTTACACACACACACACACACACACACACACACACACACACACACACACACACACACACACACACACACACACACACACACACACACACACACACACACACACACACACACGCGTGCTCACACAGCAGCAGACTCTGCTGTGTTTTCCTCACTCTGTTGCTCTCTCGTTATCTCTGTAGGCTGTGAATGTTGTCTCTGATATAATCAGGGATGATGTCCGGATTAACGCAGTTCCCGAGTTCAAGCGCAGTTTTTTTTGTTACAGATTCTTGTTGTTGACAAATGGGAGAGTTTACTGTGGTAGAGAAGTTGTGTTTGCTATTTTAACACACCGTCTTCTTATAGCAGTACTTGTATTTCTGTTACGCATGTGGAACTTATTAAATGTAATGTTGCAGATTCCTCCTTGAGAACACAAATTAAGATTAACTTTATTGTCCCAGTGGGAAATTTGTCTTGGACTTCACAGAGCTCTGATGCAGTAACAAAAAATAACAAAATACATTCATTTGTCGGTAAAACATGTCAGTTAAATAATCATAAAATGCCATACAAGTGAATTACTAAAACCATAAATATGTAATAGTTACGAAAAGTGATAACAGTGCAGGTACATCTACACATCTTCACACACACACAATATGATAAAACAGTTAATACTCTAGCATATATTACCTTATTTCATGTTTTATTAATTGGTATAATTATCTGTCTATTACTTTGTTTTGACTTTCTATTTCCATTTAACCTGGTGTTGCCTGGAAAAATTGTCTTATTAGGATATAGATTGAAAAAAGTAAGAACTAACACTGAGTAGATTTACCCTTCAAATATTGTTGATACAATTTAGATGAAGTGGTCTTATTCTTATTTCCCCCCGAAATCTTTTAAAAATACTATTTTAAAAACGGTTATACTTCTCAGTTGATTTAGCCTTCAATATCAAAAACCTCATTGGCAATCAAGACATACATGCAACTCTGAGCATTTGAATAATTCACAAGGCCCTGGTGTTCTGCATGTATCAGAGTGAGCGTGCGCCGAATTGAGTGAGACCTTGATCTCAATCTCCACTTGAGTCTTGACCATGCAGGGCTCGAGCAGGAATCTCCCAGAAGTGAAGCCGAAGACAGGCAAGATGAGCCGTGAGCATGTCCCCATCTTCTGACGTCACCAGAACACTGCGCCATGCTGGAAGTAGTGTAATAATGTAAAGAGGCCAGGGGAAGATCACTGTCTGTTGCTCCTCTGTTAGGACAGCACTCCAAAACAGAACGTTTGGAGCAGACGCTCTTCTTCAGCGTGTAACAGGCTGCTGTCCTAATCGTTTTTCTTGTTTAAAGATTTTTCGGTATTCAGGACCCAGTTGTTTTACGTTAAAAGGGAGTCGAGCGTGTTTTTGTCTATCATTATTGCTCCTCTGTACCATTAAAAAAAAAAGTTGGCTGTTCATCAGGAAATCAGCTGCAGTAACTCAGACCTTCCTGGTAATTTTTTCCCACCACTGTAAATTCAGTATCATACAGTTTCTAGATTGCACTATACTGCGATGTGAAGACACCATATGTATGTTTACATATTATTATAGCATGATGTAATACATGTCCTAGTGCGCAGATGATCCCAAGGTGTGATATAACAGCCCTCATGTCCCAGCTGGTAATGCTCCCACATGTGACAAGACTCCGTTTATTTACACCGTCCTGAGTTTGCTTCAACTGATGAGTTTGATGAAAAGCAGTAATTTAATAAAATCTAATCTAATCATATTTGACACTCTGACCTGCTGTGTGACTTCGAGTTAATGAAACACCTCTCTTGGGAGTCCAGCAGTCTTGAATCTCACACACACTGTACTGTACATGCAGTGGACAGTGGTTGTTAGGGGTCATTTGTGTTCAGCAGCTTGACCCTAACTGTAATGTCAAGACCGCCCGAAACAAGAGCCAAAGTCGACAGCAAGAAAGTAGTTTATAAATGTGCTTTATGTTTTTGAAAAGAAGAGAATCTTCTTACCATTTCTTTTCAATATATCCTTCACAGTTCAAACAAGTCGTTTCTCTTCCTCAACAAACCCTTCTGAAGTGTGTTATGTGCTGTAATGACACATTGCCATGGTGACTCTTTTTGATGAAATACACTCAGAGGTTAATTGTTTTTAGGGAATCATTATTAGAGAGAACGATTGTGAGAACCACACATGGTTAATCAATTCTTTTTTATTATGCAGACCATGAAACATATGTTCTGTATTTCTTCACAGTATTGGTTCTACTTAAAACTAATAAAAAGACTTTCTTTACTTTATTGGTCACTGCAGATAGCAACTGCTTACTAAAGGCAACTAAATGCAGGGTTCATAACTGAGCATCTTTGAAATATCCCATGAAACATATGGATGTCACTTGTTTTTGTCTAATGCAACACAATCACAGACTCGTCTATATAAAGGAATGTACTCTGTGTGAATATTGTTTCAATCTAATAATGACTTCAGAAAATCCAGGTGACAGGCAGGGTGGAAAACTAGCATGATTTTGAAAGTAGCAAGTTTGAAAGTAGGACCTCAGCTCATGCTTTGAGTGTGGACTCGTGCATGCATGGGGTAGAGAACGAGCAGGGAGACAGGGAGGCGTGATTGGTTCATCAGATTGGTACCTCGTGGCAGACATTAGTCAAAGTTTTTACAGGCTTACAAACTGCTACAGATGACGGATTTTCTTTGTTTGTTTTTCAGAGCTCATGAGTTATTAATTGCTGTCAGGACTTAAAGACAATTTCAACCAACATCTTCAAAAGTGTATCTGGAGAAAATTACCAAACCTACCTTGAAGTAATAGCCAGAACCTGCCAATGGTTATTCTAAACTGAATTGAGTCCATTGTTACCGTTAAGCTGTATACCTTTTTCAAATACCCAATATGTCAGACTCCTCAACTTTGAAACTCCAAATGACTCTCACCATCTGCGCAAACGAGAATTCCCTTTCATCTTTAATGCAACAGAAGCAGATGAAGTGCGTCCTAGGTGTCAGGGAGTGATTGAGGAGACGGGCTGTTAATTCTGCTCAGACACCAGGCCGTCCTCACGTCTCACTGCAGACTATGGTGATTTAGATGAGAGGTTCCTATAGAGGCTGTCAGCAGCTGAGACCTGATGCTCAGCGTGACAAAGGACAGAGCACACCGCCTCAAGAGGCTCAACTACTCACTCCCATGCTTAGGTTTAGTGAACGTTCATCTTTTGTGTGTTTGTATGAGTATGTGTATTTTGAGTGTTTCTTTAATTAGTAATGAAAACATTGTCTACACTTCATATTAGGTTACACATATTCACAAGTATCTAGTTACTTTTTAACATCCATCAAAGTAGAATCATTTCTCTTTTTAAGCACTATGACCACATTCCCCAACTTCCAGGTCATTTTGAAGGGTTTTCACTAAATAACTTCCTTATATCCGCCTATATAAAGTATTTAAAGTCACTTTTCACTGTATCGTGGGACCACTGTCTTTGATTCTAGTACCTAAGAAAGCACATTAGAACTGAAAAGTATCCAGTTAATTGGGTGATTGTTGAAAGCCTCTTGGTTAATGGACTCAAAGTTGTTCATGCATGAAGCATTGAGAAGTGCGTTATAGAATAATAATAGAATGACTTTATTGATCCCAAACTGGGAAATTGTGGGCTCCCATAATGGCCAGTAAAGGGCCAGCATCATAGTCATTTGCAAAAGTGTTTCTGTGATTGAAAAAACACAATACCTTAAACCTTTACTTTTTAATGCCCAATAACAGCAGCCTAGTTTATTTTTCTTTCATTGTAAAACTAAATGCACCCTTTATGGTTGGACATGAAAAAAAAACACTCATTCTTATCTATAATTATGCTAGCATTCACAATTGAGATTTGCACTATTCATGTCTGGCAAAATAAATGGAAAAAAGCGCTTTTACACAGCTTGTCACATTTAACCTATTCACACACTGATGGAAGAGGTTTCTATGTAGAGTGACCATCAGTATTAACTAATCCCATTCATACACGTTCTTACGACGCCGCTGAAGCAGCAGGAGAGGCTTGGGGTTAAGTGTCTTGCCCGAGGACACATCGGCCAAGTGTCTGCAGGAGTTGGGGATCGACCCCTGCCTTCCGGTTCAGAGACGACCGACTCTGTTTGTCAAGATCTCAAGATATGGAAGAGTTCCAATAAAATGATTCAAATGTTCATGCCATTCAGTGAGCCTTTTAGGCCTCTCTGTAGGCATCTGTTATTTTTTTTTTGATTTTTAACACTTTTCTTCAATTCATCTGTATATTCCAATATGAGTAATTTCAACATGTCTTTTTTTTTCGGAGCCATACTCATCAATTATATCTAAGTGATGCTTCCTTTACAGTCTGCCTTTTATGTCTTTTATTCCGTTTATTGTCTCTGTCATTCCTATCAAGTTTCTCTTGCATAATATTTTTCGCAAGGCCTCTCAGCTCACCCTTGTCAACCGTCTTCTCTCTTCTGGTGAATATTCAGTTGACGAATGAAGCTGATTGTGAAGTTGGTATCGGTGTATGACTGACAATGTGTGCAGCACATTTGGCCTAGCTTCATTGCCCCCCTCAATCATCCAAATTTTGTGTCGATGTGTGGGTCTGTTTCTGTCCGGAGGCAGTGGACCAGATGCCAGGTTGTTATGAAGACTGAGCAGGTGTTTGTGTGTGTGGGCGTGTGTGTGTGTGTATGTAGGGCACATTTCATTTCAGACACACACAAAAAAACGCACGCATGTCGGATTATTTCATAAAAATCCAACGCGTATGGACACGTGTGTCTGTAAATAATGCACGCAGCATGACTTACAGACTGACCTGCATTTTTTTTTTCTTCATTCATTTCAGGTGCTGTTATCTATTTGAAGGGGATCTTTAAACATGGTGCACATTAGGGTCAATAGTGTAGAGGTATCGAGCATGGATATCATGGGAGAGAACAGGGGATGGTACTTTTCTGAAGCTCTCACATTTATCATGATTCACATAATGTTTGTTACTCTCCATCATGCATCTGAAGGAACATTTCATAATTTCTGAAACATGGATTTATTCACACAACATGAAACACGCTTTTTGTTTGATTCAGGCACACTTGTCCTGTTTGTGTGTGAACAATCCATGTTTCAGTAATTATGAAACGTGCTTCAGTTGCACGTTGGGCAATAAAAAAACAATGATAAACGTGAAGTTTGGGAAACCACCAGGTGGGTCGCCAACCCTGCTGTATCCCGCATGATATTCATGCACGGTACCTCGACAGTACTGACCCTGGTGGCCACAATAAAAACATAGAAACAACAGTACATGAAGCGATAGACAAAAGGACTTTTGTGAAATAATCAGACATGCTTGTGTGAGTGCGTCATTGTGTGTGTATGAAATAAACGGCACACCATTTAGTGTGTGTGTGTGTGTTAGTGTGTGTGTGTGTGTGTGTGTGTGTGTGTGTGTGAGCTCTCAAAATTGTGTGTGTGTATGGCAGTGTGTTTGTTTTGTTTCTTTGGCTCTACCTGGTCAGCCTACGAGTACTGTGAGCTGTAATTTGATTAGAAAGTGGATGATACGTGCGAGCCGTCTTATTAGTCCACACAGGTACAGTGTGTTCTTTGAATGTTTCTGAGCTCGCCTAGAGTGCGAGGGAGTTGTCAGTGTAGGGACTGTGTGTGTGTGTGTGTGTGTGTGTGTGTGCGTGTGTGTACATCTTCACACCTGTGTGTGTGTTTGTTTCAGGGTTGCCCAGTGTACGAGGAGATTATCCCTGTGGGAGAAAGACTGCGCTCTCATGTGTAGCCAACTGTGCTGTCTGCTACATCACACACACAAAACCCCACAGACACGTTCAAACAAATGTTGTGCTACACATAACACAGGAAACACACATTTTGTCTTTACTTTATCACATTCACAGATAATGTATTCTCTGTCTCTTTTCCATTGCTCACTTTCTCCAGCACTTCTGTACCAGCAGCAGTCCTCTTCAGTCCTCAGGGGTGTGTGTGTAGTAGACAGTGGTGTTGTGACACAGACAGACAACAGCGCAACCTTTACATTGAGGGCACATGGCTTGGATGTGGTCTTGGCCCAGGGAGGGACTGAATGAAGCTGACAAGTGAGAAGAAGAGTCAAGACAGAGAGGAAAAGGTTCAGCTTGGCAGGGAAATCCTCCTTTGGTTTCCATAGCAACAGTCATACCACTATGACCACAGCCCGTCACACTCCTAGCGAGTCTTTCAGTTTATGTGTGTGTGTGTGTTTACACCCAACCCTTTAAGTCAGTCCGAGTGAACGCATAGTTTTCTGTGTTCAAGTAATGTTTTTATTTTTACTGAGCTGTCTCAATCAAGTTTCCTGATATCACTGTAGAGACTAGATGGAACATCATCACTTCATTGTCCCATCAGGAGGAATTTATTTATCAAGTAACTCGCTTTGTGAGAGAAACGCATACCTCACTGCAAAGGAGACATCTTCAATGGCAGCGCACCCCATTGGCAGTTTCTTGACATTAGAAGTGCAGATGGCTTCCTGCACAAATGAGCGTCTAAATGGCTGCGCGCAGCACCTGGGACACATTGAGACGACTGCTGATTGTGAACATGGGGCTCATTGAGACAGGATGGAGAGGCTGCAAACAACTCTACATGTTTGCCTGAGTAAATGCTTTTAAGAAGTCCTACAGGGAAAAGAGTAGGAGTGTCTTGTCTAATGGAATAGATGTCTAACGGCCAAGATTAGAGAGAGGATGGAGACAGGGAAATGTAGAGTTGTGGTACGAGATGTCCGTCGTTGTAACCCCTTTAAACGGGTACATCTGTTGGTGTGAAGTGGTTCCGTTCCGTCACTGTACAAGTGCTTTACAGATAACCATGGGCTATATATTAAGATGGACAGAGCAACACCCGCCTAGGAGCAAAGCCAAAATATCTAGAGTTCCCGCTGCTGACTGGCTGTAGTATTGGTAAGAAACTTTGCCTTCTCTATGATAACAGATGGGACATGGGTCAAACTATCAAGTGAACATGTCTAAATAGATGTTGTCCTACCTGAAGTCTGACAGAAATCAGCTTGATAATAACACCCATGACAATCATTACAAAGAGGATTAACTTTGCCTGCATACTCAGCTGCATAATAGCTCATGTTGTTCTCTGATATACACATTTAAACACAATCCAAGTTACATACAATGATTAGTTTGGGTTGTTTATATTCCACTACAATGCAAGTAACCTTCACTCAATACCATGCTCGAATGCATCACGTATCACAACGATGTTTCAAATACATTTCGACAATAGGAAGCTCAATGGTTGGTGTCATGCTTGTTTAAGATTTGCTTTAAATGATACATCAACTGGGACTGGAGCCATAGATTTGTTGGATTTTTCAAATAATCTTCACACTGTTTATATGATTACATCATCTTTATGAATTATTTAAAATTGAAGTAAAGAGGTTAATGCTTACAAGTTGAATCCTTTCTGGTTGTGATTACATGATGGGCATTTTCTGTTTTGTGTCTGGCTCTGATAATTCATCAAACTGGCCCTCTGTATTTATGTTAGCATCAATACAGTTACCCGTAGTCCATCATAAACTGACATTCATGTCAGTTGTCTCCAGGAGAACTTCACCTGAGGTAAGATGTATCACTGGACCGTTCTCCTCAATCCATCTCTCTGTCTCTTCCTCCCCCTCCTCTTAACACTTCCTTCTGTGGTCATTGTTTATGTTGTCATTCCTTCGCTCTGGCATGGACCAGGGTATTGCTTGGCGAATAGGAAATCTCATGTTTGACAGGAAGCTGCCTTAGGGACACACAGGGCAGTCCCCTTTAGCTTTGCTCTGCAACACCAAAACGTGAACACACAAACACACACATTCACAAACTTGTCAATAATGTCAGACATTTAAATTGTTTTGTTTTTTTCAAGAGTGGGTTCCAGCCCTTTTGAACCAGCAGGTTTTAGGCCTCAACATGTTCAAAAATGTCACTTTCAGCTTGTTTAATTCTGTTTAAAAACACAGGAAGACCAATCACACGGCACAAAATTTCAATATTTGCACACTTAATTTTCCACCACTTGTCCACCCTTCCACAGATTTGAATGAAACTCAGTGTGTGTCAAATAATGTTAGATTTGTTTTACCTCAGCTCCTGCCCAAACTTGAATAAGCCGGCTTCACCCTAAAAGGACTGGCAGTACAACTCACTCGTCTTTACATCATTTCATTTAAATCCTCTTAGGCTTACTCTGACTGTCCACTTTGTTTCAGTTGATCTCTAAAATGAATTCCAAGTTAAGAAACGTTTAGGTTGAAAACCTTCCAAGAAATAAAAGGAAATATACACAATATAATTACCTTCAAATAAAAGACATGAGCTATTCATATTAAGATTTTCTAAGTCTAATAAATTATTACTCAAATTCAATATTGACATTTTCTTAAATTCATGAAATGAAGCTTACTGTCAGAAGCATTTAACTCAACACAGACCGATTATTTCTAAATAAAGGAAATTGAATCAAATCTCAACCTCAAATAAATCTAATAAATTGAACAATATAGGCCAACTGGTGTGCATGAATACAAAACTTCATTAACAGCATTCCCAACACAAACATCAAACTTGAATCAAAATGATAGTTACAGACGTACATCTCATACAAGCACGAGGATACTACTTATCCTTTTTGAGTTTCAAAATCGTGAAAACTTTTTTTTCACTTTTCAGCTTTTTTGAGACCGTAAGCAGTCGCCATTAGCTTGCTGTGGTTCACTTCTACATACTCCTATCAAATGTAGTCTGCAGTATTCAAGACGTACTGCATACTAAGCCCTGAACGTCTGTACCAAGATTTATGATGATTGGACAAATCGTTAACAGGTTATGGCCATTTCTCCCCGTTAGCTGTACCTGAGCGCTCAGATATTCTTCATGGGGTCCACATTAAAAGAAACATTAACAGGGATATAAACATGTACATTTCGAAACATAATCAAGCACTATAGTCCCTCACCTTGACTGTGTATCTTCACACACGCTTCAGTCATCAGAACATGAATTGTTCCCTTAGGTACGGTCTCAAAATTTGAAAACATTCACTAAATGTGTTTGACTTAATTGTTCTCTCATGATTGGTAAAATAAGTTAACAAACACTTAGCATGCTGATTGAAGAAAATGAGACAAAGTTTATGAAAAAGTTACTATTAAATTCATACAGCACCATTTTCTATCATTAAAACTGTATTCATGTGTGTTTTTTTTGTTCATTGGAGAACTGTATTCTGTCCTTTAAGCAGCGTTGGGCTTCCTAAAGTAATTGTAAACTAGCAAAACAAAATGTGCACAAAAGAAAAAATTACACTGACATATTAAACCAACTTATGTTCTGCCTCTGATACTCCTCTTTCCCTCTTTCCAGGTCTTGATACTTCTTGACACTGATGCAGACAACTTCCTGAGCCAGCGTCTGCCTGCACTCGCCTCCATGACCCAGCAGGGTGGTGTTGCCACTGCTTACGTCTGCCAGGACTCTACCTGCTCTCTCCCTGTCACTGACCCCCAGGAGCTACGCAGACTGCTGCTGGACGGAACCACGGAGATCCAAGCAGAATGATGGTTAAAGAACTGACTGACAAAGAATTGATGAAAGGCTTGTAATATTCAAAGCCTGGACTCTTTCAATGTGCATCCTTAGCCTTAGCTTATTTCTGCTGTTATTGGCTAGTCAGTCAGGCTTGCAAGAATAGAATACCGATGCTTAAGAGAAGAGAAATGCTACATGGGTAGAAATTGTTACAGTACCATGTCGTAACTGGGGCTTCTTCCCTCTTTTTAAGACCTTTAACTCCAGCCTTCTCTTGTTAGAAAGACCAGCTAAGTGTAACCTCACTTATCAAATCAAGTTTTTTTTTAGCAGGCTTTAAAGAGCAATGAAGAAATATGTACATTCAGATATAAGTCCCACTTATAAAACTTGTAAAATATGCCCTGGCTTGTCTGGTGGTGTAGAAATAAACTACAGACTGCCAATAGGCACGAGCGTAAGAACACTGGGAGTATTTTACAGATGAACTAGACGGCCGTGTTGTCCCCTCCTAGCACTGAGTTCAAGTATCACAGGGATCTTCCAGTGGAGACCTATAGACCTGTAAGATTATTTTTGATATCATAAATTATGTAAAATATGTTTTGTGATATTTTTACAATATAGTTTTGTCTCAACCCAGTTCAGGAAATGTTAGCAAAAATGAAGTACATGTTTCCCAGCAAGTCCTATGGATAGAAACCCCACTGGTGTGCATTCTTTTCCTCGTCTCTTCCACCTGCAGGCTCAATAAAGGTGTGTGATGCACTCAAACAAAGTGGCTGTGTTGTTTTCGGAAATGACTCCTGGGAAATAATTCATATACGTGCTGTGTGTATTTGAAAGATAGAGAGACAGATGCACTGTTGATGTGAGTGAGGGAGTATATCTCAGACTGCCCTGCTCTGGTCTCTGGCTTAGGAAAGGAGGGAGGAGATACGTTGAAAAAGTAATATTTGACTCTCTTAACCCTTACCTTGCCTGAGGAGTAAGATGCATCTACATCAGGGGTGGGCAACTGGCGGCCCGGGGGCCACATGCGGCCAACATCAACCTTAAACGTGGCCCTCAGGATCATTTTTTTACACATCAATTGATTGAAAACCTGATGAAATCTGCCATGAAATCATGAAAACCAGAAATATGTCTATAATAATATTTGATCACTGGTATATGTTGAGTTAAATTTGAGACATAATCGACTAATCGTGTTTGTATCCTACAATTTGGCCCTCTGGCAGTGAGAATTAAATGAATGTGGCTCTTGCTGTGACCAAAGTTGCCCCTCCCTGATCTGCATCCTGTCCAACGGCATTACCTCTGGTTGACCATCTGCTATCATTTCTTTCCCCCCTCTTTTTCTTTATTCCTCTACTTCTCTACTCTTTTTACATTTAGAGAGGTCCTTGTTGCCGCCAAAATGAGGGAACAGTTGTTTTTTGTGAAAAAAAAATCCTAAAATGAACAAGGAGGAGAAGAGGAAAACATGGTAATGACACAGACAGAGATAGTAACGAGGATCCTTAGGTTGTGTTTTAGCTCTGGTGTGTCCGTAACCTTCCTTTTCTTAATCCTGCCAGACTGTCACAGCCACCTTTTTTTTTTGTTGTTGCCCTTTTTAATGCATTTCAACGTAATTCCTCCTCACTTTTATACCTCTCTCTTCTCCTGTCAGGTTGGGACCCCACAGTCTTTGTCTCTCCCTTTCAATCCCACCCTGTTAGAGCGGCTGTCTTGTTATTTATTCAATCTTCTTACTCAAACAAATCTATCACACTATTTGTTGTGCCCTCTACTTACATTCCATCACTCCCCTCATTATCGTTCTGCACTAATTGTTTTGATGTGCTGTACAGGCTAAATTTTAATTAGAACTTAGATTAGTGAGTGACCCTGGTGAACCAGTTGGCCCATTAATTATGAAGCTGTACTCTATCCGCCACAGATTGCAAAGTTATCAATCAAAGTTTACTTGTAACTATAGGCCCTTTTCATAGAAACAAAAATAACATTGAAAAGTTATTATCTGATGCTTTGGAGCTGATTTTTTTTATTTTCTTGAAGATCAATCAATCACATTTATTTATAAAGCACATTTAAAAACAGCAACAGCTGACCAAAGTGCTGTACATGAAACAAGAGCAATACAAGATGATTTAGTTCTTCGTAGTTTGACAGGAGCCTCCCTGTGTGGAGTTTTCATGTTCTCCCCGTGCATGGCTTCTCTCGTGGTCCTTCAGCTTCCTCCCAGTGACATGCTCGTTAGGTTAATTGGTGACTCTACATTGCACGTTGGTGAGTGAGGCCGGTTGTCTGTCACTATCTGTCAGCTCTGTGATTGACTGCCGACCAATCAAGTGTGTACCCCGCCTCCTGCCCAGTGACAGCTGGGATCTGCTCCAGCCCCCTGTGACCCTGGACGGGAAAAGCGGTATAAATAATGGATGGAAGGATGGATGACTTCGCTCTTATTCTAGTACATTGTAAGTACGTGGTAAATATAGAGAGTGAATAAAGACTGGATACAATTGAGGCATTCCCATTGTTGAAATAAATTGTTTGATTTAAAAAAAAGAAAAGAATTAACAAAGACTACAGTCATGTTAGCAACTCTGTGAGGCTTTGCTTTTAGCTAAAGGCTAACACAAGCACAGCAACATGCTAATGAGCTGATGCTTGAAGGAGTCCATCATGCTCACTGTCTTAATAAAGCATTTTTATCATGAACACATGATGATAATGCCAAGTACAGATGTGGCTGTTTGGAATGTCCCAAACCTTTAAACTGATGCTTGTGATAGCTAAAAGGTTAGTGAATTTTCAACAGGTAATTCAATTCATCCTGTGGACAGGAGCTTGTGTACTTAATGTCAGTGCAGTCAGTTATTGTGACACATGCCAGCCCCCATATTGGCATACGAGGAAAAGCAATGGAATCACAAAACAACCTGGGAACCATGAATCTCTGAACCCATATTTTGACCAATCCATGAAGAAGATGATGTGATATTTCAATGGATTATAAAAAAAAACTATGACTAACATCGGGCATAAAAGGAAAACTAAGCTGTTGAATGCTCTGCTTGTGAACCAGACTCACATGCTGCTGCAGCTTTCTGTCTCGTGGAGGCAGCTTAATGAATGCAGCACTTGGAGTCCAAGTGAAACTTTCCCAATGGGACAATCATATGTGTCGTATTGTGAAGAGGTAGAAATACTGCTTTAAATTGAACAAATACGGATTCACTCATAATGGTACTAAAGGGAAACATTTAAGTAGATATAAGAACTGGGCCTAATTGACCGTTAATGAACACAATAATTGTATTTTGTATGTTAACATGTTGTTTTGGAACATGAACATTTGTTTTATTAAATCATGTGTTGCAGAGGATTTACACATATTGAATTCAGTATAAATGTACAAAGCCTTATAGACCCAACTTTGGTCACAGCAAGGGCCACATTCATTAAATTCCCACTGCCAGAGGGCCAAATTGTAGGATACAAAAACGATTACAGTCAATTATGTCTCAAATTTAACTCAACATATACCAGTGATCAAATATTATCATGGACATATTTCTGGTTTTCATGATTTCATGGCAGATTTTGTCATGTTTTCTTCATGTTTCCAATTCATTGATATGTAAAAATTGACTTGAGGGCCACGTTGAGGGTTGATGGGGGCCGCCAGTTGCCCATCCCTGCTCTAACTGGTCTCAGCCAAACTTTCAGTCATCCTATCGACTTAGGCGCTGGAGCTGAGGCGGGATTTAAGCCTTATGTCATACTGTACCGTTACATCAGGCCTAACTGTCAATCAGGTCAGCTAAGTGCCAAACTATAGATAACAAGCAACGTTCATAAAATCAAAACAGATGCATTAAAAATAAAAAAATCACCCCCCATACATCGTGTGCCCATGAGGACAATAACTAATCAGACCTTTGTTTTTTTTGTACCAGGCTGTAAACATGCATATTCCTGCTGTATAAAATGGGATTTTTTGAATGTGGTGTGTACGTTACTTCCAGGACTCCTGGAGCCAGCCTCAAGCTGACCATCGACAAACTGCAGGATTTTGCACTTCTACATTGGCTTCATTTTCAACCCCGCAGGTTGCTGCTTGCTCCCAGGATGAAAGACTGACATTCAGTTAAACTTCTGTTTTGCCCCCCTTATAGTAACAGGCAAAGCCTTAAAGATCCAATATGTAAGATATTTACTGAATTTGATCATAAAGTGACCTTACTATATGATCAGACATTAAGAAAACATGCTATGTTGAAGTGCTGGCTTCTAAGTGCTGAAACTAGAGAAGTAGGCCGTTTTAAGATACAACCACACGGCCATTTTGTTCTCCCCTCGGTTAGCCAGGCAAACAAACCAACAGGTGTTGCAGCAATGAAAGCGTGAAAGAGAACTGGTTCAGATAGAAGTGATTGTACCCGACCTAAAAAGCCTCTGCATGTTTCTAATAAGCTCCACGAGCAGAAACGTGCTCAAACTAGGATCAATATTGGAGATGCTTTTGAAAATTACAGAGAGGTTAGAAGAGTTTCAAAAACGATGCAGAGCTGGTTAAACACTGAAGCTCTTGTGTCTGCGACATAGCTACCTGCGTGAGCATCGACTTCAGGGAGAAGAGCCGGGGGGAGGCACCAGCTCCCTCCAATGTTTTCTATCTGGACTGCAGTACACTTTTTAAACACTAGGTGTCACAGTTACTCCTAATTGTTCTTTGAACTTTGGAAATCAGTGGACTTATTAATCATTAGGATGCAACATTTTAAAATTGAGCTTTAATAATGTGTGTAAGAAGGTTTCTAAAAATGACCGAGCCATATCCCTGCATTCATTTTTGAAAATATTGATCATCATCAAACTGCTATTGCTTTGGCATCGTAGTGCTATATTTGCATACTCTGTTTTTCTGCAAGTTCCTTTTTCATATGATTGACATGAATGTGTTTTAAGATTTTTTTTAATTTTCGCACTCACCATAATACAAAAATGCATCAGTCTTTGTGTTTTACAGTAGTTCATAATATAAAAACCTAGATTGATTTGATGACATTGGAGTACTCCAGCTTTTGTATTCATCCAGGTTTTTGGATTTTCTTTTTCTTTTGTAATTAAAAATGCGTGCCACATATTCACTCACAGCTGCTGATGGGCGACCAATGAAGAAGAAAAAGAACTAATCAGCATTTTATCTGTAGCAGCAACAGAGTGAACACTCAATCCATCTCTCTGTCTTCTTGCACTTCCTATAAATCTATCATGTGTTGCTAGACCTGGTTTCTGTAGTGGATAGGGAGGTAACTAGAGCGATGTAGGCTGAGAGGGAAGAGGGGCAACTAGTTCATCATGTTAGCCTAGTTAGATGAAAGCAGAGAGAACGATATCCTCATTAAATCCTTTTTTTCCACCTCTGTTTTCTGCTGTTTTTGTAATTTACTCAGTCTCTCCCTCTTTCCTCTCCGCCAGTCTCACAGGTTTTTTGTCATGCTTATACAGAGAAACACAAGCAAACGTGTGTAATATCATTGTCAATACCTGTACAGCAAGACTTTGTCATAATTGATGCCTTTTGCAATCACTTTGGTTCACCAATTGCAGAAGAAAATGTCTTTTCACTTCGAGGAGTAGGATTAATAGACAAAGTGTTCATGCTGCTTTTTCTATGGTGAGAGAGAAGATGGAAGTCAGCTTTATATGGGACAGCTTTACATGCATACACAGATTTCCAGCACACGTTCTAAGACTGAGTATTTATGCCCCATCTTCAAGTCTTAGTCCTTGGCATTTCTTTGACATTTGGTGACATTTGTGGACACATGTTAACTGCTGGTTTTAGAGTTTATCAAAAACTGAAGTGGAAAAGTGATGACCAAATGTCAACAGGACCCGCCATCTGGTGGTATGGCTTCAGATCTGAGGTAAAGTGTACTGACACAGTGTCATTATGGTCCCTTGTGCTGCTTCTTTTCTGAGGCACGTTGCTGCTTTGCAAGGTCTGCTATGTAGACACAATAAAACTTTAGTATTAGCAGATAACTTGAAGTGGTTTAAACTAAATCCAAGCGAGGTTAATCGTTTTGGGATAAAAACTCCCTAGGTATAGTAATATTATTTTTTAAAGCTCATTTGAGGAACTTCAAGTTTGTGTTGTTCTCTTTTTCTCAGTTTTGTGCTTTCAGTCGTGTTTTTTCCCCAGCAGCAAGCAATTAATAGTCTGACATGTACGCCACGGCAGCAGTTTCATGCAATATAGAAATAATCAAATGTACCGATTATGGTCTCATTTGCTTTTGTACCTCAAAAAGAGAAAACAGTATTAAATAAGTCTGTTTCATAACCATCTAAAAACTAATCACAAGACCTTTAAGTGTCTGAAAAACAAGCATCAACTAATGCAGCAGTCTGTGAATTTTGGTATTAATATGGAAGTTGGTATAATAGCTGGAGAAGTGTCAGGGCACTTCCCGAGTACTGCTGAGATGCCCTTGAGCAAGGCACCGAACCCCCAACCGCAACCCCCCAGAAGCATTTATCTTAATAACAGAATGTAAAACCAGAATTTCCCTTAGAGATTAATAAAGAACATGCTGTGAATACAAAAACAAAAATTAAATTGAAAAAATTGAAAAATTCGATTTTTGAAGCCTCCCATGGCTCAGCCTGTTTTCCACTAAAACAAAGTCCTTATCACAGTTTACTATGCAGCCCCGTCCTTTGCTGTATTTTATCCATTACTTGACTCTTTTGCAATCATTTTTTGTCAATTTAATTTAACCTGAATCATCAGAAGAACTTAACATTACAAATGCTGGTTTGAAAAAAGCCCAAAGACAGTAATTTCCACAAGGTGGAAAAACAGGGCAACATATTGATAAATATTCAAAGGGACGATGAAAATCACAAGTCAGCATCAGCAAAACGAATAATTATTACATGTAAGCACACATGTGAATATTACATCTTTCCAAACTGTGTGCTGTTTTGTTATAGAACAATGTACCATAGGCTTGCATGCAAGTCAAATAAAAGATTCATTATCAGCAGTAAATGAACTCAGAACAACATTCCTCTGAAAAGTGATTTTTACTAATGAAGAAATTGTGACTGGCAAGGCCTCTCTGATGGAAATGATATCAAGAGATGTTGTATGACAGATGCTGAGTGAGACACTTATTGTAAGCATATGGTGCTTCATGATTCAGTCCTGCTGTAACTTAGAGGAGGACCAATATAGACACTCATCATTGCACAATTCCTCAAACATAGCACCCACTGAGCTGAGGAAATAGTAGTTACAAGGTTAGATCTTTGATCATAAGAATGAATGTTCTGGTGAAAATGAACATGACAAAGCAAACTCTTCTGCACCTCAGTGACCCAAACATTGACCCAGGGGACAAAGTGAAGTTGCATCTAACTTTGTGTGTAGTAACAATGTTGATCATTTTGGTTAATTTTGATCTTGTTTGTGACAGAGCACAAAGAAACAATATGAACGCTGTAACAGGATGGGTTGGACAATACCTCGATAGATGAGTGAGAGGAGATTGCTGGTGACTTGTGGTACTGTAGTTAAACTGTATGGTGAGTTTATTGTCCATGAATCTGAGTTTAGAGCTCAGATATGGTGAGGTGCAGGGACGTTGCATCTAGTTGAGTGCAACTTCTTGCAAGTTGACAAAAAAGGTGAAGAGTGTTGCAAAAAAAAAACAACAGACAGGTACATTGACTTGGTCCTTTAAGAGGTTTTCTAGTCTTTTGAATACTCAAATCTGCCTTTTCACTACATGTCACATTCACTATTCACTCCACATACACCAGCAGAGGCTGCTACATAAAGTTCACATCTCAGTGTTATTTCATTCCCCTGCCGCTGGTTTAGCAGAGAGAGCCATTTGTGTTTCAGTGTCTTGCCAAAGGACATTTAGACATGGGGCTGCGGGAGCTGGGGATTGAACCCCCAACGTATCTGTTGAGATACCTCCTCTACCACTGAGCCACAGCAGCCAAATACATACTGTTCAGGCCATTTCAATATGGTAGCCCATGAGGATGGCAGTGTCAGTCTAGACCTGTATTATCATTATATTTGAACTATCTTTACAATCATTGGATGGTTTGCTGTAAAATCCTAAATAGGTATTCTTGGTCAGTAGAGAATGAGCGCTAAACTTCTTTTGATATTGTGACGTTGCATGAAGCATCACAAACATGTTAACCCTTCTCTTATCCTGTGAAGCATTTCAACATCTACCTGATAGTTTAGTAGTAACGGCTGAAATGTATTGTGTATACATGGATAAAGGAGTGGAGGAATGTTTTCATAATATGGATACAAATATCACTGATGATCCCTGCAATCAATTCAGTTGTGAACCCATGTGTGTATGATGCACAGAAATGGAAATAATCTTGGTAGCGTCGCATTATCTTGGCAGCAACGCATGGTCTTTTATTGAAGAATGCAAAACAGTTTCTGAATATATTTAACGCTCCATTTGCTCGAACTGAGTTCATCTCTGCCCATGCCGATAACAACGTTGATATTCTGTGAGTGAGACATAGTGTCATGATAAGTGGATCACTGCTGCATTGCCATTGATTTGGTGTCACTTTCCATCGCTGAATTGTCTTCTGTAATAAGAAAACATAATATGCAGATACGTATCCAATGTAGATACAATTGTTTTAATACTTCATGTTCACCTTCGCTTAATAACCCAACTTCGATGGAATGCTATAATTACAACTTTAAATTTGACTATATTTCGTCAATTGTGCTGCTTTGGCTGTTTCATAGAGATTATGGTAAAATATTCTGCCAAAGCAGTTGTATAGAGGCAATTATTTCTCTATTAAACACAATATGCATTTTGATCAGACACAGTGTTAGTGTGGTGAGAATTGTGCTCCTTATTTATAATAAATGTATGTAGTTCTTTTTTGCTTTTTGGCACACTCGTGATAAGCCTCTAGATAGAAGCATCCCGTTTCTGGTGTTGAATAATCAAGACAGTGAGGGAAGTGAAACAAAAACATCTGTTGGCTTTTGTCTAGAAACCTGAAATCCATTAATCTACTTTCTTTTATGGTTTTTGACCAGAGACCACCGACAAAAAACTCCTTGTCTGGGCAGGCCACTTAAAGGGAGCTCCTCGCTTGAGCTGTCCTGAGGTAAACCAAAAAAGAAGGTGCCAGGAATGATATGCCAGGAACAGAAATGTCCATCACTCTTTTAAGAACAGCCACTGGACAGCAGTGGAATAATCTGTTTAAAAAATGCACACACACTGAACATGTAACATGTTTGCACCTCTTATACTGGCCAGTTTTCACCATCTCCTGAGGAAAATATCTCGCTGTTAAAATGTTCTTTTGTATGTTTGGTAATCCATACACAAACTCTGTTGTTTTGTTATTGGAAGGAATGATTATTTGAATTAATTAGTCCTCTACAAGTTTTTAAGAAAACCAAACGAGGAGCTATTAGTCTTTTTAGTAATCAGAAGAACCTTGACCCCTCACTCCAGACCACAACCATCACATTACAGGTGATTATTTGATCTATTTTGAATATAAAAATGAATAATGCAGCTTGAAAATGGAATTACTGTGTTTTATATCATGTGGATAATTTGTAGTAACTTCAACCATCATAACAATTATAAATGGCTTTCTACTTGTATAGCATTCTGTATTTCTAGTCTTCTGACTACTCAAAGCGCTTTTACACTACACGACACATTCCCCCATTCACACCACATTCACACACGGATGGCAGAACAGTACAGTATGTAGTGCCCAACCATCCAGCAGTACTACTCCATTCACATGCATTCAACACATCACCGGTGTAGTAGAGGGAGCAATTTGGGTTTTAGTGTCTTGTCCAAGATTACTTTGACATGAATGAACAAGGTGATTGTAAAATAACCACTTCATCCTGAACACATGACACCCTTTCGAACACAGGATATATATGTGCCACCAGTGCATGGAAACCATCGTCAAAGCCAAAGACCAGCAGGCAGCCGAGGCTAACAAGAACGCTAGTTTCCTTCAGAAGGAGCTGGAGAAGTCTCGAGAGGAGAGCAAGAAGCAGGCTCGGCTGCTAAACGTGAGAAGCGTAAGGAGAAACGCTATCACACTAGCTAGTACTAAAGGTACTTAACATATAGGTGAAAACATTATTTTGGTGTTGTGAGAAAAGTAATGCCAATACAATACATTCTCATACATTTCACAATGTATTGTCCCAAAAAAGAAAATGGGAAGAAATGGACAAAGTAATTAAGATACAGATTCGATTTAAACAGAATTATCCTTACATCATGTGGTTAATCGGGTGATTTCACTGTTTTACCAATATATTATACTATGATACTATAATATAATAGTTTTCTTAATTCTTGCTTGTAGTAGTTGTAAATACATAGTACCTTTATCTTTATTTATTCCGATATATTCTAATTTTATTAGTACTCCTATACATGTTCTTTTTCTTGTCGTTTAATGCTGCAACACTTGAATTTCCCCACTGGGGATTAATAAAGTATTATCTTATCTTATACACAAACCCTTAATATCGCCCATAACTCATGACGTTATATCTTCTGCATGTAATGACAGAAGCAGGGTTCAAACCTCAGCAGGCATTTCACATCTGCAAGCTACTTCACAGGCTCCTGGCCCCTTGAAATAGGGTTCATAAAGTGGAAGTAGAATTCCGTTTTCATGAGAAAACTAAACTCCAAACAGTGCTGTGACCACCAAAACATGGAGAAAAGCTGCAAATCATTTTTTTTTTTTTTTTTTGGACATTTTGCAGGAGAGAGCGAGCACTTGCGTGGCTTCTCGCTATTGTGGCAGTAACTCTCTCCAGACCCACTGACAAAACATCTGAAGGCCGGCCACATTGTTGACACACATACACACACCCATCTCTGTCTCTCTCTCTCTCACTGGCTCTCTTCCTCAGGTTAATCAAGTGTGACCATTCTGACAGGAGAGACCCGCTCAGAAAACCCACTGAGGAGAGGGTTACGGCCTTCATATTTCCAAAGACAATACACACACACACACACACACACACACACGCATGCCCGCGCACACAAACACACACACACTTAGGCATCAAGGAATATCTTGATTCAGTCTCAATGTGTATGTGTGTGTTTATGTGTGTGTGTTACAGGTTCGAGCTTTGACTGACTTATGGAAATGCTCTCCTACCTACGATACTACATCTGTTCCCCCGGTACCACTCCCACTCCTTCCCTCTGATCTGTGTCCAGATGACATTCCTGGCTGGCCAGCTTCATCACAGTCCCATGATGAGCGAGGCAGCTTCATTTACATAATAAACTGCTGGATCCTGAGACACAGAAATGAATGGAAACCTACAGGAACTCTGGTTGTCTGTGTTTATTAGGAGAAAGGAGTCTAGCTTCATTAATGACAGAATGACATGTGTGTTGGCGGCAGTCAGCTTAATGCCATTTTCCATCTGCAAGAGGTTTAAATCCGCTATTCTGTAAAAAATGAATTTTAAATAGATTTAAAATATGATTTCTTTAAATGAAGTTTTCCAAATATTAGTTATCCCACTTGACCGTAAACAATACCTGTTTTTTGGCAATGCGAGGCATAGTGATGAACCCACTGCTACATTCTGTCTCAACCTTTTGTTGATAACTTTGTGTCAGAGCTCTGGATCTTTATCAGATTTTCCATATAATTCAGATGCATTATTATGATCCCCAATAGGCTTGTTAGCGGGAGAATTTAGATCATTAATATATATATATATATATTGTATCATTTCCTCATTGTCTTTTCAGTGATGGACTGCTTTGCTTATACCTGTATGTTTGTCTCTTTAAATATTAATAGAAGAACACCACAATGACAGTGTGTGCCTGTAATGACAATAACTAATCAGACCTATTTAGTTTTTTTGTACCAGGCTTTAAAGATGTTAATTTATGCTGTAAAAAAAAAAGAAGTTTTTTTGGCTGTGGTGTGTATAGCCGTTTTCACATATGCACTCCGGATAATATCTAGATAATTACAGGAGAACTGCTCCGGAGATTCTCCCGACCTTTCCGTTCACATATGCTCCTCACAGCGGGGGACTTTCCCTGTCAGAGGGGAGGGGGATCGGGGGATTTGTGATGTAAAAAAACAACGAGGAAGTAGCGGCCGAAGCAACAGAGTCCTCTACACGACGTTATAATGAGAATATTTGCCTTTATATCAATGCTATGTGTAATCCAGTGGAATGACAACATTCACAAAAGAGTGGAGAACAACAGACTGACGAACAGAAAACATAATGCAGACGTTTAATTACGTGCACGAAGATCATAGTGGTCGCGTGCAGACACTTTAGGCAGTCACTGTATATAAACGTCATTCTCTTTCTATTGGCTCGAGTTGAAATCTCTGGAGTATATGCTGCCGCGTTCAGACATCAGCTCACACAGACTTTCTGAGGAAAGATTAGTATTTTTTTATGAGGAAAAAAATACTAGGGGTCTGGCCGAAGAAACTCCGGGTGAAGTCCGCATGAAAAAAATTTTCAGGAGATTTCCGCATTTGTGAAAAGGGTTTATGTGACTTCCAGAGTTCCTGGAGCCAGCCTCAAGCAGACACTCGACGAACTGCAGGATTTTGCGCTTCCGCATTGGCTTCTTTTTTCAAGACCAGAGGTTGACGCTTGGTCTGTACGTGTGTATGATTGAACAGAGCAGTTATGTTTGTCTGTACGTAAGTTGAATAGACATGATTTACTTCATTCTTTATTGTATATTGTATGTATATTCTTTATAGGAAACATAACAGAATCACTCTTGTTATTATGTCTCCCCCTTTTCACGGGTGTAACACTTTCGCATTGTCTCCTCTGTGGTGAATCCGTTCCTGGCATTCATGTTCCTCCCTTTTTTGTCGGAGCCCATGTGCGATGTAGATAACCCACAGTAATCCTCACAGCGTGTCTGACTGCGTGTCTGGAGGGACAGGTGGCTCCGCACGGGGCTTGCCTGGGAGAGGCATTCATTTCATTGTGCATGCAGAGGGATGCAGGATTTTGCTGTGCTCAACCTGGGGATGAAATTCCCCTGGGTGGCATTGTCAGACAACTTTGGATCCGTGCTACCTGCTAAAAATGGATATTTTACAAATGTTACATTTCAACTACTTAGACGCAACCTCTCTTAGGCGCTAATATGAGGAACTTTCATTTTGGGTCAATTTTGGTGAACCCTGTAGAGAAAAATCAGTATTTATCAATCAATCAATCAATCATTATTTTTTCAGGGCCAAATCATAACAACTGTTATCTCGAGACGCTTTACAAAAGAGCATTTGGGATAATGTGCAGGAAGGATTTCTCCTTTGTATTCCTCGGGTTCCTGTTGTCCACACTTGTTTGTCGCTGAAGTGTCTCGCTTGAGAAACAGAAGAAAATGTTGTTTTTTGGTTTATTGTTACTGATGAATGATACATGATGTCTTTTGTCATGGAATACTGGTCAGTATAGCAGGTGAAGACATCAGCAGATCCAAAATGAAAATAATGTTAAAACTTTTTACTTCTAACTTTATTAAAACAATTACTGATTACTGATCTCTGTGCAAATTAAACATCTGTCAACATCCTCAAAGTACTAGAGAAAGTCTTCACTTGAGCCAGGATGAGCTTCAAGCCAGACAAATCCAGAACATTAGTTCTGAAAAAGTAGAATAGAATAGAATAGATCTTTATTGTTGTTAAAAGAGAGTTAGAAAATGTCTAATAAGTACTGCTTAACTCTAGGAAGAGTCCAGATTCCATTAGCTTCTGAAAAGCCTGAACAGAGTCTATACAGTATGTGCAAGATTTTTGACTGCACCCTGAAAGACTCAATGGTAGTCCAGTCAACTTTCATGGCCCTCAGCATTGGGCAAGTGAGGACTAGACTTCCAGGAAAGCTCAAGGCATGGATCTTTAAGCATGGTGTCCTGCCAAGACTTCTCCTGCCACTGCTGATATATGAAGTTCCAGTCCATGGCACAGTGGCAGCAGAACAAGCCAGGCTGGGAAGCTTTAGTACTTTTTGGTATGACAGAAGTCAGTAGATAGAAAAACATCTGGGGGGAAATCCATAGCAATTTACAGACTAACTGGGACATTGCAGCTGCCTGTTAGCTCACCTGGACAAAGATTTGGAAATCAAAACTAGCCAGACTCAAGTTTCTTATCCAGACAGTGTTTGATGTCATGTCTATCCGACCTGCATACCTAGTTTGCCAGTATACTTACTTTCCCTTTGGAAAGGTTCCCTGGAACGTATCCTAAGCTGCTGCAGGGAGAGGGGCGGTACATGTAGTCAAGTGTGGAGCTAGTAGCTTCAGACTTCAGGTGGCACACAGGGCCTCAACTGGTCACGGCCTGAGATCGCAAAGGACAACACTCAGGCCAGATCTGGTTCTTACATCAGAGTCAGCCAAGCAGGTTGTCATGGTGTAACTAAATGTCCCCTGAGAAGACTGGCCCACAAGCACAAGAGGGTCAAATATCTCAATCTGGTGGAGGAGTGCAGAAGCCATGGGTGAAGCTGTGATGGCCAGTGTCTATAGTGGACTTTCAGTCTCCTGGGCATTGGAGGGATGCAGGAGAGAAAACACACCAGGAGCATCACAGAAGCTGCAGAAGAGGCTTCGATTTGGCTGTGGATCCGGAAGGACTTGCCGGGGACCCCTGGCGATGCCCAGGTGAGGGTAACTCATGACTGAAGGCATGACACACACTATGAGGCTGGGTTAAGCATTGTGGATGTGTCCAAGTTTCATCGGCTAGTGTTCAAGAAAATAGTTCAGTTACCTCCCATACATGGCTATAAATCTCAGGATACTTTCTTTCAAGGGTTGGGTGAAGGACTTTTCCCCACTCAAGCCTGTGGCTACTGGTGACAAAAAAGCAGACACTTCAGTCTTTGCTTTTCACTCACTCACTTGAAGAGGAGACCGCTTCACTCCAGGGATGTGCATTCAAGATAGAAAACAATTTGTTCTATTATGGTTGTCACTTTAACAAAATATACTACCTCTGAATTTCTGCGGGAGTCTGTCTTCACAATAAGCAACTTTCCATGTAATGGCAAATTTTTTCACTTGTGCTTTACATGTGTTACACAAAAAGGCATATTTGTAACATTTGACTACTAGTGGTCGTGTATTCAGGGATGCCAAACATGCAGTTAAGAGTCTCCTTAGTCACAGCCAAAAACAAAGAAAAATGACAAATTTACATTCAACTGCACACAACATCATCAAATGACAGACATAACCGACACAAACGTGAAGTAGTTATTGCTTGTTTAAAACATAAACAACACTCTTGACAAACCGGGTCTTTAACCCAGCTCAAGGCATTGCTACAATATGTAACGCTTGCTCAGATGCCCCTATTTGCTCTCAAAGCTATAAAGGAAATGCTTAATGATGGTTTTGAAATATTTTAGTGCTATATCAAATATAGATAATCTCGGCACAAGTTTACTGATATACTAGATTATTAACAGCCCTCATTTAAACCCACAGACGAAAATGAAAAATCCTAGAGCACACTCATCACCTTTTCCTGTAAGAACTTGCAGTGGAAACTAAGTGATGGTGTCTTTGTGATAACATTTTAACATAAAAAGCCCAATGATGACTTCAAAAAAACAACCCTATTTAACAATATACATCAGTAATAAACTACTAATTTGGTTTGGAACTCATTTCAAATACTCTTTAAATGATTACTATTACGTTTAGGACCAGATCCAGTGTAGACTAAGAATAGGTCAGGTAAGGTCGTAGGTCAGATCCCCAGGTCCTTCAGCCACATGTCCAATGTGTCCTTGGGGAAGACACTTACTTTGTCGATGTCATAGGAATGTGATTAGTTTATACTGATGGACACTTCACATTGCAGCCTCTGCCATCAGTGTGTTAACCAGTAGGTGTGACCTGAGGTGTAAAAGTGCGTTGAGTAGTCAGAAGAATTGGAAAGTGCTAAACGAGCTCAAATCCATTTACCACTTACCATTCAATGATCATAGTGAGATGCTGAAGGACTGGAGATTCTGTGGTCCTGCTTCACCTCAATAACAAACAGATACTCACATGGCTGGATTAAGCCTCTGCACATAAGAGGACATGACTAGGCTTAGGACCAGGGGATTGAGGCGAATTGCTGCCAGTCTCAATTTTCTATTTATCATCTGAATGATAAATAAAAGAAAATAAGCTTTTCAGTTTATCCTAGCCCTCATGCAATCCAATACAATACAGTAATACAATGCACTGTGTGACTCATGCGACGTGATCATGTGTGTGTGGCCTGTTGTAGGAGCCCAAAGAAGAGCAACAACAATATCAGTCACACATAAACAAAAATCACTTGTAATTTAAAATGTTAAACACAAGACTCCAGACTATACAAAGCTGTGACTTTGAGGCATTTCCATTCCTTCTTGCCCATCTAAAAATCACAGACGATTTCAGTGATACTGATTCACATGTTGGTATCCTTGGTTACAAAGCAGAGCAGCTCGGAGAGGAACATTTTTTAACACTTCATAAATTATAAGTCTGTAATAACATGGAGGCAAAAATGAGGAATGAGAAGGGGGGCAAGCTAGAGATAGTGAAAGTAGACAAAATAGAAGATGAAGTAATCTTGAAAAGAAGAGAAGAGGGATGTGGGTCAAACAAATGAAAGTAAATAATGTGAAAAGAGGAGTGGTAGTAGGGATCAGGAAAGGAGAAAGGTGAGAGGAAGAAGAACAGCTGTGCAAAGAGGGTGGAAAAGCACAAGGAGCAAAAAGGAGAAAAATCTTTAAAAGGATCTGCACAAAGTTGAATAATGCTTATTTTGGCAGCACTGTGAAAAGATGACTAATAGATATGTACTTTTGTTTTCTCTTTGATACCTTCCCCTTCCATTCTTCTACAAAAGTGAATTGATGACAAGAAGTTGCTATTGCAACATGACAAAACAGAGACAGAAGTGAGGCATAGTAGAGGCAAACGAGAGGGAGAAAACAGAAGGGGCCCTCAGCACTTCCCTCCTTGCCTTTCTTTCTTTCATCTTTCCTCTTTGAGCATCCTCCAGCTCCGTCAGTGTCGGCTCCCACAGAGCTCTCCGCGCTCCCACTGGGGGTCTCAGTGAGTCAACCCAGGACGAGCTGCTGTCCCTCGGGTGGGGCAGGGCGGTATAGGGCCATGATCTGGAGCTTGTGCTAGCAATGTGTACAGAACTATTGGGAGTATTGGACTGGGGTTCAGGTCTATCTGCGACTTGTCTGTGCCAATTATAAGTGAAAATGCATCTTATTGATACAGTATAGTGCATGAATGTTAACACCCACAGCAGCAGAATCTGCGTCACGTTTATTTATTTGATTTGATTTTTTAAAAAGGAACATAAATATGTAAATATGCCAGATTGTAGCCACTTGCCTACTGTAGTCCCATGGCAGGTTGGTACATTTAAATAACCACAATGACAAGCAAAAACCAAACAACAAGTAATGACCAAACATAAACGGTTCATTGGTCGACATAGACATGTGCAGTATACACAAGCTTAAAAAGCGGCTGGGATGTGTTTGAAAACGAGGATAAAAGACCTTCAGAGTTCAAGTGCTTAAAGTTTCTGCTATGGGATGTAAAGTGTCGCAGTATTAAAGTGGCAAAGTGCTGCAGGTTAGCTCTTCCATCCTGTGCCCTCCCTTTGAAAGAGAAAACATTTTGAACAAATGTGGCTCACATAAGGAGAATCTCACGGTCACCTCTACAAGGGCTCTAATGGTTCTGGCTGAAGAGTAACTGATGGCTTTCTGTTTGATGTAATCATTTCGTGGAGGTAAGTAGGACTTTATACACACCAACAGGCAGTTTAACATTTCAGGAAAATGTCAAAGCCTAATAGCTTGCACTGCAAATACATGACGGCCAGCGATGTCCTAATTTGCTTAACATTTTCCAGGTTAAATTAGACGATGTTCGACACTTTTTTGGTGTTTGGTAAAAGTGGAGAATCTGAGATGACCCCAAGGTACCTAAACTCATTAACAACGTGCAGTTCTTCTCCCCCGAAGAAAATATGTGAGCTTGAAGTCATTTCTGGACGTTTCGAAAACCTCATGCACACTGTGTTTTTTTTTTGTTTGTTTTTTTTTAAATTGGAGACTGGATATGGTGAGCCAGTCATGGATGTGGGACAACGCTGATATGAGAATTTGTGAAGTGTCTTTGATATTTCTGCTGGTGTCAAAATTACTGCATGAGCCGCATACATTTGAAAAGTGACGTTTGGACATGTATTGGGGAGATCATTGATATATAAAGAGAATTAAATAGTATGGAGCCTTGTGGGACCCCAACTGGACACTTAATGTAAGGAGATTTGACATAATTTACCAAGACACACCTCTTTCTGTTTGATTGGTATGACCTTTATCTACTTTATAGCTTGCTATGAGAAGTAAAAGTGAGTCAGTTTAGAAAGTAGAACTTGGTGATGATTTATTCAAGTCTAAAAATACAACACCAACTCTAACTTTTCTGTCCAGGAGGGAACATAATTCATTAATTCATTGTTTATTCAACTATTCAACTAACAAGAATTTGCCACAACCATAATTAACCAATCATTTTTCTGCTGTCAAACTTTAAATCTTTCCTCCTCTCTTCTGCTATCAATATGTCATTTCACTGTAGACAGATGCAACTCTGTTCCATCGCAGTCACCTTCAATCCATTTTATCCAACTTACCATTTATCCAATCATTTTATCAGCTTATGGGTTGAGTTCCTCAGATCAGTCTGCATCCTTCCTTCACCGCTAACACATTATTGTGGGGTATTCCCCAAGAATTTGCCCATTTATTGTTATTTTCAAAGCCAGTAAAATAAACATTTGTTCCCTCATAATGAAGTCTCAGGTGACATCTTTGATCATCCATTGCTGTCTTTGAGAAGAACAATCCCTCGTGGACACTTTTGTCACTGTCATTAACAAGTGTTCAAACTTCTGTGCCTTTGACTACTTCTAACCATCCAGTTTGTCAGACCTGTCCACACAGAGTCCCTTTCCCATCCCTTCATTACTGGGACAGTACTAATAAGGTGACCTGACCTGTGGGTTTGTGCGGATGTGTGTATGTTCTAAAACTCTGACCTCACAGCTGCTACCTGCCAATTGCATCTGACAAGTCTATTCAGCTGCCTATCACATCTCCACACACACACACACACACACACACACACACACACACACACACACACACACACACACACACACACACACACACACACACACACACACACACACACACACACACACACACACACACACACAGAAAATATAAAAACCGACATATACTACTCCCTCGACAAACAGAAGTTTACACAAGCAGAGCAAACTTTGTGATCATGCATCAAAAGTTTTTTATGCTACACCTCAGAACAGGCCAGAAAAGTGACTCTTTATCATGAGAAGAAGGAAAACAGAAGTAAGTGATGTGTCCTGTACATGTTTAAAATCCCCTTAGTGGCCAGTTGTGCAGTGTTTGACTGAACCAGCATGTTTGGACCCTGCACTTTAGAAAAAGCGTGCAGCCTTTTGAATGAATGAATTAGATTAATCAAAAGACTGGGGCCTTAGCATTTGTGTCACGCTATTTCCATTTGAAATGGGTGAGTGAAAGGGAGATTAATATTTCAATTCACAAGATAGTTCTAATGGGTGTTTTAAATGATTATACCTCAGAGGGGCACTGTCTGAATGCAGTACTGAATATCTCCACAATTAACATGGGAGGTGGAGCCTTTAATTATCAGGCCTGTCTCCTGATTAATTATTATTTCTTTGTTTGAGAGGAAGTCTGTCCACCTCTAGTAATGCCGCTTTAGGGTTACTGCTAAATTCCACCAGATGCATGTTCGATCCGTCTCCTTTTCGCCACAGCAGCGGAGCTGTTGGGTTTTTACTTCCACTGGCTCCGCTGAGCTGCGTCTCAGCTGCGCTGCATCTCAGCCCGGGTGGTCCAGAGTCCTCTGCAGCAGATATGCAATGCTTCTATTTCTGCCGGATGCCGGAGCATGACGCATAAATTGGCCACAGAGAAGATGAAGCGGGAGACAGGAAGTCACACACAACCGAAACAACATTAAAACATCCGGTTTATTTTCAGAATAAGACACTGTGATTTGAGGGTTGGGAATAATGAACTTATGTGTGTTTGTCGTTGTGTTCAAAAGGGTTTAATATGGTTTTATACATTGTATTATCTTGGTCTGATTCTGTAATAAACACGGTAACTCCTTGGTCTCGTGACTCCAGCTGTCCACATGTATCTGGTGGAAGTTCTGGGTGAGACTGCTGGGGGACAACAAACATGCTCATATTAGTGTGATAACGACCATGTAACGTTAAAGGGATACTTCACCCGTTGAAACGGCGGGTCTTATGTCTCGGCATGTGTAGTTTCTCATCAATCTTTTTCCCATCGTTAGTTCACCGTAGAACTGATGGTTATAACTTGTGTTTCTTCTCTTAACTGAATGTGTTGCTCTGACTCTTTCATGTGGCGAGTAAAACAGTTTGAGAAGTTTCAGCTGCAGCTCTGACGTTAACAAACAGAGCGGCATGGAGACATTAAACATTAATATAAAGATCTAATCCAAAGCCATAAGTAAGCTATTCATAATTTACCATCTTAAAAACCCAACTAAAATGCTTTTTTAGTCTCTGCTGATGGATGAAGGACAATATCAGTCAAAAATAATAATTAACTTCACGGACTACAATGTTAAAACATGCGGGGCACAAGAAGTGTCCTCCCCCCTCCACGATCAAAAGATCTGATTGGTCAGCGGGCGGTGATTTCCACAGGTTGATCTCTTATCTCCAACATAACCTGCTCCGGAGCAGGTTAGGTGTGCAGCATTAGTTACCGTGGCGATATACCCAGGTAAGAAGTGGACGACCTTCGTAGGATTGAAAACCCAGGGTTAACCCTGAAGTGACCCCCCTAACCCCAAATCCTGCTTCATAGTGCAGACCCCTGGTGCGGACCAAAGAACTGAACTCTAGTCCGCTTGAAAACAGGGGTCCAAGTTCACTTCCAAGTGGACCCGAGTTTGGTTCACTGTAAGTGAGAACGCAATCTGAACCAAACAAGGGCTTACCAAACAGCAGTGCATTGTGGGTTGTATTTGGCTGTCTGTAAACGATGTCAGATAGGTTTGCCGAGTGTGGCTGACATTAGCATTGCTAACTTCACCAGACTTCAGTCCTCTATGTTAACATTGATGCCTGTTTTCATTTCAAAGCTCTCTGATGCTCCAGTCGATATGCCTGTTTTCGTTTTCATCTTTCTGTTTTCATTTTAAATATTTTTCCCAACTACCAGCTCTGTATGCCGTCATATGTATATTTCTTTTTCAAATGTCTTTATTGTAATTATTTTCAACACAGCCAAGATATAACTTGATCTCCTTTTTATAGATCAAGATACTGTCAATATGCGCCACACATCGGGATGTGTTTCATAACAGCAAAAGTTTGAGAACTTCTTAAAAATGAACATTCTTCTTTGGATCAGAGGTCTTCACGGTGCTGTTAGCACATATCTGAGCCTCCTGTCATCAAAAGAAAAGGCAAGTCAACTTATTAACCTCCGCAAACTGAGGCTTTCTCTGTCAGCTGAAGATGAGTGGTAATGTGTCTGTGCAAACTGTTCTGCTGGTCAGAGGCCTGCAGAGTAGCCCTGAGAGAAAGTTTCCTCTGGGAGCGGAGATCACTCACTCTGATAAATTGGGGTCTTATCTGGAACTGGCTCAGCGCTAACAAACATCATTCATCAACCACTCATAACAGCTCGCCTTGGGAAGTGTTTGTGGGTACTCAGAGTTGAACTGCAGATGCTTTATTCCATTTGATGAATAATTTATGCATAATTGTATTGTTTATTATTTATGAGTTAACTTCAGATGTTTACAAAACCTGTCTTGATTGAGATCTCCTTCTCCTTTGTATTTTGAGCATTATTTAATTTACCTTAAGGGACACGCACCGATGAATCGACATGTTTTAATGAGAACTCAGACAGTATACAAATATTAGCACAAACAAGATGAATTGACATAGGCTATATTGTGCGCTCACTCCCCCCCCCCCCCCCCATCACATGCAGGTGTTTTTTTAGGTCATGTGTGCATATGTGACCCTCAGTACTTCATGCGTTCATAATGAGCTATGTGTGAATACCAAGGAGATAAATATCTGCTGCTAGCTGTGGCAGGTGCTTAAGAAGAAGAAATCGGTCCTTTATATTGATTTTCTCCTCTTCCCGGATCGATGGTCATACACTGTAATGAAAAAAGTATTCAGCTGCTTTTGTGCTTGTGCTGAGACTGTATGTGTACGTTAAAAAGGGTTGTAGGGTCCTTAAAAACAAGAAATAGAGGTGCAATGGTGGACAGCATTGTGATTCAGAGACTGTGACACTAAGAACCCAGCAGAATCAACTCTGTGCTCTGCCTCCGGCTGAAATACTCAATAAAGCTGCTGAACTGTCTGTGGAGTGTGTGTATGGTGCTTTTGTGAGTGTGTGTGTGTGTGTGTGTGTGTGTGTGTGTGTGTGTGTGTGTGTGTGTGTGTGTGTGTGTGGATGTATGTCTGAGAGGGAGTGAGATAGAGGCAGATAAGTCAAGGAAACATCTTCCTCTAGTGGCCACCAGCAAACATACCAGAGCAAGCGTCCAGAGCTGATAGCTCCCCAAAGCCTCCTAAATAAATGTAATATTTTTGACATCTTAATAATGAATTGCAGTTTTTATGTTCACATTAAAATGAAAAACTTCCGCTTTCCTTTTTTAAGATTTTTCTGTGACTTAAAACCACTAACTTTTTACCATCTGTTAATTGGTCTGCGAACTTTTACCCTCAAACTTAATTAAGCTTTACACCAATCACAACGCTATGCTTCTCGATACCATCGCTCCCTCTCTTCTTATTGGCCGACAGCTGACATTAAGATTCCAGCTGTTTCACCCCTCCTTCCCGCTGTAAAACTTACACTGACATTTAGCGCAACGAATGAGGAGGGAGACTGGAGTCAGGTCGCGCCTTGATTGGCGCAGAGCGGGCGCTCGCGGGGCGGGGAGTGAGAAGTTAGGATCCCCCATCCAGCTGTGTGTGAGCTGTACTGATGGACGGAACCTACCGAATACAGTGTGGAGAAGAAAAGAGTGCGAGCAGGAGCGCCCGGTCGTTTATACATGCAACAATGGAGAGAGGTGGTGTTTGTGATATTTAGAAAACATCAGAGGTGGTCTCAGTGTCGTCTTCTGCTCTCAGCGGCAGGATGCAGCATCTCCATGGATCTTTAAAGCGCTGATGCGGGATATGCGCTGAAAACCGCCTGTGGATGCAACAAAAGTACTGGATACTTAATTTCGAAAGGGTAAACACCGGAGGAAAACGGAAAAAAATAATACTCAGTTTTGTCATTTCTCCTTTTAAGGCTTCGTCCATCAGCTCTGAGGAGAGGGAAACATAAGAAGTTTTTTTTGCGCGGCGCATTGCCTATATTCTAGGAGGCGGAACGCTGCAAAAGTAGACGCATCACTCGGTCCTTTTTTTAATATCTAGGGGGTATGGTTTTGAAGGTTTGGTGAGGCCCCTAGAGAGGTTTCAACAGAGGAGACCGGGGCCTGGGCGCAGCGTGTCTGTTCAGACGGACCCGCGCAACAGCGCACCACCTGGAAAGTCACCACCAGACGCACCGAACCCCGAGGAACCGTCTCAAATCTTCTCCCTCAACCTGCGACTCTGTCTCCCCATTCAAGCAGCCGGGCTCCTTCTTCAAGCTGATGTGGACTTTACAGCCGCGACAAACACTGATCATGCGATGACTGAGCGCGCTTTGGGCACATCTAGCGAGTCCATTACAGGTAATAAATTGTACAAGATGCTCTGAGAACAAACTGTCGAAAATACCCTCATTCCATCAAAAATGTGTTAGTAATGAAGCTGAAGTTAAGAAACAACTCAAAACAATATTCTGTTGATTATAGAGAGAGTGATTTGGTGATTGTTTTTTTTAGGAAAAGGAATGCGAGTCCCTAATAAAAGTCTCTAATATAACATCCTATGATACAAACATACTTTATTCTCTGTATCCATCCGAAAAATGTCAGGTACGGCACTCATCTTTTGATTTCTTTTTCCAGAAATAATTTGTCATGAGCTGTGCGCAGTTTTTCTTAAAATAACCCATCCACCACCACACGGCTCCCTACTGATGCCTCTTCCTACACCATATAGATTTAAGATTATAAGAATATGTTGGTTTTTTTTTTTACTTATGGGGGCAAAATCGGTTAATTTAATTTAATTTTAGAATGGAATCAATACATTTTGATGAATACATATATTTGTAAATCAAAAGAAGGTGCTCTTCTTGGGCTGCTGCAGACACTTGAGCACGTCCATGGTTTTTCATGGTATGAGGGGTGGCTGCTGCTCAGGAGGTAGAATAATCGAGTAATCATCAATAATCTAGAGACAGGTTCTGTGATTCCGGGCTCCATGTGGAAAAGTATACTGAACTAGAAGCTGTGTGTGGTGCTTGTGTGTGTGTGTGTGTGTGTGAATAGAAGGACACTATGCAGTCAATTGATCATATGTTTACTGCTTGCAGGAGGTGAATGATGGCTGAGGATGGGGGAAATCTCTCCGGGGTCCCTGATGCCAGGGACTCAGAGGGTCGCTCCTCTCTGCCGAGGACTTTCATCCGGCTAAATGACCTGTCCGGGGTTGGGATAGGAGGCGGGGAGCGCGCCGATGTAGTGGTGGAGCCAGCGTCCCCGGCGCCTGATGGAATCTCTACAGCTGGGGAGGAAGGCTCGGCGAGCGGCGAGGAGAGCCTGCCATACCCCACCCTGGCCCCTGTGGTCTTCTTCTACATGAAACAAACGACCAGGCCTCGGAGTTGGTGTCTCAAGATGGTCTGCAATCCATATCCTTTTGCTTTTGTGCTAGGAATCTGGTCATGTGCAACCGTGGCAGGTAAGAGATATCAGCGCGTCTGTGCAGCTTTCCAGTTGACCTCTGGGGTGCATTTTATGACCACAATAACATGACATCATAAAGTGAGCACATGTCCTGCTTAGAAACCCATTGACAGACATGAATTTATGTGTCTGAATTGATCAACCTTTTTTCCTTTTGTGTGCACATAGTGGAGCCTCATGACTAAGTGTGATAAAAAAAAAAAAAAGACTTAATAGGAGGTATAAATTCACTTCTTTGAATTGAATTGAATATAAATTCAGTGCGAGTTGGGGCCACATCCAATCACCTGACACTGCATGTGTTTGTGTGTTTTGCACCTCAGTCCCACGCTTTCCAGATTACTGTTCACACGTCACGCTCTGATTCCTCTGAGCTGGTGTTAGCTTCCGATCGATTATTCATAACACATGCAAGTGATGGATCTGTTGACCTCGACTGACTGGGCTTACAGTGAGGGGCTGCGTGCTATAATTAGTTTATTGATACACACCTGGAGTGGCTTTTTATTGAGTGCTGGCCTTTCCGTCAGGGTGGAGAGGTGCAGAAGGGTGGAGTCTATTCAAGTCACAGAGCCTTATTGAATCATCCCTGCCTGTTAAATGTGTTATTGATTCATACTTGTATATGCCTGCACAGATTCACTTCTCTTGAGACTCTTTTCTTTATGTCAAGACTTTTTCTTTCTTTCTTTCTTTCTTTCTTTCTTTCTTTCTATTTCTGTGTTGGCAACATGCATTTGTAATTTGATTTCTAGGTGTGAGAAAGCTATTGGAATGATTCTTTCCTTGGCTGATATCGCTCTACTTCACTTTTCAGCCTTTGTTGTTGTCTTGTGGGTGCAGTGTGTGTGTGTGTGTGTTTGTGTATATGTGTGTGTGTGTGTGTGTGTTTATGTCAGTTGGATTACCTCTACTCCTCTCTACCCTGTCTGCCTTTCTCCTATGCCTCAGCCCTCCTCCATCCATCCATCCATCCATTATGCCTTGTCTTTTACTTTACATCCTGTCCCCAAACCCCTATTTCTCACTTGTCACTGTTTTAATTGAGATGCTAAGTGGGCGTGTCCTCCAGTTCCTCCTGGGAAACGTTGTGCGAGATGCTGATCACAGTTGTCATCCTGTTAGCCCCCTGTTTCATTTTCTTCTGTTGTCCTCCTTTAATTTTTCTTCCCATCTTTACTCTGCCTTAGTCGCCCATCGATTCACAGCTAATTTCCATGTCTGTAAATGCCAAATCTTTAAAGGTCTTACAAATAGACTTTTTTAGCAACAGGGGCAGATGAGTCCCTTGTGGCTCCTAAGGGATCAGAGCAGCGCTTGATAATATCAGTCAAGTCAGGGGTTCTCAAACAGATTTATTTCACAGACCTCCCTCTGGGACCCCCGCATTAGGGCTATTTGAATTGGACCAATTGTCTTTAGATTTTATCTGCTAGTGAAATTAGAATAGATTATTAAACTAATATATATTATAATATATATTTTCATGACTCAACTTCCGATCATTTCACATGTAGCTATGGAAATGTAAAAATGTTTGCAAAATGATACATTCAAAGAATCCAGTTGTATTGCCAGCCACTAATCACTGATAGATGATGTCTGTTCCATGTAATAATAGCATGTGTAATTAGTTTCTTGAAAAATTGCATAATAGTATAAATATTATGTTGTGTTTATTCAATTATTTAATTACCAAGTATCACAGGGCGTACTGAGTGAAAGCAATGAAAAGGACACAGCCTGAGCTGCAATGATTGTTTTTATTGATTTCTACAAGGTTACATCAAAATTAATAGTAATGTTTTTAAATGTCAGAAAAGGTAAAAAAAGAAAAGCTCATTACAGTCACTCAATGTCTCGCTAAAGTTGTTTCAGTCCTAAATCTAAAAGAAATGGACACTAACCAGTCAGATTTCAGCATGCACCATGGCCCGCCCATCTCATTTTGCACCCTGCAGGGCATAAAGGAGTTTTTATCATTTCATTTTAGGACTAAGTTGACTGGGGGGGCGTCTTAGTTACTTCACTCAAGGAAAACAAAAGTGTTACCCTTATTTTGTATGGAGTAAAGTCATGTCTCCTACTCAGTCAGGAAGCTACTGTACTGTCTTTACAGTCAATAATTACAGATCATTTCATAATGAGGATAACTTTTGAAACATTTATAACATTCATGGCTCCATTTAGTGAATTTTTAGCTCGTCCTTGTTGAAATTAGCAATAAATGAATGAATCACATATTTATACCCATTCATCATTTTAAGGCTGGGATTTAAGCATTGGGTTAATACTTTCTTAAAATGGGGATTATAGACCTACGTTAATGCTTCCATCTGCCTGTCGCTGGCTGAAGCTCGAACCCTGTCAAAATAGACACTTGCACCTATTGTCATTTTAGCTGCGAAGAGATTAGAATAATTGGACACTCAGCTGTGGGTACATGCCAACATCTGTACTGAATGTAAGAAGTTTGCACTAGAGTTAGTCTTTTCTGATTTGTACGTTTATTTAGTGAATGGAACCTGGTATGATCTCCATCCTGCCTTACACTCCTCAGATGACAGCTGATTACTTCAAAATCAAATTGTGTGTGTGGTTCGACTTGAATCTGCCAGAACCTCCTGTGAAGTGGAATGAGGATTTGAAAGTATTGGAAGTCGGCTGGGTAATGAATGATGATTACGTGTGTCTCAGTATGTGTGATGACATGCATCCACAGGGCCGTAGGGATTATATTCTCTTATGCCCTTTCATGTCTATCTGTAGCGATTAAGGGAAAGGTCACTGCTTCTGTAATGCATCATATCATTACAGACATTGATCTATTTCTTTTCCCTTTGTGTGTGTGTGTGTGTGTGTGTGTGTGTGTGTGTGTGTGAGTGCTCCAATGCTCTGTTTCCAGAGAGCAGATGTATATTTTACTGACATTGTAACTCTTAAGGCTTTGTCTTACCAGTAAGCATCTTTGTGTGCTGCGCCGGTGTTTCTTCTTATTTTCCACCTGATGCAGTTTGCCGTTTTCTCACCCAGCGCCCACATTGTGTAAAGCAAATTGACTCGTGCCCCTGTTTGCACCCAGGGGTGTGTTTGACTTAAAATGAAGTGTTGTCTGACGCATTGCTGGCTCGTTCTGCTTTGAGGACTCACAAATCGTCTTTGAGACCTGGTCTAACATGTAAAGTCTGTGGCGCAGTAAATTCCTGATTTTTTGGAAGGCGTGTGAGAAAGACGGGCACACATAAATGAGTTCACAGCAGACTTTCACTCTACCTGCTAGACACACGGGGAAAGCACAGCAGCGCTCACTACTTAGTCAAGTATTATTTTTGTATTTGCTGGTACATTTTAATGGGACAGAGGGCTGAGAGTCGGCAAGCTTCTGTTTCCCTGTCTGATGTTATTCTTGTTATTCTGATCTGATGATGTCAGACTACAATGAAACGCTCACTGCTACGTCTTAGATGCCTGCTTCACCGAGAGAATCCTTTTTCTGTATTGTCTAATACAACAAAAAACATACGTACTCATGTTTCCTCATACATCTGAGAGTTGGATTAAGTAAGTCTTATGAGTGCCATCAACAATCGTGCCCACAGATATTATTGAAGACTGTGCAGTGTCCATTATAGACTCATTACAGAATATAGCCAAGGATTCCAGCAGATCAAATAAGTAAATAAATGTTTACAGCCTACCTTTATTTGATGTTGAGGACATTAGTCACTATAGATCCTGTCCGCTCCTGTCAGCGTGTCTGGGTAATTAAAGGATTGAATGAGGCTATGCTTTTGTGCCTCATGTGGAAATGTTCATGAAGGCCCCGATCGTTATACTGCCATGAAATCACTTCCAAGTGTCCTGTCTTTGTTCTGCATGTTCAGGGGCATAATGAAAGGAGAGAAGTTAAATGAGCCGGTCAGAGTTTGGTTTATTTGAAAATAAAGACAGACATTTGCCATGTAAATATTAAATCGCCAGCCTGGAGCGCAGTGAGCGAGAGCTGACACTCTGATTGGTTTGATCCACGTTACATCCGAAACACAAGCCAACCTCTTTGCATCCTGATCATGCAGGCCAGGTAACTTGCAAAAAAAAAAAAAAGTAGTCAACATCACTTTTTGGTGTTTTTCTCAAATGCACAAAACTGCTGAACTCTTTCTGAAGTCGTGGAGAAGAGCTCTAACAGCCACATCTTTCCCTCTGACTTGACCATGACTTTTTTTTCTGCTAGCCCTTTAGACGATTTTTTCCCGTGTGAAATTGATGCGAGCTCATATGAAAGCGCAGCAGGAAATATTCAGGAAATGTCCCCCTGAATGCATGGGTAATCACGTTTATATAGTCCTGCGACTGGCGCACAACCATAGACTGTGCTGTATGTATTCAAGGGAAGCAATCTCCATGCATGTCATGAAATTGTTAGATGATGCTGTTCAAATGTTCGTCTCTGCTTTTCTCTGTGGCTATTGCAAATATGTCAAACTAAACATAACGTTGTCATCATAGCATCAGAAGCTGTTGCTTTGTCTGCAGCTTCCACGCTGTTCTTTTTACATCACGTACTACCTCCTGAGACACCACCCCCCTGTCCCCCCGTCCCCCGTACAACAGGGAAAGTCCCCTTCTGTGAGGTGTGAGAAATATTTGGCAGTGTGAAAATGGCTATCCATGTTTTAGACCATTTAAGTGACGTCCTTGCTGTCTTTATCAGTGGCCCTTCTCAGCCGCTTTCTCTCTTTGCTTTATGGTAGTAGTAGAATGAATCCTGCAGTAGTCTCCCTCTCCTCCTGCTATAAATACAACCCCAGCTCACCACCAGCAGTCAGCACTGGCCTAGCTCCGATGCACTGAGACTGCTTCCTCTGTCTGATGTTGCAGAGCGAAAAAACAACACGGGAAAACCCGACTGATCTCAGGGCCAGAATCTATTCTAAACAGGCATATCCTCGGTAAGCCCTCGGCCTGAAGAGGCCCGCGGCCCTTTTCAGCAGTCTGAAGTAATTAGGACCCCTGGATACTTGCTGAGGTATTTAGGGTCTAATTGAAGACCCCTGGGGTGTATGCTCTGAGTGATGTTTTGCCCGGCACATTGCCTGTGTGAAATCCCCTCTGCTGGTTTTGCTAATGATTCCTGCAGAATCTGAGCACGATAGAGAGTGAAGGCTTTTGTGTGAGTGGGGTTGTGTAAGCAGCACACATGCATAAACACACACACACACACACACACTTCCACAGGACTCCCGTAGGTGTCTCCTCTCTGGCGGGGAGGTGGATGTTGTGCCAAGACGGAGGAAGAGGAGGGGAGTTTGGGAATGCGTCCAGCACTCTCTATCTTTTGCTTACACTGATTTTAGAGGATTACATGGCTCAGAATGGTGAGGGAGGGCACCTGGTCAGGCTAGGCTTTTGTCATCTCAATGAAATTGCCTCATTGGATGGCAGACAAACCACTTCTGCTCAGGGGATTGGAGGGGATTCTGTTTAAAGAAGCGACTGATTCCTGTTTTCTACTATTTAGCTCTTGCTCTTTTCCTGAGCAAAAAAAAAAGACTTTCTCATCTGTGGCTCGTTGCTCTGATTCCTCTGTCAAATAATGAGCAAATACTTTCTCAAGGCAGGAAATAAATCCTACACCAACCATCACCTTTTCTCCTCTCACCCCACCTCCTCCTCCTGTGCTTATTTTTTTCTTCTGGATACCCTGCTTTTTTCTTCTTCTCTTGAGTTAAAAGCCTTTGGCTGGAGAGTGAGAAGGGATGTGTGTGTATGCCATCTCCAACTCCTCCAAAAACAGAAGAAGAAATAAAACAAAAGAGACATATTGGGGAAAAAAAAGAAGATAGGAGTAAACGTCTCAGTAGTAGAGTCGAGTAGAGTTTTTTAAGAGGTGAAAAAGTAGGTCTGTACCCGTCACCAACTTGACTTACATATTTTCCCTCTACTCCCTCACCCTTTCCCCACTCTCCCACTTCCTATAAGAACATCAGACATTTCCTGCGTCTTGCAGTTTTGATCCTCATTGCAAATTCCATCAGAACTTCTATCATAGGTGTGTGTGTGTCATTACGGGTCTACACTTTAAAACATGCACTCTGTCAGTGTGAGGTGTGTGTACATCTCTCATACTCTCGATGTGAACTCAATCTGTAGCTTCTCTTTAACTCACTGCGAGTCTGTCGTGAACTCTGCTTAGGCACTGAAAGATTATGCTTGATGAAGTATTCATTTACTTATCCACGCAAGGTTTTGTGTGTGGGTGTGTGTGTGTGTGTGTGTGTGTGTGTGTGTGTGTGTGTGTGTGTGTGTGTGTGTGGGGGGGGGTTTGTGTCAGAGAGTCGTTGGGACTTCAGTCTGTGATTCATGTGTCTCACTGAGCATGTGATGTGACTTGCATGTATTTTGCATGTAGAGTGCTGGCCGGCAGGGATGTGTGTCTGTGTTAGTGTGTGTGTGTGTGTGTGTGTGTGTGTGTGTGTGTGTGTGTGTGTGTGTGTGTATGCATGTATTTTGTGTGTACTTTTATGAGCTGCACACACAATCATATTAAAATTGAACAGGTGAATTTAACATCAAGCGCAGACTTTTAAAAAACAACTTTTACTGTTACATTTCAAGTGGATGGATGTGATGAAAGCGATGCAAGTATCATTGACCAATCAGGAGCCTCTCTGATGGAGCGCTGCTTAAACTCAGTTGGTAGAGCAGGCGTCCCATATACAGTGGATAAAGTCATCACCTTATCAGTCGCAGGTTTGACTACCAGCCATGGCCCTGTGACTCTCTCTCATGTTAACTTATCCTGTCAGCTGTCCCATCAAGCAAAGCACAAAGACAAAACATTTTTAAAAAACAAAGGGATAAAAGAAGCCTGGCTGATTATGTGTTGAATTTTTGTAAAACTCCCCCAGTCACTCATTGTTTTAGGCTAATCCTGGGATGGTGCATCTTTTATCCATCGGAGAACATTTTGGAAAAAAGTTGACTAAACAGAGGACTCTTGCATATTGTATCCAAAATGGAAACCTTCTGGAGCTCATTTTGGATGTTTGATCTTCGTTTGGCTTAGGTGACCCATGAGATTTTTGGTTTAAAAAAGTGTAAATGAGGCTTGTCAAAACAGTGAGACTAGGACAGAGACCAAAAACCCAAAACAATGAGCTGAAAGGTGTTCAAATGACAAGTTCTATACCCTGTTCCTATTACAAATAGTCATTTGATCAATGCAGTGAAAACTTAGGTTGAGATTTCCTTTCGGAAATTGAAAAATTTTGCTTTTGCGTTCTTTGCACTAAAATGTTTAACCCGTGAGTAATTGGCTTAGCTGCATCCTTGTAGGATTTGGGAAATGTAGCAAATCAGTAGAAGCTGAGATGTGAACAGGGGAAATGGGGACAACACATAACTATCCAATAAGACTTTCTGTAAGCTCACTAGACTCTGTAGTGAAAGCTCTGGTAAAAACATTGAGTTCTGACTGTAGCTTGTATTCACGCAGGAGTGTGGGTGTCGAGGTTTGTTATTGTGTTAGAAAATCTGTTGTACACTCCGTATTTATTGTAGGTTGGTAGGGATTTTTCACTGTTAGTCACTAAGATTTTGCTCCTCTTGCCTCAGACGAAAGTAAATAAATGTTTACTAAAACCTTATTTAAATACCAGTTGCAATAATTACAAGAATCATTACAATGATGTTTTATGGGCTTCCTGCAGCACTAATGTGTGTGTCCTAAAACCCAAACTGACATCTGTCATGTGTACAGGCAACTCTCGCTCTCAGGCACCAAGGTGGTTTGAATAAAGTCAAGGTTCTTTTAGCATAATGTGTTGAACCCTTTCCAAACACTGATTCATTGACAACAGTGACGGATTAGTTCACTAGCAATGCCAAACTCCTGAAAGACTCCTGACACAATACAGTGTGTGTGTGTGTGTGTGTGTGAGAGAGAGTGAGAAACTCAGTTATTCAGCCACTGCTGGGTTGTAAGTGCCAATTATTGATGAATAACAAGAGTGACAATCAGACAGAGCAGGCAGGAGAGCGACGGTGAGACTGAACTAAAGCTCAGACTGCAGTAAGGTGTGAGTAGATGTCTCAGTATGAGGTATATTTGTAATGAAGAGCAGTGTGTAAGTTGTTAAACAGAATAGTCACAAAGAAATCCTTCTTTATGCTCAGCGACCTATTCGTCTATAGTATGCTTATTAAATCATTTTGCTTCTCTGTTGTGGAGTTTGGACAGTTTTTCTGTGAAACACCCTTTCTTTGGTGCACTGAGGGTGTTTCATTGTTACACACCACAGATCCGACACCAGAAATCAATCAGTCCAGCTGAGACATGTCTTTTATTTAAACGGAAAAAAAGAGAAACACTGCTGCATTAAGCATCTTCTTCCAATTGTTGCTGCAGACGCAGATGTTTCTAAATAAATCCTCTCCTACAAAAATAAAAGTAGAAATGAAATTATATAGAAGCATTTCAACTGTTAGGTTTATTCAAGTCTGTTTTAAAGAGATTAGATATTCTACATGGAAAATGTCCATTTAGTTCAATGGGATGTATGACTCAGACCAAACAGAAAAATACTGAGATTAAAGTTTAGTGTCCATAATAGAGGGAATGCATTCCCCCAAAACTCAGGGCCTGCTGCTTCAAGTCAAGGAGATTTTGTTATAGTGGCTACATAAAAAGAATATGGACATATACACATACTCAATCAGGAGTCTGTCACTTCCAATCAGTGGACTGCCACACTAAATCTGAAGCCTCAGCCACTCACTCCGATACAACCAGCAACCTCTGGGATGGAGAGCCTTTTGTTGTAGTATAAAAAACCCAATAATGATAAAAAATGAAATAATAGTATTGATTTAAAAAGTATTTTTTCTTTCTTTATCTGCTTTGGGCTGCAAACCTCATAATGGTGAAGCCCATAGCCTTCCCAAAATGATTCTGTTAAACTCCAAAGGCTGTATAAAGTATGGACGCAGTGTTAGTAAAGCAAGCACTTGGTATCTGAGGCACAATTTTAAAGCCCAACAATGGCGATTTCCATATTGGAAATGATGTCTCGACCTAACATTCGGTCGACCGCCTAACAGGCAAAGAGTTGGAGCCTAGGCGGGCCTTTAGCCTCCTGGCAAACGGCCTTAACAGCCCCATTCCGTTACTGAGAAAATCCCCCCCTGTACAGTGTTTGTCGATGAAGACTGACACTATTCAGACCAAAATATTTTTCTTTTTGCTGTCAAAATTGGCATGACCACATAGGTGAAAATGAATATCAGCTGTGTTTTTTTAAAATCTTATGGATACTTGAGGAACTGCATTTTTCCCCCAGCACTTCTCTATTGGCTAAAAGACAAAGCAAACAGACAAATTAACATCTAAATTGTGTTCTAGTCTGAAAAGTGAAAATCAGCAGCCGCCTATTCTGGACAGAAAGAATAATGACGCATCTGAGTACTGCACTGAACTGTTCTTAAATTAATCTGAATGTCTGGAGACTGCTAGGAAGCTGTAGTTTATAAAAACTCTCTGGTAAAGCAATCACGCCTCCTCTGATAATATATTGAAGCTGGTTTCTCTAAGTAACCTGCTTTAGAGCTATTAAATTAAATTATTGGTATTTGTGCTCGGCCCAACTTTTGTCTTATGTGTTTGTGTGTCTGTGAATGGTGGCACACTGCTACACATCCAGTCAGAGTGATTCAGAGGCACACTGCTAACTCCAGTGTAGATTGCCAGACATTAGCAGAAAGAGTTCTCACTGTGCGTTTCATTGTGTGCATGTATTAGGTTTTATGTGTGTATACATTTTTTGATATGTTTTAGACATTTTTGTTTGATCTGACTCATTTTAAAGTTTTTGCGTACCTGCTTCCATCCGTGTGAATGATAGAAACAAAGACCACTTTTTTTGGACATTTCTGAAAACTTTAAACTGCGTTTTCCCTGAAAGAGTTCAACGCAGTAGTGACCAACTTTGACATGTTTTCATCTCCCTTGTGAGCCTGCGTCGCGCTCTTCCAACCCTTGACTCCACTGGCCTAGTTCACATATAATGTGAATCCTGTAAAAACCACAGGCTAGCTCGCTAACAGAGCACAAGCAGGAGAGTGAGAGCAAAGGAAAACGCATATTTGAGGTAGTGAGACTGAGAGGGTGGAGGATAGAGATTTACAGATGTGTTGTTTTTTGTGAACGTGTCTGCGGCTCTATAAAAATCACTTCACAGTGCGTGTTGGGTGTCATTCGGATATGATCGCTTTGTTCTTTTCTAGCTCCAGTATCTGTACCCCATTTTGTCATTTGTCTCCAGACTGCACATTTGTCAGTAATTTATATCAATTACATGCAAATGAAGGCCTATAAATGAAGGATGTGTGAAAAAAAAACCAAACAGTTCTGTCACTGTCACATGCAGTTAATTATAAATGAGTTTATTGGATGTTAGGTAGCGATTGGTTAGCTGGTTGAATGCTAAGTTAGTTGACAGTGCCTCAATAACATTTTACATCATTATCATATCACATCATTCACAATAAGTACAACCTTATTAGTTAAATAAAAACTTTAACATAAATCAAGCACAAAGCATTTAGATGAGAGCTAAACCACTTCAAGAGTTCTTTGTATAAACAACAGACCAAAAGGTCCTAGAAACAACAGCTTTCACTCTTGCCTAAAAATGTATAAATGGACAAACTTTAGAGTTACAGAAGGAATAAGGAGCTTTTTTGATTTCTTTTTAATATCGCTTTCTTTCAATGTTTTTTTCTTCCTCTTTTCTAAGCCCCCCCCCCCCCCCCCCCTCGCTCTGTGGGCTGTTCCGTGAGATGGCTCTAAGTTTATGTAGGACTAAGTCCAAGATTTTCCAACCAGCTTTTTCTCATTAGGCTAGTGTAGAAGACGTTAGCTTGGCTGCATAGAGTGGCAACAGAAGGGGGTGGGGGTACAGAAGAAGAAGGAGGAGGAGGAGGAGGAGGAGGGAGGGGTGGGGGGTTGGCAAGCTGTTACACAGCAAAATATCACTGGGTACCTGAATGAAGTTGTCTTTAGCTCTCTCACTGTGGTTGTTTTTGTCCTTTAACATAAACCCTGGTCTCACTCCTTTTACTTTCACCTCTTAGCGTACTCCCCTGCTCCCCCCCCCCCCAAAAAAAAAAAAAAAAAATTCTTTGCTTCTCTTTACTCCAACACATAGTTCAGACTCAGCATACTTTCCTTATTTCCAGACGTATCACTTCTCAGCTTCCTCCACCATGGCAACCTCTCTTTCTCCTTTTCCTCTCAAGCTTCTAAAAGAAAGGAGACCAATCTACATACTTTGTCATTTGCCGTTCTTTGTATGTGTGAGTTTTTATTATTATGCCACCTTACAGTTAGTCCTGAATGTGAGAATGTACTAAATTAAAAAAGGGGGATCGTATTTTGAGTCTCTCCTATGACTTTTTTTTTTAACACATTTATAATCCAACCTCAGGTCCTCCTTCCTGTTAACTGTTCCTTCCATCTCATCCGTTCCCGCTTGTTTTTCTTTAGACCCATTGATAAGTTACTGAAGGGGATTCCATGTCTGATAGGACTTCTTTTGACTCAGGCGCCGTGGACACACACCAGATCTTACTGTTGGCCTTATCTCAGTACCAGCACATACTGTACACAGACATACTCCAACCCTCTTCTTGTAGGGTGTGAAATGTAGCTATCTGCCAGTAGGGTCAATAATTCAGATACACCCAGAAAGGTACAGGAATACATCTTTCCTGTCTTGTTCTGCACTTTTTTGTTCCTCTCCTCACCTCTCCTCCTTCCTCTCTGTCTCTCTATCTCTTTCTCAATCGCTCTCTGTCAAGTCATCAGGGCACTAATCAGGATTTTCCCGCTGCAGGACCGGGGAGTCTGGTAAAGGAGCGAGAAAAAAAAAAGAGAGAGATGTCTTATTATAGATAACAAACGAGGGATATAAATATCTCTGGAGGCGGGAAGCTTATGTAAGAGTCATGATATGTCCGTTGGCCTTTAATCCTTTGCAAGAGATTCTGTGTGTGTGTGTGTGTGTGTGTGTAAGTTGGGATGCCTACATCTGTCAGCATGTGTGGCCTGCTCATGCTATGTACATGTCGAGGTCAGTTTCCTCCCTGCACCTAGAGCCAGTCTTTAATAAATCCTTCCCATCTATATATGCAGTATATATCACATGCAATAATCATAAAACATATTGCAAGATGGTCTTTCCCTCAATTAGTATTCTGGTTCCACAATGTGCCTGAAGCTCACTGCATGGTTCGACGTAACATGTGCAGTACGCCTGTTTTGTTTTTTCTCCAGTTAACACAGATAGAAGAGAGGCCTAGTGGAACTTAATGAACTTTACCAGCCATGTCTGCACAGTGGGGCAGACTGTTCTCCATCATTATGGAACGTCTGTTGTGTCCAATCCTCCTGCAGTGAGTGAGAAATGTCCTGCAGAAGGAAGGATGGACTGATTTTTTTTAACCCTGTATTGATGAGCACATGTTCGGGCATATCCTCTCTGAACACCTTCCCCCGGCCAGCTACAAAGCTTTGCATCTTTGAGTCGGACGCATACAGAGCGACAGAGGAACAGATTAATAGTGTGCTCGTCTGCTCGTACACAAGCTGTAAACATGAGCACGTCTAGATTTTTTGCTTACTGTCGTTATTACACAGATGAACTGTATCTCTTCAGTGCTGACGCAGCTTCCTCGGCCTCATCTGATATTCCAAAAGACATGAAGTCGAAACCAATTTATCCAGAAACGTCCCTTTTTTTCGAAAAAAATGCGAAAAAACAATGCAAAAAATTATATTGACAACAAAAACATAAATAACCATCTTAAAAAAATTAAAAGTGCAGACCAACTCACACTTTTTCCTCTAAAAGAGAAAATATTTTTCAGGTCCCATAATCAGCCTCAAATTCATATAATCCAAAAAATACAAGAATTTCTAAATTGTATGGCATGCAAGGGAGCCAATGAATGAAAGCTCCCATGAGGAATCTTCTGTTTGTATTGATTTTGGGAAACCCTGAGGGAAAAGTGATACCATTTATCTCTTTGCTAATCTTGTCCTATATGCCTAATGTAGGCCTGTAACGGAATTGGTATTCGTCGTCACGCTTCGATGCATAATCACATCTCTCAACTGGAAGGTCGAAGGTTTGATCCCCAGCTCCATTAGCTACATGTCTGCTGTGTCCTTGGGCAAGACACTCAACCCCAAATTGTTCCTGCTGCTTCGTCGGCGGGGTATGAATGTGTTTGAATGGGATTAGTTACTTCTGATGGTCTCACTACATAGCAGCCTCTGCCATCAGTGTGTGAATGTGTCGGTGTGACATGTGGTGTAAAAGCGCTTTATAAGCTCAAGTCCATTTAGCATTCACTTGATGAACTTATAAAAGACAGCATTACATTTGCCAAGCACATACAGTGGTTCTAATCCTTTCAATGTTTTGCTCTTCTGAAGTGTCAATCACAGTCAAAAGTCTTATGTTGGAATGAACGACAAACCTGATCTATTTTTTCTGTTTTTATCATACTCAATGATAAATACTAGAACGAACTACCTCATCACCTCAAGCCAAAAACATTCTCTTTACTTAATTCAAATTCACAAATTTACATTTCAGATGTATCTCATGTTAGCTTAATACAATATATTTTGGGCGGATTCTGGCCTATTCACAAAAATGTTGATTAACATGCAATGTCCCTGTGAAATAAAAATAAATGAATTAAATGGATTTAAAAAAGCTTTAGTTGAAAAAAATGTGACATGGAAAGGTTGCCGTTTTGCTGAAAATGAGTGGCCACATGATAGAATTGAGAAGCCGGCTGTTGTCTTCTTCTGTTTCATGATCCAAAGTTTCTCTTAAAATAATTTTCAGTGCTAAAGCTGCAACTGCTTGCTTGTGTGCAGCTGATGTTCAGAACTGTGTGTGATCATCGTCATGTGAGTGTATGTCGTCTTTGTACTTTCTTTTGTCATTCTGTAATTACTCCGCTTCACATCAGTGCCCTTTCAGTGCGATCCGTTTTGCTCCAGCAGTAGTACTGACATGACTCGCACACATGCACACACACACACACACACACACACACACACACACACACACACACACACACACACACAAACACACTCTTTTAGGCTCTCTCTCCCTGGTGCTTGGCCCAAATCACTGTGACATTTACAGTTTCGCAGCCATTAGAGCTTAATGTCTCAGGGGTAACTCGGTGATAGTGGCTGCAGCGTTTTGTGAAAGCACCGAGCCTAAGCTGCACCTGTGCTAGGATCTGTTGTGGAGGAAATGTGCTCAGGTCTCCTGAGCCTGAGGCTTACCAGATTTAAAGACTGTTACAGGGTCAGGTGAAACAGGTGTAATCTATAGAATAATATTATAGATCAGTGCTTTGGCCCCCGATGAAAGAGTCATCTCTGTGAAGAGGTCTTGAAGCAAGTGATTTCTGTATTATTTGAAGTTTTGTTGTTTCATTCATCTAAACAGTTACTGCAATAAACCTATTTTAAGTTTGTTGACATAGCAGGAAAAGCATTGGCGCCATTATTAACACCAATAGAGTCTGTAATCAATCAGCTGACCTTGTATTCAAAAAACTATTAAACTAATCATTTAATATGGACCTGGACTCATAGATCTGGTCTTCTTACCATTCAAAGTGCTTTTACACTAAATGGCTGTAAAGCAAATTGCCCCTCAGGGATATGAAAGAAATCCTTGACCCCGAACCTTCAGAGAAGACCCACTCTACCACTGAGCCACAGCCGCCCTTCTGAAATACTGCTCAGCTTCTTTTGCTTCAGATGAGGTCTTGCCAGATTAGTGACTCAATCGTAGACTGTGAGGTAATAAAAAAAAGTAAGACAAAGTAATAAAAAATTCTATATATCTGGAAAGCCCACCAGCTTCCACAGTCACTCACAGGGCAACAGAGGCTCACTTGAATATGCCATCAATCCCCACACCCCACACACATACAAATGATACCTTAATGCAAACAACTCAACCTTCTTCCCCCACCACTCATATTGAATTCAGAGGCTCCCACGCATTCATAACTGTGACAATATCATTTCTGGGAGAAGAATGTGTGTGCTCCACCCGAGGGTGCAGACCATCCTACATGGCGGATGAGAAAGTGAGCGAGGTCTTCTCTTTTGTCTTGATAATTATTTTTCTTTTATTCAACACTTTATCGTTGCCTTTTTTCCCCCCCCTTATCTCTTTCTTCCCATAGAGTGTGTGTTTATAACAAGTGTGCATACTGTTGCCCTCCATTATGTAAGATCTGTTCTGTTTCTTACAGCCAACATAGCATAGCTGGGCCTGTTATACAAGCAAATGTGGAGGTCTAGCTGCTCAGTAGTGTGCGTGTGAGTGTGTATTTTTGCTTGTGTGTTTTTGTGTGAGTTTTGCATTCATCCCCTGGTAACCACAATTTGCAGATGTAGTCTGAGAGGGAAACCCTGTCTGGTCCCCGGAGAGGTGTGTGAGGGTTTCAAGCGTGTGTGTTTTCCTGTATGTGTGTTAGTCAGTTACATGAAACAAGCTAGTTCTGTGTACTTGTTAGTGCAAAGTGTAATTCAGTGCTGGTGTGTTAAACAGTCTCTATGCATTGCGTTGTTGTCAGTCCTTGATGCAGAATATTTATGTGTGTTTTCATTGTTAATTTGTTGGTAGTGGCTCCGTTTGCTCATTTAGCCTATCTACTTTGTAATACACACACCAAACTCACACACGTTTACGCACACACACACACACACACAATGCAGGGAGGGTGCCTTGGCATTCATGGTTTCGGTGTCCCTCGTTAACATGCTCTGTTCAGGATTTCCTACAAGATGTGGCTACGAAACCAGTTCCAGACTCCTCTGTCTTTTTTCCTCTCCCTTTGCTTCCTCCACATCTCTTTGTCTTTTGAGAAAGAGAGAGAGAGAGAGAGAGAGAGGTCTGCTTCTAATTTAAAGTGTTCCCTGGCTGTCCTCCTCTGGGTCCTAACTCCCCTATGTGTGGAGGCATGCCGCCAATTCCCTCTTTAAGAAAAACACAGCTTAAATTCATAAATAAAAGCGTTCGCCTGTGTCTCTGAGGGGAGCTTGGCTTGTTTGCCTTCATCCTTTATGTTTGATTGTGTGTGTTAAACAAAAGCTGCTCTCTGCTGCTCCTCACTCCGTGCATTTAAATGCAGTTATTGTTATTGCCTGTCGCACCTCTCATCTTATATGGATGTGTTAGATCTTCATCATGTGTATTATATAACATGCTCTGGAGAAAGGTCATTGATTTTTCCAAGATAATGTTTTCACTGAAAGGAAGGTAATACTGACATGCTCCTACATCATGGTGCATTATGTCACATTTCAGCATTAATACATATTGTGAAACTTCATTTATTTTTTTATATTCCAGATGAAATGATGGAAATATTTGTTAACTAACATAATAAGTATTGATGTTACCTTATCGTACTGATACGATACTGATACTGAATGCCTAATGTTGCCTGTAAAGATCTATTACAACCACAGCTACTACTAAGAGACAGTGTTGTAACATTGCTCAAAAGAAACCAGACAACACATATCGATCAGGCCCTAAGAAATACGTTTTGTTTGTGTTTAGTAGCGAAAGATTATTGTGTGCAAAAATATCAACCAATCTATCTTCATGTGTAGAGTGTGGATTCATCTCAAGGTGAATCTCAAGTCATTTTACAGAAAAGACCCAACATTAATCCATCATAAACAAAGCACTTGGCAACATTAAGCAAAGTTACAGTGCCAATGAAAAAACTGCCTTTTAACAGGTGGAAACTCATGTTGAACAGCCGTCCACCTTGACTGTGCTGGGTTTGACTTGACAAAAAATGGGGAGGACGGATCATGTTTGTCATAGCAGTTGAAAAACATGTGACTCAAGACACGTCAGGATGTTGGCTGAGGCATTTTCAAACCTCAACCTCAATCTTAGTAATGTGTTATTTATCCATCTAAAAAAAAAAAAAACCTTGGTAGTCACGACAACTTCTTCTTATGTTAACAAAGTTTCTAGGAGAAATGATTGAAATAATATGGCAGCATTAAACATTTTTTTTGTGTACATCATCACACCTTTGGTAGGCTCTGTGCCATTGGGTGTCTGAAAATTCAGGTGATAATTTCAAAAAACAAAAAACATAATGTTTCCCCTGAAGACGAACTCGGACAGTTGAAACATTGTGATGATTTGAAACCTTTGTGCAGAGATCTCTTCTTCTTCTCTCTGCTGTTTGTGTTTTGCCCTGTATTGTATTGTATTGTGATGTGCGTATAAGCCGACCTTTTCTTAAAATTAGTACAACATTCACTTTCTTGATCTCTAAATGTTCTACTTGATTAACTCATTCAGTAACAGCTTTCCTCTCTGGCTTGTTTAAATGATTATGAATGGACAGCCGTGTTTCATTCTGCTTTTTGACTCTTAATCCAGGGCACTCGTCATGTCGCGGTATCAATGGTATCATCCTTTATATGACTCAGTGACTTTGCTCCCATGAACCCCCCAGAGTAAATTTAAACATTAGAAATGTCACTCCCACGTTCCCTGGAGCTGAATCTTAACACACATCCAATGCGTGAACCTGAGGTCAGATGAATGAAAATGCATGCAAACTAGTGTATGAACATGCTGAGGCTGTATTCCCGATGCTAATACGGGAGAAGGTTGAGAAGGTTTTGCAAAGAAGCTGCCAATCCAGCAGGAGAGATGCGCTGCTCTGTAGTGTGTACAAGAGATTACTTTGTTCAGACTGACATGAAGGTTTATGAAAGATTTAACCTCAAAGCTCTTCACATGCTGAACCCCTGTCTCTGTGTACAATCCAGATGGATGTTTCTTGCTATATGCTGAGGCTTTATATGCTATTTTTCACACTTAAATCTAATGGAAATCAAATATATCCTCTGAAAATAACTCTGTGAGTCATGACTGTCTACAATGGGTGTAACACCCGAGTCCCACTGTCTGTGATGTTTTCCGAGTTTTCCGAGTCATATTTTCAATTTGTTTACATCGCCGGGACGGCCAGCTGACTCCTCCCCTCACGAATAAAAGTTGTTTAATTGAGGGACTAGAGAAAAGAAGAATAACATACTGTACTCACTGCTTAACTGTGTTTCTAGATCACGCTCATTTCGGGTAAATTTACATGCAGTGTGAAGATACAAGCATAATAAAGATCGCTAGCATTAGCGTGCTAACACAACAATGCACCGCGAGTTGTTTTGGCTTCATGCTGGCGCTCAAGGGCGACATCTGCTGGATCAAAAAATCGCATATTAAGCCTTTAAGCTGTATTATATTTGCTTCAACCAATGTCTCAACATATTCCCACTAATTAAGTGTCAAATGAGCCGACTCCTTCCGTTTCCTTTTATCATTCTTTTTTTTTCTTTGATAATAATACAAAACAGAATCACAGGAAATTCCTATAATGTCAATTTTGATACAATCGAAAATGGTCTTACAAATGTGTAATAGTGTGTTGTTTTTGTCTTGTCAAGGTTTTCTATATATAAAAAAAAATGTTTAGAAATAGTATTTAGGAAATGTCATGGTTTTATGCAATCATTGAATCATTTACTTAGTGTACAGTTTGTGTACATACTAATAATGGGTAAGGGCTTTTCTTAATTTGGCTGAATCCTAAAGCCGATGATGATGTGATTTACTAACATAGCTGGATTTCCAATTACTATTACCTTATCTTCATTCTCTGCCTCCGCAAATATGTTGTGTTAATTTCTACAACTATAGTAAAATTGCTTTCTGAGGGAGAAACATCCACAGGGTCAGCCATGGAGGAAACAATATCTGATCAGTCGTTTTGTTCTTTTCTTTTATTTCTATGTTTTGGGCAAGTATTTATACTTTAGAGAAAAAATATTTAGCCTGCAAAGAGAAAAGATGGACTTAACTATGCGAAAACTATGGGTACATTATAACAGTGTTGTTCCTCAAAAGATTCAAGGAGGTAATTTCTGATTGGCTCGCTTGATTCAGTGAAGCAACTCATTCCCTGTTAAGGAAGTTAAACATTCTAGGACTGACAGCTTTCTTTAATGCCTCGACTATACCCTCATACTGTGAGCTCGCTGGGATGGGAAGTTCACAGCTTGTCTGTGTTAGCTAAGCTTGTGATAACACTAGCCATCTACAGATGGTCAGCGTCAGTGTGAGTGTTTGCATTATTGAAGATCCCAGCCCCCATTTAGCAGGCCTAATTGGACATGTTACATGTGATCCCCCGGGAGTTAGGGGAGTCCGTTATCCCTGGAGGTGTCATTCCTGACACCTGATCCATGATCCTGTGCTTACTGGACTGAACATGATACTTTGATCTTAGCTTGACGACCAGCTGACCTCTTCAACTACACACACACGTGGACACAGCAATACTGCCCCAACACAGAACATCTGCAGGGTTTAGAAGGTGGGAAGGATGTAATAGATTACCCACCGAGCTGAGTGCAGTGCAAGGTATGCCCTGCCGCTCTTGCGCGCTGCACTGACAGTCGTGATTTTGTTGGGGCCCTAAGCAAAAACAATTGGGGGGCCCTCAAACCTGCGTATGTCTTATGTTTACCACTGCCCTGACACTTACTCCTATTGTTCCTGTCTCTTTTGTTCTCTCCTATAGACGGATAATCCCTCTTAATTTTTCTTGCTTGACCTTCATTGACAAACTTTGGTTTTCACAGCAATAACTCATGCAACGCTTAGCAGGGCAACGAAAGTGAGCTCTGTCAGATGGGGCCCCCTTAGGGAGGTTTTCTACTGTTGATGCAAAATTTGCTCATTTTGGGCCACTGTTTTGGTCTATAGGTTTGTCAGCTCTCAGGGAACCCCTGCTGGTCTGGGGCCCCAGGCAGTTGCCTCCCTTACCTGTTGACAAACAGCGCCTCTGTGCACTGAAGTAAAGAAAATGTTCAACTTGGGTGCAGCTCCGCGTATCCAAAAGAAGGGAAGATCAGATCAGAACAAACAACGTTTCCTGAGCTCTAGTTTAGAGACTTACTAGGGAGATCGGAGAGAAATCTCTAGTTTGAAGAGAAATGTCCAACAGTTTGGGCGCACCAGGTGTGTTTAAAACTACAGATACATGGAGAGAAACATGCCACTTATACAGTCATGTGTTTGTACAGATTAAACAATATGTTCATTGATAAAATGAAGACATGCTTTTTTGCCTTTTTTTCAAGAATTAACAGAATCAGAAAACTTGTTTCGACTAATTTATGCTTTAAGCCAAGTTAAACAAAAGTGAAATATGTTATATATGCCTACTAAAGATATAGCGATATTAGGATTTTGCTCTGTTAACCATTGCATGGACCAGATTAAGGTTGTCCCTCTGCCATGTCTTCATGCTAAGCTTTAGTTAGCTGTATCTTTATATTTTGCCTCAAAAAGACTGGGTGCTGGTTTAGCTCAGTTGGTAGAGCTAGCGCTCCATGTAGAGACTTCAGTCCTTGTAGCATTTGCATTTCCTCTCAAATAAAAGCAAGGCTGATGTTCATGTTCACATCTAGCAAAGAAGGTAGCGCCCTCACCAAAATGTTGAACTATTTCTTATCCCCTAACGAGCACTCACTTTGAATCTCTTTTATTAAGAGGAGCTTGTGAAAAGTAAAGTATGCAAAAGTTGGTTACCACACATGTTCTTTCAGATTGCAGTGATAAATATTTAATCAGCATTGTATATTAATGGTGCTCATCCTTTTATTCAGACCCTGAACATTTGTGATTTAGCTTTTGGCCGCTTACAGAAGATGCTGTGGAATCTTAATGGAAGCTCTGAGTTTAAGTTATTGAGAATTTAGTTTCTTGCACTTAAATAAAATCTTCATTGATTTTTACCAGATACGAAAAAACAAACAGTTTATTGGTTAAGTTTTTGATGACAGATTTGAAATAGATGTTTATATTTATTGAACAAACGGTGTATACTATCAGGATTGGTAATTCTTTTGTAAGATGCTCCAAGCTATTCATTAAAGTTAGTGGTTTCTGAGGGGAAACCCCACTACATTGCATAATTGTTCGATTTCCCCCACGCTCCAATTAGCTCCAAATTTACAATATAATCAGTGTATAAGAATTGCTTTTGTTATCATACACTTTCTTCCCACTGTTATTATATCCCCGGATACAGTACAAACATTAACAATTCTTCAACCACCAACTTATGTCGTGGACAAAGCAATTAAGGCAAGAGAACACAGGTTAAAAGATCAAAAATCAGGTTTCTTTATTCAAAAATGATTTTTAACAAAAGCTAAAAGTAAGTGAATCAAAATATTCAAGTAGAGGATTTTTTAAAAGAGGTCAAAATAACATAACTCTACTGAAAATGTGTGCAAACTGAACAGGATATGAACTCAACTAACAGACCTAACAGAATGAGACCTGAGGGGGATATTTAAGCCAACTGACCAAACCAAACCCAACACACAGGGGAGGACGACACACAACATAACTAAATGTTAACATCAAGGAACCCAGATACCCCCATGCTGTCCGAGCACTTGGTATGGTCCTCTTCCACAAAGCCAAGCTCCACCCTCAGTGGCAAAATAAATCCACTGTGTGTACTTAAATCAAAAGTTCTTATAAACTAATGCTTATCCAAACAAATAGCCTGTGTTATTCTTTTAAATGGGTGCAAATAAAAACATGTGAGTGTTGTTGTGCGGCCTACAACCTTTTACTGTGTGGCTGTGTCCATCACACCTTAGAAAAAAAATACATCAAATGGTATTCTGTTGAACGATGTAATCTTGTTGGTCAGAAGGGCCTAATGCTGATCTACAGTGCAGCTGGGTGTTGTGGGTGTTGTGGGTGGTGTGGGTGGTGTGGGTGGTGTGGGTGGGGGAGAATGGGGATTGCTGATGTGGTTCTGAACCAACACATCAGGTGTTAGGATTTTTGTTTTAACATGACAATATAAAAAAATACACATCATGGCCGACCATTGCCACCAAGCCTGATGAAACAAGTGCATTTAGAAGACATTGAGGGATATTAAACATCAATTTAGGAACAGCAGCATGTCATCGGAGATTAAGCTGCCATGCCGTTCGTTAACCATAATGAGCCGCCAGACTGAGACGTCTGGGCACTACAAGCACTCTTATAAATCAGGGCCCGTTCTGAATAATTTAATATATCTCTACCCCAAGGAAATGCAGATGAAAAAGTGTTGAAGATATGACCACTAGGGAAGAAACAGAATGAAATGCAGGTGAAGATAGGAAAGAAAGAGAAATTGCAACACAATATAGTGTGAGAAGTAAGGGAAGGGTTGTGGATACATTGATCAAGGGATAATATTTTTTTGTTTCGTTCTGTTTTCGAGGGTTGGCTGAAAGAATTTTGAATTTTGTTGTGCCTTTTGATGCCTTATATCACTTATGTTCTCTTTGTTTCTTTTTCGGCAATGGATACCACATTGTCCTAAGAGTGATTGGTTGGACTGTCAGCCTCAACTTTCTTCAAACTATTTGATGAATTGCAGTGAAACCTAGGACCGATGTTACCAGAGAATGACAGCAAAAATGTCAGGTCAAGGCTGCACTTTTACAAGAAAGAAATCCATGAAGAAAAAAAAAAAAGTAAAATAAATTCAAAGTTTTAATCCTACATATCCTTTAATCCTGACATCTTTGTGAGATGACAAATCTAAACAAATCTGCACTATAGGATGTTAATTTTAGTTCAAATATGAGCTGTTAGCTTTCTGCCATAGCTTCAGCAATCATGCTGGTTTGAACAGTCATGTTGATGAGGTTGATGGGAAAACATTGAGCCTGCAGAGACCAGCTGGGCAACTTCCTCAGAACAGAATGTGATATAGAAAGGTCCTGATTTAAGAGGCAAAATATTCTGCTTGAATCTCCAACGGTTTCTTCTTCTTTTTCTGACAAGCCTTACTTTTCCTCAATCTTCTAATCTTTTAATTTCAGTCATCAATACCATCTTTCTGAGCACTTTTATTTTCCTTTCTTTCCTTCCCCTCTCCTCTGTCTAACAGGCTATTTTTCCATCTTTCTGGTATGCTACCTCCCCCCTTAAGCCAGGGTTGCTATGGCGATGTAAGTTTTTTTTTTTTCTAATATACTAGAAGATTTTTTTCCAATGTTTTTTTTCCTCTTCTAACTGTTTTTTTTTCTTCTGCCTTTTGTTTCTGACTGGTTGTTTTTCCGAGGCAGAGGATGCAGCCATTGTTCTGCCTTGAAGGCTACGGTGTGTAGCTGCGGTTTGCGTTCATTGGCTGTCTGAAAAAGCCTGAGGATGGGTGTGGTTGTGTGTAAAATGGACAGGTATCTTTGTCTGCCTTGTATGACATGGAATAAACATACACCTCCCCTCCACACTTTCTATCCATTTCACCCTTTTTTTCAGAGTAATGCAATATTTTCCAATTTCTCTATATACTGCTAACGTCCTCTTATGTGGCCATACCTGAACTCCATCCATCTCCAAACTGTTCCTCATCTTCTATTTTCCCAGTCTGTCTACCTCAGCTCTTGTCATCTGTCCACCCACTTAACACTGGCATTCTCTCCACGGTCAGCTCATTGAAATATATGTGTGTGCAAAATTCACCAGAAAGTGTGCTCAGTGGTCTTGCTCTGGGCTCACTGTGTGAAGCTATCTGTGTAACTGTCAGGGGATTGTGGGCCCAGCATGCTGCCTCACGGGGAGCAAGGGATGGAGTAAGGAGGAGCAGCCAGGGGAAAAGGGAGAATGCAATTTCCGAGAGTGAAAAGCATTTCGGAAAAGAGGGAAACCCTGTCTAGGGAGAAATGTGGGAATCAGATTTGGCACAGGGAAGCTAAGATGAACTTAAGTGAGATGAGTCATTAGAGATAAGATAAAACTCAGTTGTTCCTCTTTGGGAGATTTGGTTGCTGGCAACAAGACAGTTCATATTTCAGAGTGGAAACAACAGAAAAAAACAAAACTAATTACAAGAGTTTGAGAACGAGTGAGCCAAAAATGACATCATATGAGCAAGCTAGATCACAAATGATGTTATAGAACAATAAATAGATTATAGATGTCTTGGATTAACAGTTTGTTTAGGAATTTGCCTTACCGTTCATCCAAGTTTGATACTGGACAGGGCGCTGGTCCCCAAGCGCTCCCCCAAGCGGACGGCCCAGATTTGCATCCCACCTTTCCCGCATGTCATTCCCCACACTCTCTCTCCCTGATTTCCAACTCTATCCACTGTCCTATCTCTACATTTAAAAAAAAAGATACTGGACAGTTTGCTAAGCCTATCCCCAATAAGTTAAAGCTGTAACGCCCGTAAGGCTCATTGGAATCATAATACAAGTTACCATGATAAGAAATTCATGTGTACAGTGTTGGGCACGTTACTGAAGATATGTTACTAGTTACAGTTACTAGTTACTACTATGAGAAAGTAATTGACTGACTGACAGGTTATTGCATTATACAAGTAACTATTTACTGGGGAAAGTAACTCGAGTGATATTTATGTTCATGTTTTTAGTGTTGCTGTGGCAGAATTGTGCTGTGACTTCTCACATTTCAAAGAACACTGCAGTCCTTTTCCATTTGTACATCCCAGACAACTTACCTGTCTACCAGTCTATAGTCCGGGTTTACAGATTGTGGTGCAGGCGGTGTTTTAAATCAAGCCAGCAGTTTGGATGGAGTGGCTGCTTCTCTGTCTGCTCAGTTAACTTGAGAGGCTCCTGGGTCTCAGGTGTCTGCAGCACGGGGCTCTCTAGAGGTGTGTTGTTGTTTAGCTCGCTGCTTCATTCTTGGAAGAGAAAAGTTTTCTCTCCTGCACACTGACTGCAACTCACTGCTATATTCTTGTCTTTAAAGCATTTAACTCAAGCTGGGGAACATTTTGTCGGTATTTCCGAGACAGAAAGCTCACGCCTGAATGATCATCGGCCTGTGTTTTGTTTACTGCGTGAAAGAACGCTGGCTGCTAGTAACTCACTACATTGATTAAAGCCTTGTTTTTCGCGAGTACTATATTTGAATATAATGTTAATGTGGATTGAAGTGAATACAAATTTGGTAATATGTGAGTGTTTGAAGTGCAGGTGGGGGGGGGAAGTAAACGGTAGACTGTCATTGGAGGATTTTGATGAATTAAAGACAGAAAGGCAAGCTAATGTAATGTATCTCTTAAGTGGCAAAAGCTGTCACCTCAGGTTGAAAGGGTCATTTATAATACATAGCAATGATGTGAGTGACAGGCCCCTTAAACACTACTTAAACTATAGAATTTAGAAACCCTGACTGGAAGAGCGACACTAAATCAATCGTTGCGTGTAAGGAGATACCGACACAGCGAGGTAATGATACTGAAACAGGTTTTAAATATCAAGACAATATGTGTATATAGAGATGACCTTTCACAGCAAGAAGACAGATTATACATTCCTTTGAAAGAAAATGTATCTGTGACCAAAGTTAAGAGAAAGAATTGATGCTTTTAGCACTTATTCACTTTATACATTCTAATGCTGAATTTGCAGTTTGGCAATTATTTGTGTGTTTTCTATATTGCAGGTGTACGGGAGCACAGAGGCATGGTCATACCTTAAATAGTAATTCAGTTGGGGAGAGTAGAGGAGTAGAACTATAATGAAATCAATTAAACACACACACAATTACACTGTGTTGTATTATATTTAACTGATTTATTGACTTTTGAATTCATCTCTAAAGTTAGCCTGTGTTCGCCTGGCACGTGTTTGCACATTGGAGCTGTGTTCTGATGATCTTGGAAGGTTAAAGACACTGATCAGTCCTTGTTTCTGAAGCTGTTTCTTTCCCTGCATGCATCACTCTATTTATTTCAGCTGCTTCGCCGCATATGCAGACAGCTGAACAACATGAAAGGCCTTTACCCATCAGACAAACACATGCACGCACCCACGCTAGCAACGTGTACACAAAAACACACAACCACACACATACAGAGAGAGGCATCAGCAAGTCTCTGTAGAGCTTTGGATCAAAGCCTCATGCTTGCCTTTCCTTACACACGGGCAAACACAGGCCAGAACTTAAAATATGTACCATTATTGCAGGTTTGGAAAATGCATGTCCATCTGTTCCTTCAGGTAATGCTACTGTGTTTGCTTGTATGCATGCTCATATGGAATATGTGTGTGCAATAGGAGCTCATTCACCAACACTAACGGCCTTTAACCCCCCGAGAGGCCTGAGTCAGCAACTCTGCTGTCAATGAGGTTGAAGAATATTAGAGTGTGTGTGGGTGGATGGTGTGTGCAGATGTGTCTGTGTGTGATGCTTCATGAAAAATGCATCACGGACATGTCAGTGCAAGGATGATTGAGTACATATTTGGTGGAATTGCTGCATGTGTGTATATATGTGTATAAGTTTTCTTCTTTTGTTCCTGTATTAGTGATTACGCCAATTATTGCTCCTCTTTTTTACACCTCCCACAGGCACATACACACACCGCACACACTCATTCATAGAACACACAAAGCATCACAGCAGCAACAGACGTAGCAGCATATGTTTTGGCATAAATTATGGTTCATGAGAGACAGATGAAGAGATCCAGAGATTGATGGGAAGAGCTTTGTGTTAAAAAATGAATAGGAGGATTTGTGTTAAATGGATGGCTACACAGTGATTTTAACGAATTAGTCTTCCGGGGGGAACACAGTCTGGCTGCTGTTTTACCATCAGCCCTGTTTCTGGCTTGAAATGAAAGAAAGTCAAGGATTAGCAACATGCCAACTCACTCACATTTTTTGATGATGTAGTGAGCTGTGAGAAACCTGCTTCTCCTGATATACTCTACCTCCAAATAAAAGCAATCAAGTTAAAGGACTGGTCCAGCTTTGTAGTTTCTACATATATCTAGTGATATTTAGCTACAATACAGATATTTAATTTTCATATTCCCGAAATGTTAATTGACTCTATTTATAGTCGTTTTTGAACTACCACAATTAAATGCAGGTGAATTTGAAATAATCACACTTGGGCGACTTAGGGCGGCTGTGGCTCAGTTGATAGAGTCATTCGTCTCTCAACCGGAAGGCCAGGGGTTCGATCCCCTGCCGCTGCAGCCACCAAAATGTCCACGGGCAAGACAGTCAACCCTGAATTACTCCCGCTGCTTCGTCAGCAGCATATGAATGTGAGTGAATGGGATTAGTTAATACTGATGGTCACTTTACATAGCAGCCTCTACCATCAGGGTGTGAATGTGAAGGTGTGACCTGCAGTGTAATAAGTGCTCTGAGTAGTCAGAAGACTATAAAAGCTCAAGTCCATTTACTTGTGCCCTAAAGGAAAGGATAATCGCTCAGTGAGGAAAACAGTCTGGATTTGCTTGAGTTTTCCGCCTGAAGGCAGTTTGCTCATGGTGGATTAATGTTGGGTCTTTGCAAATGATATAATAAAGAGTAAGGTCTGGACCTCCACGTGTGAGAAATTCTGTTTATTTGATGGATTGATTCGAGGGGGTCCAACACAAAAACAAAAACCCAACATTACAGTGTGATACAGACAGTCAAGCACAAAATACACACATAAACATAAAGGCTCTCAAACACCCATCCGCCCACGTATCCCTCCCGCAAAGCCACAGCACCCACACAAAGTCATCAGAGATAGATGCATATAATGACATATGCAATCAAGATATTAGAGGGGTAAGAAGACATTAACATTAGAAGCAGCAACTTGGTTTTATGAGAAAAGGTAGCAGTGATTTCTTAAAAATGTGTAGTGAATTTATTGTTCTGATGTTTATAGGTAGATTGTTCCAGTCAGAGGGAGCTTTGTAGTTGAATGCTCGTCTGCCGATTTCTTTATTGGTTTTGGGAACAAGGAAAAAAGGCTGCTGAGTATGTCTTACGTGTCTTCTGATAACATGTGTTATGATTGTTGAACATTTTACGCTGCTATTTAGTACTATTAGCAAAATAAAATTTGGAATATGGCGAAAACTGACATATTTTTAGTTAAGTTAAGCAATTTAAAAAAGAAAAGCATCACAAAAAATGATTTAGGTACTCTCTAAGATACATCACTTAAACTAAGAAGCATTACAACAATGTAGTCAAGAACTGAATGAACTCAGAAGTGTCGTCATAAAAATGTAGTTAGAGTATCAAACACAAAACTTCTCATATTACTATAGTAGTACTGTGACACTTCTACTGATATTGTGTTATTATACACTATGCAATTATTATTTTAGCGATACATTTAAGTTATTTTAAAGCTAAAATTAAGAAGAAAAAAACAGTACTTGCTTAACTGCATTTGATGTTAGTGATACATATACTACTATTATAATCAAAATTACGGTAAACAACTGTATATTTCAGTCGAGAAGATTATACATACACCCCCCCACCCCTCTGTGTCTGTGTCTGTGTGATGGATTGCCTTTGTAAGGCAATACCATAATTTACTGCGACTGAAAATCTGACACAACTCTACTGTCGTACTGACAAAGTGGCCAGGTCTGTTCTATATGGATGAGTAACTATATTTCCAATTCAGTTCTTTCCCCGTGTTTGTGTGTGAGGGGGTTGTTCACAGCCCTGCAGTTGACTTTAATGTATGGTGTGTGTGCTGCCTGCTGTATACAGTGGGAGTGTGTGTCATGTGTGTGTGTGCTTCGTCTTTACCCCCTTCCTCCCTTGCGTTATGACAGAGTGTGTGATGCAGGTTTGCCTTGCTAAGTATACCTGAGGGAACTCTGCAGTGTGTAGCCTAGCTTTATCATAGCTGACATGCTACTATAAGTGTTTGCGTAGAGAGAGTGTGTATCACAAGCAGACGGCCTTGGTCAACCCCTAACACACTCTGCCTGCTACTGCTGAGACACAATCATCCATCATACTTACCTACACACTCATACACATGCATACACTGCAAGCAATACATATCTATATAACCCACTATAGACTGTGCAAACAAATGGGGATACTCACAAACACTTTAGATCTTCAATAGAAAAAATGTGCACAAAACATACAGACACACATCTTTACTCAGCATACTCGGTTATGCTATTTAAAAAAATAGAACTTATTCTGTAAGATAAATAAAAATGGTGGGTGTTTCTCAATAACTTTTTGGGATTTTTATTTTGTTCTAATTTTCTAAACCTCAGTCTTTAGTAGTTATTTGAGGCCATTTTGAGAAACAGAACCCCCGCCCCGTGATTCTTTGAATAATTAGAATTTGACCCATTAGCACCTCAAAATGATGAAAAGTCTAGAAAAGCTGAATCAGTAAATAATTTCACACAATTAATGGGAAATGTAAATGTATGGGAAGTCAGGTGCCAGAGAAAATGTCAGTAACCTTATAAAAGACTTAATAGGATAATTATCAATGCATTCCAAAAAGGAAATCTTGAAAATGTTTTTGTTAGTAGTGAGCACTAAGGAATAATTTGAAATGTGAAATCTAGCTTTACTCATCCTATAGGAAATCACTATTCATTATTATTATAAATCTCAACGTACAATCATTCATACATTTTTAAAACTCATTGCAGTGAAAAGTGAATCTTATGGTGCACTCACACTAGCAAAGTTGTCCCGTACCGCGTTGAAGCACAAATTTCCCCCCTCCCCATTCCCCTGCTGGCCTGCACCCACACTGCTCCAGGACTACCCGGGCCTGAGCACGGTTACCTCTTCTACACAACGTCTGATTACAACACATAAATGGCTTTACGTAATTCTGAAGCGTCCTTAGTTTACAAGACAGACGAACTTGAGGGGGGGGGGGTTGGGAAGGGACTTGCTGTCAGGTCTGCGTCGGCACATCGGAGAAAAACAAGACTTTGTTTGTCAACGTTGTGAACCCGTGCTTGTGCTCATGCATGAACTGTACCGTGCCGAAGCACACCTCTTCAAAGAGTGCCAGGGCCAAATAAGTGTACCGTGCTTGATCATTGATCGGAGCACTCCCACTGGTCAAATGAACTGGACTTTAGGGATGAAGCGTGCTTGGGCACTGTAAGTATTGCCTAGTGTGAGTGTGCCTTTAGAGAGGAATCTGATTGTTTGGCTAATTTTTGAAAAGTCAACACTGCTGCTGATCTTATCCACATATTCAAACAAAAAAATAAAATCCCTCCACTGATTTTAGTTGCTACTGACCTCCTGTGACTTGTCGGGGGGGGGGGGGGGGGTGTCATGTCATGTCAGATTTCTTTCCTTTCTTCAGAGTGTATTTAGTAACTTCAAGAAGTATCTTCATGTGTTTAGTAGGTGACAGAGCTGTGGAGTACAGCGAGTACAGAAAAAGAGTACTTAGAGAGGAAAATAGAGGGGGGGATTGGAGTGAAGAAGACATGAAGATAAAAGAGATCAGAAAGAATTGAATGTGGTATAAAGATAGAGGTAGATATGGGTTCCTGGTAGCCTACAGCTGCTCTGTGTAAAACAATAAAAGCCGATTCATGTCTACATTCCTCAGCATGTTGTAAAACCTGCTTGCTTTAAATGAGGGCTCTGCCAGTCTCTTTCCCTACATAGGCCTCTTTGTCTCCTTCTTCTCCTCTTCGTTTAGTTCGTTTAACTTCCCTCTCTTCTCATCTTTAAAGGCCACTTCACAGATGTAGACTCTTACACAAACACACACACACACAATCTGATTGAATGATACCCTGATATCAGGAAATACCTCTAAACCCAGAGCATTCCTCTGATGAAGTCATATTTTGCCGTGTGTGTGTGTGTGAGAGAGAGTGTGTGTTAGCATGTATGTCTTTAGCGGTCTGACTCACATATTTGAAGTCCATCTAAGACACAAATGTGATGTGAAAGTTGGAAAATGAAGATCGTTGTTCAAAATAAGAGACATTGAACGGGTTCTGGCTGTGTTGCAAGAATAACAAGTCATTTTGGTGTTTCCTTGGCTGGAGGGAATAATGTAGACGGGATCTAATCAGCCTCATTTAAGCTTCATTCACGTCCTGGGCTGACTCTCCACTAGCATGAGACTCCCGTCATGGTGTTGGCTGTAGCTTTATTTTGATAGGAACAGCTATAAAAGTCATATCCCTACAGGATTATGACCTGCTGAGGTTGGGAATGGAAGGCTTTTATAGGTTTTCTGCAGGTTGTTGCATAATGCTGCTTCACCGTGTACTAAAATCCACATTATTTTGGCTGGTTTTGGTTTTGCATATATTGTCCTTCCATATCTTCAAGTGAAGAGGTTATATTTTTTTGCATGCATGTTTTACTGCATAAACAGTAGATTAATGGTGACGTGCCAAGATCGGTACAACTCATTCTGCAGAAACAGTTCTATACTCTCTGCTCTGACTCTCAAGCAACCTTTCTGCTTTGAGAAACTTTGAAAAGCGACATTTATTGAGTAATCTTGTATCAGGAATAAGGAATGCACATTTTTGTACGTTTCAAATTCAGCTTGTCCACACAGATTATGTAACTACCTCAGCAAGATTCATCTTACATCTTCCACAATTGTCTCTCACAATTTCAACATTTTGAAATAATATTTAAGTGAGGACATGAGTGACTGACCCACATTGCGGTCAATACAGCCAGACACAGTTGTATGTGAAGGTATATATGTGCTTTACCTATACTTGGTAAAATGAAATCATTACAACAGTATTCCAACTTCAGCTGTATGAAATCATTTAGTTGTGTTATCTGATTTTAAAAAAAAAGGAGTTATCACATTGTCACACAGCCTCAAGCCTCCAGGCGAACAGATACAATATGCTCGCTTGGAGTACGATCAGCCCCGCCCTTAATTATGCATGCCTCTTTATATTTCACAAAAAGAAAATGGAAAATGATGTTATAAAACAAAATCACCCCCGGTATAGTGTGAACATTTGAAGACATGGGCCATTCAGACTGAAAAAAAAAAAATTAAAAATGCTTTTTGTACCAGGTAGTAAACATTTATTTCTGCTGTCAAAACGGGCATGTGTGGGACAAAGGCAGTTTGGTAGACAGCCTCAAGTGGTCAACGCAAGGTAATGCAGTTTTTATGCCCTTCTGCATCGGCTTCATTTTCCAACACCAGCGGTTGCTGCTTGATTCACATGCAAGCCACCTGCTGTGCAGCGGAAGCAATTTGGGGCAAAGTGTCTTGCCCACCTATACTTCGACTGCAGGAGCTGTATTTTGAACCCTCAACTTCTATGTCTTGAACACTTTTTTTAAACTGCTAATGCCTTTTGTTTAATGAAACCATTTGTTTAATGAGCGATGAATGGAAGCAAACTTGTTCTGTCTCAGTGGTTAGTCTCACATGTGCCTCCATGCACTTCTTCATTTACCGGTGGGGATGGGCTCTGTCAGGGCTCAGTCTGAAGGCGCGCTCTGCCTTGGATCACTCTTTTTTTTTTTTTATTATGAGAGCAATGTGTAGCCCACTCCCCGTATGTTTACTGTATGTGTGCATGCTTATTTTTTCACAGCATCCCTTTTCGATCCCCTGTGACCAGCTTTAAATTGCTGTCTGCCAATACTCTCATCCTCCCCGCCCACCAACTCTTCCTCAGTTTACTCTTTCATCTCACTTTCTGCATTTCCCCTGACCACGCTCGATCCTTACTTTCAGTCAGTGCTCCCTCCCTGTGCTTTATCCACTCTCTCTTTCCCCACTTTCCTTTCTTCCTTTCCTCTCTGCGGTTCCTTGGCTTTGTAGGAATTTCTCCTCAGCTCCAGTCCACTAATCAATTCCCCTCTGAGTCAGTCATTTTCCTTTCCCTTTTTTTTCACCCTCACCTCTCATTTCTGTCTCTCCTCCTTTTTCTAGCTTCCCATTGGTTTTGAGTGCCTCATTTTTACACACCTCTACAGCCCCCCCCCCATGCCTCCTATCTCACCTGTTTTTTTTCCACCAATCCTCTCACTGTCCACCTCTTGTATTTGCCCTCCTGCTATCTCTCTCATTCTCTCTCATCATGTCAGTGTTATCTGGTGATTTGCTCCATCCCAAACCTCCCACTCCCTCCCTGTCCTCATCCCTCTTCTCTCTTTTTTTTGTTGGCCGTGTCTTTTATAGGAACTGGTGGGAGGTTGTGGCGGTCCATCTTGAATTATAGTTTGTTTTGATGTGGTGGTACAGATAGAGATGGAGGCTGTAGGACTGGGGCAGTGGGAGCAGAGAGGGAAACAGCACAGAAAAGGACAGGAATAGATCAATTTGGCCAGAGGAGCAACAGAAGCGAATGACGGAGCAGACAAAAGGAGAAGAGAATGAGGCTTATGAGTGGTGGCTCACTTCACAGCGGCTGGTTTTACCTCCTGGTCGACCCTCAGGGCCGCTGGTGAGAATGAATTAAGGCTAAGCAGAACTCAAGAGAGACTCTTACAGCATGAGGGGATACAGGGATGAGGGGAGAGGGGAAGGAGACAGTGCCCTGTGTTGGGGAGTCAGGGGGAAACCCCCGGAGAGGTCCCTGAGTGGCGTGAGAACCATGTTAAGGCTACAGATGGCAGCCTGCAAGGATTAAGCAAAGAAGGCAAAACGCAGATCACTGAGCCCACTTAACATGCTTTGTTCAATGGCGTTTGAGCCAAGTTCTGTCGATTCTTTTCCTTTTCTTCCACCCATTGATTTATTTACAGTGTTTAAAGGGCGGTATTGGTTTCAAGATCAGAAGAAAGAATTGATCTCAGAGAGCAGTCTATAAGCTTTTCATCATGGTATCAGCTGTTGTGACTGGAAAGTCCTCCAAGACAGTTGAAAACCAAAGTTGTTTCCCATTGTTTTTCACTTAAGGTGCGCCGATAGATCAGAATGTGACCGGAGTCTGCTGCTCTTCAGCCTGTGGCACCCACAAGTATAGCCGATTTTTTTTTGTTGTTGTTGTTACCATGTCGGCAGCGTAGACGTGAGGTGCCCATCAGCAGAGAAGAACATGGTTCGATGTGTTGGAGGATTTCCCTGCACTTGCTTTCCGCCTCATCTCTCTGCCCAAAGCGGATCCGCCAAAAATCGGAATCGGCAGGTCAGCCAAGCAAAACTCAGAAAATGGGAATGGGGAAAGTTCTTTGTGTTTTTGAAGCTGAACATGCTTGAATTTCCGTGCTTTGAAAGAATGATAGATGAACATTTGGAATAGGTTACATTACAGAGAAATTTAAAAAAGAAAAACAAATTCTCCAAGGAAATTGGAGTGTTTCTTCTCTGGTTAGGTTAACTTACTTTTATTATTCTTGTTCCTGTAGCTCGAGTAGCATTTGTGTGCACTGACTCACTAACTGTATTAAGCTTTTTATTGACATAATATACTTCTCTACGATCAAATTTGATATGTATTACATGTGCTGATGGCTTTCCACAAGTATCAAAATGTTGGCCCTCGTGTTTGGAGCTATTAACCATAAAGCATTAGTCAGCCAAGAACAAAAATCTGGCTTTAATTTGTGCATTTTCTAATTCCCATTTTTTTCACTTAAAACAATATGATTGAACTCTGTCCTTTAAGCTTTTGAAGTTGTAAATATTTCTTCCAACTATGTTCTTTCTCTTAATGAACTCAGTATGTTTTTCTCTAAAAAATCATGGTCAAAGCTTTCTCTTCTCAAACTCGGACATCTTTACAAGTATTTTTGTCTTCCACAGACAGTCTATTTACAATGGGTGATTAAGATGGACAAGATAGTATCATTTCCACCTTTACTGTTTTCATCATCTCGCCCTTAAAATTCTCTCTTTTAGTATTTGTGCAGGATCTTTCCCCTCTCTCCCTTAACCCCTTCTCCTCCTTGTCTCACTCCTTGGACTCGGGCTGCTCTCTCCACAACCTTCTTTCTCTCTTTTTTTTTTCTTACTTCACTTACTTTAACTTTTTCTTGCATTTTCACAGCTCATATTGCAGCGATTTGCGCCATCTTTTATGATCAAAGGGAAAGCACTAAGTTAAGTCACATTCACATCCCTAAGAGGGTCAATTGAATCATAGTCACTTTCCCTTTTATCTTTGGATCTCTGGGCCTCTTTTCCCTTTCCTGACTAACTATTTGGCTCTGTCCCTCTGTTATTTGTCAGTGGATTGACATTCCTGCACTCCTGTCCAATCGATCATTTTCTTTCCTTTCTTGCACTTTCTTCTTTTGCTATTTCTGTCTTTAGTTGGTCAGCTGAGTAAACAGCGCCGGTTTATCTAGCTTCTCCTACGTCAGAGAGACGTCCCACAACCTCTATCATACGCTTCTGAGGTCAGGGGTCATTATTTCTGGTTCTACCCAAGAGGCCTTTGTGAAGAGACCAATGACTTGTAGACTGGCGGGAGCAGCCCCCGCCCACGCAAAAGCAAAACAGACAGCTTTAAATACAGTTTCAGGGCTTAAGCCCTAGAAAGGCTTCTAGCACATCAAATGTTCAGACAGATGAATATATGGAGAAATGGCTCCATCAAATGTGACAGTGTTTTGTTGTTGACAAAGAAATCTGTGATCTGATATGAGTTCATGTATAAAGCGTAGATACTTTGTGATCAGGAAAACTGAGCAAAAAAAAAAAGAAGCTTTATTTATAGTCTAATTTTAAAGATATTTGAATGCAGTGGAGGAGGTACTCTTTAAGAAGTTTTCCTTATTTCACATGGAGTGCCATTTTATGTTTCTATGAAAAAGAAATGCGTGTCTCTATCTCCTGTCCAAACACATTATTGATGCACAGTAGTGGGGGCGGCTGAGGTAGAGTCGTCGTCTCTCAACCGGAAGGTCGAGGGTTCGATCCCCAGCTCCTGCAGCAACAAGTCCGATGTGTCCTTGAGTAAGACACTTAACCCTGAATTGCTCCCGCTGCTTCATCGGCAGCGTATGAATGTGTTTGAATGGGATTAGTTACTTCTGATTGTCTCACTACATAGCAGCCTCTGCCATCAGTGTGTGAATGTGTCGGTGTGAGATGTGGTGTAAAAGCGCTTTGAGTAGTACGAAGACTGGAAAAGCGCTTTACAAGATCAAGTCCAAGCGGGATGTAAATCATTTGAAAGAATTTGTCGGTTCATCTCCTAAACTCCATGTACTCCATGTAAACCTTAAAGGCATGTAAAACAGTTATATGCATGTGTTTAGATCTACATCAGTCTTCTGTCTTCTGTTGTCATGTCTAGTCCCAGTGCTGTTGTTTGTCATTGGGCTGCTGCTGCTTGTTTATCTCTTCCTAATCACTGCAGTCCTTCAGCCACAGTCGCTCCACACTCTCCAGACCTGAGAGGACCTGCAACAGCCCTGATAACACAAACACACACTCACTTAAATGCATACACGCACTTAGGTACAAGTGTATAAGGAACTACACACATCCATACACCCACTTGCACATGAACACACTGGCATGCATTAATATAAAATACCAAACCCATGGATACAGTTGCACATGTTGGGAGACGTTCATGCAATCTGTGCAGGAGGCTGAGATAGGCTAATAAACTAACTACCTACTATCTTAACAGGAGTGTGTCTGTCTGTTCTCAGCATTAGTGTGTGTGTGTGTGTGTGTGTGTGTGTGTGTGTGTGTGTGGATTAGTGAAGTAGAGTAGACGTTCAGTCCTAATCAGCTGCTGTCTCTCCCTCTAATGGCACCCTTCACTGTCCACTCACAGTGCCGCCACATCTCCACAACAAACACACACCCCTCTCCACATCAGCAGACGGACACACAAAGATGCTTGGAAAGGCACGCGCAAACACACACTCTTCTGCACGTACATGCAGACACACACTTCGAACAATAGTACCGACTTATTTAGACTCAGTTTTATTGTTCGTGTTGTTCAATTAACAAGAACTAGGGCACTTCTTGTGAATGATAATCCCTCAGGTGTAGATTTTTCGTTTTTGTAATGGCACTTGAACCATACGTTGCTCTTCAGTATGTCTTTGGCTACTCAGAAATGAAAACACACACGGAAGCTCCTGTGAGGATCTTTCGGTTTGTGTTAGTTTTGGACAAAGCGCTACCTCTTTCCTCCTTGCTGATCTTGATTCGTACATGTGTAAGTAACAGTTGTGTCAAGTGCTTTGAGCAGTAAGAAGACTAGTAGCTATACAATCTCAAGTCCATTTACCGTTTAGTTAGACTGTGTCTGCCTGTTTGACAACCACCCTGCTGTGTTTACACGATCCTTATAGAAATATACAGTCTTGGTGGTGGTGTCTGCTTTGCTTTTGTCGGTCATATAAAGGCATCAGGATGAATTTCAGTCGGTGAAATAACCAGCTAAAACTCTTCACAGTAGCTTTAATCAGTCACTCCTTTGTATTTTGGCTCAACAGTCCCCATCATGTTTGGGTGATGTGAAGTGCAGGTCATACATTTAGTGATATGCATATTCATATGCATGTGACTCTGCAAAGATGACGTTCAATAAATGATTTAACCCAAAGTTACTTTCTTTGAAGAGTTGGATTTTGCCCAACCATGACCACTTTTTTGCCACCGTAACTACTGAATGCATCAAACACTTGTTGAAGACATGAGTGAAATAACTATTGTGGATGCTTTCTGTCTGTAGAGATGGAGAGGTGATTGTGCAGGGTGCAAACAGCATGAGATAATCCCTGAAGCAAAACCAACTGTAACAATAACGGAACTATCATCACTCTCTCTCTCACACACACACACACACACACACACACACACACACACACACACACACACACACACACACACACACACACAGAGACATATAAGTGTTCAAGTCCCATCCACAGTCGGATCAGTGTGTCGGGAATGTTTGTGGCAGCACAGTGTGTCTTGTGCTGTGTTGATGTTGTGATTATAGGGGGTGTTTAAGGTTGAAGATGACTCATCTCACATACACACACACACACACACACACACACACTTCGCACCCACAGTAATCTAGATAAAGATCATCACTCACTCGCCCTCTCCTCCTCCCTCTCGTTCCCTGACAATGCTTACAGCTCAGCAGGATTTATCTTCACCATGTCGCTCGTTTAAACATCTTTATATAAGTGCTTTAATTCCTACTTTCTTGCTCAGAAAGGGGAAAAAAACACACAACCGCAATAGGAGAGACTCACATTCGTTTAAATCATTATTAGAGACGGTTTTAAAGAGGCGGTTTTCTCTCACACTGTGTGCATTTCATTAGAACGAGGGAAATTCACGACTAGCTGGCTGCGATTGTGCATTGTTGCAAAGTGCCAAGAGCAAGTTCTCCTGTTCTGTTTTTGTTCCTGCACGTCCACTTTGTTTAATAATTGTGGTAATTTATGTGTTCTTCAGGCTGGCGTTTCAAATTTTTTTTTAAGGCTCTTGTTTTGTTTTGCTCCTCACATTTTCTCTCTGAGTGTCTAGGCATATGTACACTCTTCTTATAAGGTGGAAGCAGCCCTGGATGGGTGGGGTTTTTAGGGCTGCCTAACTCTAAATACTTGAGAAGACGTTCTAAGGTGAACTCATTTCGATTATGCAATACCAGAAGGTGAATCTGTGAAGGCTCTGTAGTCTGGGACTTCAGAGCAATAAAACACAGAAAGGTGCACAGAGCATATTCTGTGTTTTAATATCTCATTTTCACTTAATGTCATATTTCTGTATTTCTTTTGGATCTTATTGTTTTCTTATTGTATCATCTCTGTTGTTTTTAATGGTTGTTTGTTTAGTGGTTTTTTAATGTCTTACTTTAATGTTTCTGTTTTATTTTTATTTTAATTGCCTTGTTTCTGAAATGTGTTCTAGACTTCAACTTGAAGTATGGGTCTCCATTTAACTGATGTCAAACTTTTTTCACAGGTCCACAGATCCCTGTTTAAAACGTTCTGCTGTGTGAACATTCATTGTTCAAGTTGCAGAGTTTCGGACTCAAATATTTTCCAGACATTTATGTTAGCGCTTGATAGTTAAAAGCTACTTTGATGTCTCTATACTGTCAAAAGACAGAGCAACAATTTGCATTCAGTTTGAGTCATGAGCTTCAGTTTGTGTCCTGTGTCCGACTTTGTGTTCATTTGAACCGTTTGTCTGCTGGACAGGCAGCGTACAGTTGACTCATCAGTGTATTCTTTGCTGTAAAACAATGCCAATGCAATAATTAGTGAAGAAAAGTTCTGCAGAGCTGAAGTGATCTTTGGGGTTGTATTTCTGAGTAATTATATTTTAACTTTACACACACAGGGCCATTTTCAAAACCACTCCCTACATCCTCACCATACACACTTCTACTCCGTATCCGCCCTTGTGTGGAGGATCCGCCACATAGAGTGCCGTCAAAAACCCTCAAACGAGTCTGCGCTGATGCTGACTTACCGAACAGATGTAACACCTTTTATTATTCATCATGGGAGATGGACATGGATAAAAACAATAGATTGAAATGATGCGATTTTTTAAAAATACATTTCACCACATCTGTATTTTTTCCCCTCATACTGTGGAGTTATTTTAATCTGACATCATTTGTGGATAGCTTATTATTTGATTAACCTAAAATGGTTACATGGTGAGGGGAGTTTGCCCCAAAGCTTCCTGCTGTATTGACCGCCTCCACATCAACAAAGGCTACTTCACTCAGCTGTGGGCTTGATGGAGTTCCCCTGAGACGGAGTTGAAGTGATGAGGGAGCAGTTTGAGAACGCTCCACATAGTCTTCGATGCATTATCAGAAACTATAAACTTAGTTGAAACAAGTGGGAACGGTATAATTGGGTGTTTCTAAACTTTCTGGCGTTCTGCTCCTTTTCATTATGTTCAAATAAAGCAGGTCTCTGTTTGGTGAGGTGAACAGCCATCAGGTGTGTAATGACCTGCGACAATGAGGTGGAACTAAAACCACCTAATGACCTGAAGCCTTTAATATAGGAGTTTTGGGTAAATGTAGTTTCAGGTTTTGATAATCAGATAATGAAGAAACTGTAAGGGATGCTATCTCAGTTTAAATTTAAGTAATAAACTTAAGGGGGGGAAAAAAAAAACGTTTTTCCTGTGACATCATTTTCTACATCATTATTAGCGTACAATACCCAGTGGAAACACAGGCCAAGCCTCATGAGTCCAGCCCTCTTCTCTTGTCAAGTGCTAAATCATTTCTGTTGCTCTTTAGATCCAAACAGACGAGCAGAGGCGGTATGGAGGAATGACGGAAAGGATATAGACTTTGTGGTAGACGGATGGAGGGAATGCGCCACCAAGTCCCAAACAGTGGGAAAGTCCTGAAGGAGAGATTTGTTCTGCTCTCCTCTGCTACGCTTCACTCTCTCTCTCTCTCTCTCTCTCTCGTTCCCTGTCTACTTTTATCTCTCCTCCCTGCCGCCTCTCTCTCTCTCTCTCTCTCTCTCTCTCTATTTGACTTCCCTGGCTGCGCTATGATTTGTTTTGTTCTCTGTTAATGCTATCTGTTGCTATTCTCAGAGGCTCACAGGCTACATGGATGGACAGTGTGTGTTCACAAGCCTCAAGTGCGGCATCACATCAATACTGTCATGGCTGAGCGTGTGTGTTTGTGTGTGTGTGTGTGTGTGTGTGTGTGTGTGTGTGGTGTGCAGAGGGGGTCTTTGAGAGGAAGAAAGGGCCAGTTGAAACAGAGAGCTGGCACGTAGACAAGAATGGCTTCAATCCACGTTCACAAGACAATTTTACTATCTACTTGTTGACAGTAACTCTCAAGGCAACCCTATCAGTAAATTCTGATTTGGAAAAACTCTCAGCGCAAAAAATCCTCCTCTAGAAATGTAGTCTTGAGCTTACACAGTGAACGTCAACGAGAGACCGACTCAGAGCTGTAATCTCCTGTTTTCTGGTGGCAGCCATTTTAGAGCCTCCTCTTCATGGTGGCATTGTGGCGCAGTCCCAGTTGATTTACATGTTGTCAGTAGCTGTGGCTGTGTCTCTCTGCTCTCTGCAAGCCACTGTGCAAAGACAAGACACAGAATTGTGTAATATATGACTTGGGAGACCTGTGATTGGTTAGAATGCGGGACTTTATTGCATGTTGTGAGTACAGTGCATATGGTTCTGATTAGGGTTACTTTTTTTTTTTCTTTCTCCCTCCTAAGCTGGAGCGCAGACACAGACATTCAGCCACACACACGGGGATGCACGCAGACAAACACGGAGAACTATGCATGAAGAAAACACGCACATTTATAAATGCAGTGACACAGATACTGTACACCCAAAGGCAAATCAGCCCTTCCTGAGCCGATCACTTTTTTTTTTCACTGATTACCACACTCTGGCTCCCTGACCCTGTTATGGCTTATTCCTGATGGTTGCTCTTGCAGTTAATTGCCAGTCATGGTCAGTGTGCCCTTATTGAGTTGCCGTGATTAAATATCCTGTGCTGGTCATGGACTCATTACTTTAATAAGCCTGCACTCACAAAAGCACTTTTCACAAAATGCACTCCTGAAAAATTTCTGGAAAATCTTTCGGCAGACCGCCCCTGAAATCTCCCAGAGTTGATTTTGGTTGATTGTCACACATGCACTGCAGCGAAAGGCCATCGTTGTTTGACGGGAGGGGAGGATCTCAGGAGGCAAGGCGCGATGACGTAAAAAGGAAAAAAAGCAGAAGGGAAGTGGCGGGCAAAGCACAAGAGTCTGATGATGTAATGACAGTGTTTGTCTTCACATGAACGCTATGTGGTGTTCACCATATCAACCAAAGAGCAGAGTACTGAAACAGAAATGATGATGAAGCGGTTTCATTACTTGCGCTGAGATTGTGCCGGTTCCACACATAAAGTCTACGGTGCCGGTCGCAGAATATACACATCATCATCATCATCCTCTTCTCTTTGCTCACAGGGAAGTTTTTTTGAATCTTTTCTGCTGGTTTCTTCACCCTGACTTCATGCTGAAAATTTACGCGGTGGCTGGCAGTCAAAAAAAAATCTGGGTAAGGTGTGAGTGAATAATTCTGCATTCACACTTTCACACATGCAATTCACGCCGAAAAATCAGAGGAAGTTGTCAGGAGTTTTGTGCAAGTGTGTAGCAACCAAATGGTACAACTAAAGACGTATTATCTAATGTCCTTTTCAATGTTGTTTGACCAATCCTTATCCATATCCATGTAGAGCTGTCTGCATATGAACAAGCCAAACTCAAAGATTTAACACCAACAATATAACCACTCAAAGAAAGTGGTTTATAGTAATATGTAAACACATGAATGTTCTTTTCTTTGTTAAAAAAAACACACAATGTCAGCTCTCAAAAGAAGAGAAATTGAGACTCTTGTGGGGGAGTTTAGGCAAGTTTGTTTGGTAGCCATAGCACTGGCGCTACAAACAAAAGAAATTTGTTGAGTGGCAACAGAAGCTGTCAATGCTGCCAGCTCCTAGAGCGGAACAATGTAGGAGGTAAAGAGGAACTGGTCCTATTTCATAGTTAATGCCAGTAAGAGCTTGGCTCTGCACAGTCAATGAGCAAGAGCCATTGGTAGGGAACCAGGGATACCAGACTGCACTGTCTTTAAAGGTGCGGGACACATAATGTAAGGGAAGCATCAGTTAGCTGATCGCTTCAGAGAATGTGGATGAAATGGCTCGCTACATGATCGGTGTAGTTTTAAAGAGGGCTGACGAACTTTGAAATGCTGGCGGGACAAGTTTGTTGGGTAGAATTTGATTTGTGAAGGTGGTCCTCTTAAAACAAGAGTCAACACCTCTTACTGGGGTAGACCGCCATGGCAGATTATGCTTTAAACCTAACCTGGTCTGGAGCTGACAGTGAGAGGGGAGTACAGGGAGAGAGCCCGTCAAACAAAGTTTCACTGACTGAGCTGTTTTGATATCATCCTACATGTAAACTGAAAAAACACCTGAGCCTTGTAGTTGTTGTCTAGTTGTAACATAATCATGAAGCACTATCGCCTTTCATTATATTTTATAAATACATCTATTATATATACCCGATTAGGGTCCCGGGGAGCTGGAGCTGATCTCGGCTGTAATTGGGTTTACACCCTGGACTGGTCACCAGTGAATCACAGTCACACCTATGGGAAATGTAGAGTCTCCAATTCACCTGACGAGTCTTTGGACTGTGGGAGGAAGCCGGAGTACCTGAGGACACACGGGGAGATAAATGTTAAGATAAAAGTTAAACCTCTACAAAAATTAGAGGTTATCAAAAAGGTTTGGGTGCTGTTGATCAAAAGGTAAATATTAACAACTCTAAGCATCTAAGTGATTAGAAGTTTAACGAACAGTGACCATACATTTACCCTCTCGGCTAAAGGAAATACTACAATATGAAGAAATGTGTAGAGCTAAACTGTTCTAAAAAATACCAAACTCCAAAAAGCCACCAGGTTTGATTTAGTGACAAGTCACAAGAAACTCTAATTTTACTAAGGGTGGTGTTTTTTTTTTTGATACATCAAAGACACATTGTTTTTTAATCAAAGAGTAGTAACTTCATAAAAAGAAAAGTAATTCATGAAAGATACAAAACAAACAGAGCTGTGCACGCATGTAAAGACACGGTGCCCACCCAAACTGTTGAGAGAGATGGCTTTAAGGCAATGGTAAAAACACCGCACTCACAGTGCGTAATGCCAAGCCACAAACACTTCACACAAAACAAAATCCCAAACTTGTACAGCAGCTGTTGTGAGAAAGAGGAGCAAATGGCACACACACACACACACACACACACACACACACACACACACACACACACACAAAGTGCCAGCACTACTGTAAATAATGGTTGAATTGATTGGAAAAGATCGATGAACCGATCACTACTGTGGACTGGGATCTCTGGATTTTAACATTTGCCTTTGCTTTACAGATATAAATACAATCTTAGGGTACAACAGTACACAAAAGACCAAAGTGCAAGACATTTTGAACCCTGCCTTCCAACACAATCATCTCATTGTACTGAATGAATTCCTGCTAATGTCCAAAAACAAGCAAATCTCAATGTTTAAAGTAAGAGGAAAATGATTGATGAAGTAGAAGTAGGGAACACATTTTGTTTTCAACTAATATAATAAAATCTGAAAACCATAGTTTAAAAACAGTTAAAGGACTATAATAGAATTCCAATACTTTGCCGACGTAATGATTTAAATGATTTAACAGCTTTAAGTCAAGGAATGACATAAAAGTAATGAAGTTAAATTAAAACAGTTCAAAATAATGGACAGATTTTTTGATCAAAAGATTAAAAAGGTGGCTGTGTCTCAGTGGGTAGAGTCGTCGTCTTTCAACCGGAAGGTCGATGGGTTCGATCCCCAGCTCCTGCAGCGACATGTCTGATGTGTCCTTGGGTAAGACACTTAACCCCGAATTGCTCCTGCTGCTTTGTTGGTGGTGTATGAATGCGTATGAATGGGATTAGTTACTCCTGCTATGTAGTGAGTCCATCAGTTTTAACTAATTCCATTCATTCACATTCATACACCGCCGACGATGCAGCGGGAGCAATTCGGGGTTAAGTGTCCAAGGACACATCAGACATGTTGCTGCAGGAGCTGGGGATCGAACCCTCGACCTACCGGTTGAGCAGACTACTCCACCAACTGAGCCACAGCCCCCTCTAGGTGTGACATGTGGTGTAAAAAGTGCTTTTAGTAGTCCGAAGACTAGAAAAGTGCTAAACAAGCTCAAGTCCATTTAAAAGTCATGGACAGATAGTTGGAGATAGAGTGAATAAATGGTTGATATGAACATACACCATGGTTAGAAGGTTGAAATGTTCAAACGCCAACACTTACATTATGACAAAAACAATACTTGTTTTAAAACTAAAGTTTGGAAAACTTGTTATAATAAGAGTAGATGTATTTCTATGTAGGATATAGTATTAAATAATAAACATTTTAAAGTTTATTCTAATGAAAATATTTTAAAACATGACAGCAGCCGAAGATGAAGGGGTACAATGAGTTCACCGCGCAGCGCTGAGGGAATACAGCAGGAAAACATTGGTTGAGATGATCACAGTTGTGACTGGAGCACAACAACATCATCAGACACCCTCACTAGAAAGTTCAGCTGTTGGTTGAGTTCTTTTCACTACGTCTTTCAAAACAACAGTGGGCGGTAACTAGGTCAACAATACACAAGCATACAAACACCTTACTCTATGAATAATTCACCACAGCCCCTCTTATTTAAAGGGAAGTTTTTGTTTACTCAACACCTGATTACCCACAGTGGGGCTGACTTATCAGCGGGGGAAACTGTCGCTGAGCACATTTAATAATGTCTCACATGATGTTCCTGCAGTGGATGGATTAAATTTACCCCCATCTCCTGTCAAATACCAACCTCTATTTTTACATCAAACACAGTCAGTACAGTCTTCATTTGACTGAAGAACATTTCTCTTAAAGTGCGTATTTGGGTCTCGAGAGATAGGATAGTTTTGACATTTTGCACAAAGTTTTTTTTCTCTTCAATAGTTAGAACCGAGAAACTTTTTAATCATACTGATACACAAGGTTAGAAAACTCAACATGAATCAAGAAAAGTAATTCAAAGCCACTTCTATCTATAATTTTATAATGTGTCTTAGGTCTTTTTTTTGTGATGGCTGCACAGCCTCTGACCTCAGAGTTGAGTTCTCAGGTCTATTATTGAACAGGAAGCCGAGCCCTGTTGAAGCTGAATGAATCATTTACAAAGCAAGTCATATTGTGGCCACACTGCTGGACTCAGATGATAAAAAGCTTGGAAGTCTTGAAAACTTGGGAAATTTACATATTAGTCAAGAGACAAGGGATATTGGATGGGAATATGCAGTTTATATAGACAATGTCACTGAGGTACAAGGATTCCTATTTCACAGTGGCAAGTGGGATTGTGCACCTAATTACAAACACTTTTCTTGTCCCTGGCAATCTAGTTATGGAGATGCAAAGGACTTTATGTTTGCATAAAGGTGTCCTTGGTTGTATTGATTTTATTCAGTTTTGTTCTTCACGACCACTTACCTGAATATAGTGTCAACAATCAGGAAGTTTTTGTCTTTTGCAGTCAAAAATTGAAAAAGCATTCAACAATAATGTTTTTCTTTGGCAGCATTTATTATAAAATGTGTGGTGTGATGCTACAGTATCTTGTGATCTTGGTTATTGTTGTTATAGCGACTTGTTTAGGACAAATTTATTTCTGCCCTATTCGTCAGTTTCAGGATAATGGCTGTCTTTTCTCTACGTTTGGCCATTCTTTTTTTTATCAACATTGTTTATTCAATGTAATTTCTGAAAATCCAGGAATTTAACGACACGGCCGAAAAAGAAGTAAGTCGAGACAGGTGAGGAAACACCAGCAGCTTAAGGGTTAAAACTTCACAGTAGACCTTATTCAAAGAAAAAAAAAACAATTATTACTCAGTCCTTCCTTTGGAAACATCCCCAAATGTTTAAAACAGATTTGATGTGTCAATTCAGACCTACTACACTTACAGTAGATGTCCCGTTTTCCATCCAACTCTAATGATTGTTAGAGAGGAGAGCCAGAACTGCAAAACTAAGGTCCAAGTTGAAACAAACTTATGCTTGAAAAGGTATTTTGCACAAGGTCATCTGGAAAGTTTGCACAATCCTCAGTAATGAATGCAAGTAGTTTTTTTTTTTAATATCCGCAGCTTAATGAACACTTCCTTTGTTGTTAGCTGTTCATTAAGGACATGTTTTTTTTGTGAAAGGGCAGCCTCAGTGCAACACACCACAGAGGGATCTGCACACTCAGTGTTTTCCCTACCTGCACTATTATAATCCATGCACCAAGCCTCTGTCCCTACTTCATCAAATATAATTGTCTTAACAAACCTCGTGTGCCCCACATTACCCTCCACCCCCCCGTCACCTTACTCTTTTATCCTCTGTATGCCCCCATTTCTCCCCTCTTCAAGCTCTTTTCTTTCTAAATCTTCCTCCATTTATTTCTTCCCAACCCCCCCTCTTGTTTACCTTTTGCTTTTAAACTTTCAAATCCCTCTGCTGTTCTTCTTTCCTCTCCTTGCCTTCCTTATGATCTTAGTGTTGTACACATAGCCTAGCAGTGTTTTGAGAAGCACACAACTTTCAAACTGTGAACAGTGAATAGCAGCACATATTTTCATACGTACATTTCTAACGCAGCTCCTAACGAAAAACAACCATTGACTCATAAAATCCCTGAAAGAGTGGAATTATCTCAGCTCCGGGGCAGAAGAAAATGTATGATTTAAGACTCACCATGTGCTTGAAGACACAATCGTGCAAAGCACATATCATTCCCAGTGGGAGGCTGCTGCATTCATCTCTTATAGTCATTCTTGCTTAAGAAAATTGTAAGTGGCTTCGTAGTGGGTGGCAGAGATAAAAGGTGGCAGAAACGTTCTGTATTTGTTTGCATTTATCAGCTAACACTGTTGAAGGGGAAACCTGATGAATAAATATTAGCTGCTAGCTCATACCGTTAAGGCTGGGGTGGCAGCAATCGGCCACCAGTGAAATGTTTTTCTGATTTTAATTCCTGTTTTGTTTTTTTTGCTGAAAAGTACTCAAGTGTGTTCAAGAATCAGCCTACTGCTTGAAAATTCTCTGACATCCACATTTACACACACACACTCTCTGCTCCATCCTCAGATTCTCCAGCTCTTCACATCTAGGAGCACTCCGCATATTTTAGCATGTATATGAATCTCATGATTTTTAATGGTTCTAATTGGCTGGAGCTCATTGCTCTGGAGTGGGCTTTAATCTCTTGTGTGCCGAGGCCTCGCCTAACCAGCTGAGGCAAAATAAATGCATCAGTACTTGTCTACATTTAACTCATCCGTGTTCATCCACCTCCCTGTTCTCTCTCTGCATGTGGCCTCCAACACCCGTCTAGAAAGTAAATGTGCTGTGAAAATTGCTACGTTCATAATGACAGTAAGGGATCACTGATGGCTACACCACGCTATTTTACTAGCTAGAGCAACTAAGACTTTCATGCATTCTGATATCTCAGGCACAAGGGGGAAAGAGGTGACAAAGAATTAGAGGTCAGAAAATGTAGCGTTAAATAATGTGAGTTGCTAACGACTCCAAAAATGGACAGGAAAGAAAGTTTCTGGGTTAAGATTTCTTTAAATAAAAACATGCTAGAAGTTTGTAATATTTTATAAGAACACCAATGTCCATCCTGCCCAAAAGAGATTATTGGATTAATATGTTCTAGTATCTGTTGTGCCTAAGTACAAAACACGTTTATATTAGAAATAAACATTCTTCAAGAAAATAATGGTATGTAACTTGAAGACATAGGTCATATTTTGAGTTTGCAGAAAAAAACTGAGAAGCCATCCCCCTCCTTCCTCCCCCCCAGAGGAGAGCAGTTGTGACGTGGTGTGAACATGCTAATGGTCTCACTTTCTCTGCCACACCTGGGCCACACACACATACCGAATAAAAACATAGAAACACAGAAGAGAAGGCAGCAAAATACATGTCAGAAATAAGATGTTGATAACCAAAAGGCAGTGCAACTATCAGCTTCAGAATAACATCAAATTTTTCAATCGTATTGCTCTTTGAAACTGATTTGTTTCACTCTCAAATTCGCCCTTTAAATCTAACTCGGTAAAATCAATTGCAGGGCTGTTTTTTTAATTTAAGACACCTAACATCACAGCATACTGAGAAACTGAAGATGAGCTTAATTAAGACAGGATAAGAAAGACTTCAAGTTTGCAGTATCACACCAAAAAAAGCTCTGTGATTTTGGTACGTGCCGAAGAGGTTTGATCATCCGTGGATATACAGTGGCTGGTCTTCTTCTCCACGTGTGGAGCAATTCGTCACAGAGGGACCAAATTGCAAATGTTAGTATGATGCATAAATATAATGGAAATATCCATTAAAAGGCTGAAGAATAGGCATTACGATCGCAGTCATTTTCACATAAAGATATGCTAAATTAATTTAGCCCAAATGATAAAAAGTAAGTCCATTTAGAGGTATGGGCTCGTCATTGTAACTATTGGGTTTGGTTGCTACTCCATGTTACACCAAATTTAAAACAATGCAAACTCAAGAATTCTGACTACACGAGTCAAACATGGAATCTATTGACAAAAAAGGGTGATAAATGCAATAAACGACAGAAACTAACAGGATATGTGACTGTAAAAGGAGAAGGGCTACTGTGGGCGGCAGTAGCTCAGTCTGTAGGGACTTGGGTTGGGAATCGGAAGGTCGCCAGTTCAAGTCCCGGCACGGACCAACTCCAGAAATTGGTCTGGTAGCTGGAGAGGTGCCAGGCCACTTCCTGAGCACTGCTGAGGCGCCCTTGAGCAAGGCACCCACCCCCCCCCCCCCCCCCACAAGCCCAGGAGCACCCGCCGTGGGCAGCCCCCTCACCCCGAGACCCCTCCATTAGTGCATGTCCACAGGATCCTGTTTGTGCATGTGTGTGTATTTCAGTTCATGTTTGTGTAGCATGTTTACTAGACAGAGTTTAAAAACGAATTTCCCCTCGCGGGATCAATAAAGTATAAATTCTTATTCTACTTATAAGGTTGACTGTTCGGGGTTACCTCCATGTTGTGCAGCTAACTTCAAACTAAAAGGCCTCAATCAAGTATCCTATCGGTCTTCCATATTAATGCCATTGACTTTTCAATTTTAATATATAAAATATATATATATACAAATATATTCACACCTTCATGGACTTTGAATCAGAGTTACAGTATTTGCAAGTTTAAGAAAACCTTAGCTAAAGCTAATCTACCCACTTTTTAATTTGAAAAAAAAAGAAGATAGAAGTAGAAGATATATACATTTATTATAGAGAAAGGTCAAAAGAAATGCTACTCTGGTATGTTTTTTTTCTGCCTTTTCCATGTTCATATCAAGTTTCACCAAAATGGATTATAGAGATGAAAATCTTTTTTTTATTTATTTTTTTAACATTTATTTTTGGTGCTTTTTGTGCCTTTAATGTAGAGATAGGACAGAGGATAGAGTTGGAAATCAGGGAGTGAGAGTGTGGGGAATGACAAGTGGTAAGGGAGCCACAGGTTGGATTTGAACCTGGGCCGCCAGCTTGGAGGACTATAGCATCCATTCATCAGGCACGCGCACTAACCACTAAGCCTCCAGCGCCCCTATGACGAAAATCAATTTTGAGTTCATGTTAAAATGAAAATTCCTTTGAAGAAGAAACATATTAATTATGACCTTAAAGCTGCTTGCCTCTGTGGTAAAATGGTGATGTCTGTCAGGATAAAAGAAAAGGCTTATGGCCTCTAGAAGGTGAGGGCAAACATATTTTTCCCCAAAACATTGAATATAAAACGTTCAACTGTAGAATAGTTCAGTATAAATATACTTGAGTGACAAGCTAAATGCATGGCTTCTGCTTTTCAAAGACTTGCAAAAAGTCTTCTCAGCCACGTTGATGTGAGCAGGTGATTCTTCTTTCCATTCCTGTTTAGCAGTTGACACTTCATTAACCCATTGGATCGAGGTCACATAGTGTGATGTATGTCAAATACACAGTCATGCTCACATCCCATCTGCTGAATGAATCATGGATTGAGCAGTATATGGCGGAGCTATGGGTCACATTACATCTGCCCTGTGAGATATGTCTATGCATGACAGAAGGAGGCAGTGTGGGAGGAGACTCGATTTGCTGTATAGAAAAAAAAAACATTTTCTCACATATACTTGGCTGCAGATGGACACATTTGCATTTGCAATTACTATATGTGCTGAAACACAGGGGCACATAACAGGAGCATCCTGTGAAAAAAAAAAGTAAACCGGTGTGTAGGCCCAATTTTTTTTTTTTTAATGTTGGAGTTGAATGTAAACCCTAATGAGAAGAACACACAGCTCCAGGAAGTTATTTCTGTTCAAAGAATGTATTATCCGAAGTGATGAGGACCGTTTTCGAGGTCGCTCCTGCTGGAAAACACTCCAGACGCCTGTGTGTGCCCGCCCCAAAAAGTCTCTCTTCTTGTTCTAATTGCTGCTTCCTAAAGTGCTGGTAGCTGACAGTTTCACACCTGGTTTGACAAGCGGAAGGGGAGAAGTGGGGTAGAGATGGGATGAGGGGTGAGAAGAAAGAAAGGAAGGTGGGTGGGTGGGTGGAAAAAAAAAAAAAGAAGGTGAAGTTTATTCTTACAGACTGAATGTCAATACTGTTACCTTCCAGGGTAATGCTGCAAGCTGCAGTTTCCCTCTCCTTTTGTGTTTATGAGCACAGCAGCACCCTGCTACTCTGCCGCATTCATCTTATTAATCCTCACTGTTTTAAACATCAAACTCCCCTACATGTTCCCACACTACTATTTCACTGTGTCATATAACATTTATTCCCCTTGAGAATATTTGTTCTGGACTGTTTCCAGAAGTTTAACAGGAGATAGAAGGAAACATACTGCATAGAAACACCTCACCAACCAACACATTACGACATCACGACAACACAGCTTCTATGTGGACGTTTGCATTGTGCATACACTTGTGAAATATTGCACAACCCCATTGGCGAGCATGACATTTCCTAAAGAATCTTGATGGACAAAGTCAGCTATGAATAATTGTAGCCTCATCTTCCAGGATGCAGTAAAAAAAGAACATATGAAGGTTGCAATTCTTCTACAACCACGGCACAATCCTTAAAAAGTACAACTTTGATCATATTCATCTTTTTCAGTGATGTGAGGGTTTAGGCAGTTATATTTAAACATTTCATATACACATGTTTCTGCTTTGCTGGCAGGTTTTGATTCATACCCCATTCACATTCATTTTGTTAGTCATATAGTTACTCAAATACCTCATAAAACCCTACTTAAAAAAACGGAAATATGCCTTTTAAGTCTTTGGATTGTATTTTTAAAGACAGTTGTGCACCACATCTGGCCCCAGAGAACGATCACAAGTCAGTTGTTACACTCTGTTTAACTGCCATTGATCCACGGAGCCCAATCTGACCACATGCCTGCAGGGCTTCAACCCAGCTGTCAGTCTCCGTATGGCTAGCTTTTATCAATACAGTTTATGGCTCTGGGCTTCAGCTGGTGACTCCTACCTGCAAACTCCCATGCACTCTAACAAATGATTTGTAACTACTGTGGGCACCAAAGCGACACTATGTGTAAGTGATAGGATTAGTGGGTGGTTTAGTTGCTGTGTATATTTGTATGCGTTGTTTTATTGAAAGAACTATCTGTACTTTGGTTGTGTCGTTACAGAGAGAGATTGCAATCATTGAGAAACTGTTTGCAAAAAGGTCAACAACACCACAGGCAAAATGACTGAAGTGTGTGTGTTTTGGAGGAAGCACCATTCTTCAAGTGTGTGAACGGGAACAGCTCATGTGTAAATGTGCGGCAGTACTTGATGACTGATTGCATATTATCTTTATTATGTTTTAGTCCCTGGAGATGCATTATACTTTATGTAAACATCACCACTGGGAAATGGTCGTTTGTTACCTCACGCTCCTTTTCACCAGCCTAAATCTTTCTACTCTTTCTCTTTTCTTTTCTTTCTGAGTCATTATAATTTTTGGAATGAGCCAATTTAGTAGAATTTGCAGCCACTGCAAGCTTGAGTATTCCTTTACCATAGAAGATGTGTCCAAAAGCACGGCATTGATTGTCTATTTAACATTCCTAATAGCATTGCAAGCAACGTGTGGTGTTCATCTCACGGATAAATAGGCAGAAATAATCAAGATTTCTGAAGTCAGTTTTTTTTTCAATAAATAATGATAATTAAAGTTGTTCAAGTAGTTGAGATCTCTTTTCTCTGAAGGATAAACTCTATGACTCATATGGTGTCTGTGAGTCGGTGACATTGTCACAAGAATTTGCAAGAATCTTTTTTTTTTCTACAATCAATTGTTTTTTTTTTCTACTTTGTCGCCCATCAGTGTTTACTGGAGTGTGTGGACTGGATTGATGGGTGTTTCAGACTTGCAGTACTTAGTGCTGTTGCCTGACAGGGGCCTTTATGAGTGGAGTTTGCATGTTCTCCCCCGTGCTTGTTTCTGTGTCAGCAGTGTGAATGACTCCATTTCTGTCTAGGGTGTAACCCGCCTTTCTCCCAATGACAGGTCTGATCCCCCCCCCCCCCCCCCCCCCCCCCTCCCCCCATGACCCCACATGGAATTAGCTATATTGATTCTCTCCATGGATAACCAGGTCTATTCAGATGACAATCATTTCAGCGAGAAGTTACCTTAGCGCTTTCACACTTGCAGAAACCTCCTGAAAAACTATATCCCAGAGGAGTTGTATGTGTGAACGCAAACAGCCACATTTTTCGCTCTGACTTCACCCGGAGTTTCTCCTGCCAGCCCCCTTTGTATTTTTTTCCCGTCTGACAGGGATAGTCTCCAGCTGTGAACAGCCAGGTCAGGAGAATCTCCTAAGCAGTCCTCCCGAAATGATTCTGATATTATCCTGAGTGCATATATGAAAACAGCTCTTGATACGACAGTCACAGTCCTGCAGTTATGAGAGCAAATATTTGTGTTTGCAGTCTATAGGCTCATAATAATCTCTTTCATCATTTTCTGTGCATTGATTAAAATCCCCACTTTTAATACGAAAAAGAAAAAAAAAAGTGTGTGTTTGTATTGTGCACAATCTACGACCACAAAACACAAAAGATGACAGACGTGAATGAGTCCGGAGTGCCAGAGGGAAACTAACATAATGAACACACCCACAGGCAACAGACGCAACAGGGTGAACGCCGCAGTACACTGGAGCTTCCGGTGGATGATGGTCTAGTTAGCAGCAGTCTGAGTCATTCCTTCTCTCTGTTCAAATGGAAACACAGTGTAGCTTCTCGTCTGACATCGGTTTGGTTCGTATTAGGTCAAACCGTTCTTCAAATAATATTTGATGTGCTACTTTTAACGCACACTGCTTTTTTTTTCTTTTCTCTTTCCACTCGTGGGGATGTTTGATTGTCATACTTTCCATCTTTTTTGCATTAGTGTTATGGTTCGGACCGTATGACGAGATCGTTGGCGTTTGCCAAGTTTGCGGCTGCACTTTGTGAATATGTGTGTGTGCTGTGTGTGTGTGTGTGCGCATGTCAGTATCAATGTGTTTTATTCCTTCAGTTTGATTGCCCATATTTGTGGCTTTATAGATGATGTCAGCATTGCGTGCCTTGTAAGCTTGTGTTGACGTTGTGTTTGAATGTGTGTGTATGTGTGTGTGTGTGTGTATGTGTTTGTATGTGTGGGTGTTTGGAGCCGGCATGAGGCAGGTTTCGGGGGCCAGCGTGGTGTGGCCTTCCTCCAAAGCCCTGTGGCTGTTGAACTTTTATGGAGAGTCAAGCACTGCACAGACCTTTCAGTCTTCATGATCTACATCGCAAACACACACATCACAAAAGCGCACACACACACACACACACACACACACACACACACACACACACACACACACACACACACACACACACACACACACACACATAACCAGCAGCCCCAGCCTTCATTAGAAGCGCCACCAGTAGCCAAGCCTGCAGCCTGACACTTCAAAGAACACTCTCTCTCTCTCTCCCTCTGCCCCCTCTCTATTCTGTGCTCGCTCTTTCATTTTTGGGGCTTGTTTTCTTCCTCTGGCGCTTTATGGTTTGCCTAATAATTCCCCTCGCTCGTCTACAATTTCTCCTGCTTATTTTCCTCCTGTCCTGTCATGAGAATGTTTTCTTCACTAAACTTGAGGGGAAACACTGATCTTTCTAAAGCAGTACCACAACAAAGATCTTACTTTGACTTTCAAACACTTACCTTTATTTACTTAGATAGCTTTGAAAACGTTGTAGCGTGCTTCTCCTTGGAGGATTGCTGGAGTCACTGCGGTCTCTGCCTGCTCATACCAAAAAGATGCGAAACCAATTCATTTATCATTAATAGCTCAAAGCACAGTTATTCTTTCATTATTTGGACTTTGATTCAAAAGAGTAAATCTGGGGTATCCACTCAACTATCGCTACAGAACCCTGATGATTTGGAATGGCTACATGTAGGGTCTGATCACGGTTGTTTAAAATGCAGGTGTTGGGTGATAAAGAGTGGAACGGTATTTGTGTTCTTCCTGTCCTGGTTTGGATGTCACGGTTTGGTCATGCAGTCATACGATTCATTTACTGAGCGGAGGCAGTACCCACACCCCAATCCAGGTGGCGGTAAAGCTCGTAACTGTTTGCAAACTGCTTTTAAACAACAGACAAACAAGAAGCGGACTCAACAAAACACACAAAGAGGTACAGTAAGCAGTACAGGTAGCAGCCTGACACTGCAGAGCTACAAGACCAACCTGCATCAGTTGTTGGTTCTCAGTGCAATATTTCATTAGATCCACATTAAACATGTCAGCAGTAAACTGCATCATGAGAGGTGCCGACCACCGGAGCTAGGCGAAAGAAAACAGTCCAACAACTTATCATGCTTTTTTTAAACAGCCTCTGATTGTGAAAGCAAGACAGCCGAGCATTTGTGAGCGCATGCAGGAGTAGAGGACCCAGGCTTAAAGTGTGTATTAAAAGTGCTCAAGCTTTTCTTACGATGTAGGCTACTATCCCGTGTGCACATGAACCAGTCCGTGGTCTCTACTCTTTAAGGCGTGTTTGAGCATAACCGCTGAACGAGCTGTTCACACTGTGTGGCCGCACACTTCATAAATCATAAATATGATACATCTTTCCTTAAGGCACATGTTTCATTTTGTATTGTGTTTGAAATTGTATTAATTTCACATTTTCACTTCAGGAGATGTTGTTCTTTTCTGTGCTGCTTTTTATTTTGCATCTTTTTGTTTTGTTTTCTTCTTTTTTTTGATGAATGTTTAATACACTACAGGCTGTACCAACCATCACAGGTATATATAAATAACACAAGATGGAACAAACTGTAACATGCATTACTATCAGTTCAAATAAAATATGGCTTTTCCTGTGACGTTTTGCTGCTTCGTTCCTGTTGAACCGAACTTGTTCTGAACCGTGACCCCAACACCGAGGTACAAACCAAACCGTGACCCCTGTGTAGCCTTCCATTACATCCATACATATGATACAATTGTTACAAGTGCTATCTGTTTGAACATAAGAAAAAAATAAGATTTGATGTGTTTTTTATGGGTCAAGGTACAGTCCAAACAGCTAACTTTTCAGTCAATGACAAAAAATACTTAAAGCTTCTGTTGTCCCCTTATGTGAACCATTTAGGAGCCAGGACAGCAACTGTTGTCATTTGTTTGAGTTCTAGATTGGTCCCCACTCACGGTGAGAGGGTAGCACGCCAATTTGCAGCATCAGAGTGTAGTGGATATAGGCAGGGTTGTATGGTTGGAGCATATTCTGGAAGACAGAGCAGTAGTAGTATTTGTGTGGGTGAACAATCGGAAAAGACAAGCCATGTTGCTGCATTTAGATGAGATAGAGCTTGGATGGCACATCAGCCAGGAGCAAGCTTCAGTAGTCTTTACCTGAGATGACCAGAACCTGGATCACAACCTGTGCTCTCCCATGGACGAGGAGGTTTTGTCATAATAGAGAGATCTTGTCACTGCAAAAACTCAAATCTAAGCAAGTGTTTGTGTCTAACTTCTAAACAACAATATCTAGTCAAACTTATTATAAGCCATATTTATCTGACAAGTCCAGCAAAAAATATTATATCAGGATGTAAAACAAAAAGGCCTGAATAAGATGTACTAACTCATTTTCACTCACTGTAGGGTGTTCAGGCCTTATTTTTGGCAGATTAATGTGATTTACAATAAGTGTAATTCATTATTATTAAATTGTATTTGCATAGATTTAAAATTTGCAGCAGTGTGGATGGGCAATAGCCTGAAAGAAGGAGGCGCTCAGAGATGTTAGAATTAAGCTGGGGCGCTGGTGGCTCAGTGGTTAGTGCGCGCGCCCCACGTATGGAGGCTGTAGTCTTTCAAGCGGGTGGCCCAGATTCGAATCTGACCTGTGGCTCCTTTCCCGCATGTCATTCCCTACTCTCTCTCCCTGGTTTCCAACTCTATCCACTGTCCTATCTCTCCATTAAAGGTACAAAAAGCCCAAAAATAAATCTTTAAAAAAAGAAAAAAAAAAGAGCTTTATTAAGATATGATGAGATTTGTGTTGCCTCTTGGAAACCAATCTGGAAAATGTCTTTGCTTTGGCCTCCACAACAACAGACAATGGTCATTTCAGAAGTGGACCTGCTGCGTCTTCATTTGATTCTGTCAGTTGTCTGCTATAAACATGAGTTACATTGATAAAAGTGTCAGAACAGGGTGTTGTATTTTGATATTTGTCTGGATTCACTTTGCTGTTCCTGAATTTGACTTTCTCCTCCTCATGCCAGAGGTCAAAACTAAACGTATAGAGATGCAGGATTTTCATCACTGGGCAAGCTTTTCACAACACAAACACAAATACCAACATGTTTTTTTTTTTTCTTACTGTTCTACAGTTTTCTCATGTTCCCCTGTCTCGCTGCTATTTTTATATCATGTGTGTCTTTGGCTTTCTGTTTTATATGGTTACAGAACACATGCAAGCACACACAGAGGAGAGATAGAGACACATTCACAAGCTTAGCTCTGTATATGTCTTTGGAAGTAGCAGTGGGGTAACAGAGCCCTGTTTGGCTGCTGACCAGATACCAGATATTGATTGATCCTTGTGTGGATTATTCCCGAGGAAATACAGCCCCACTGCAAGTGCTGCTGCCACATTTAATACGCTTAAGTTTTATTCCCCAGAGTCAGTTTCAATATGAGTGGACAGATAATGCACATCATGATTCTGCATGCATCAAAGTTTTTCTGATGGATTTTTCTGCTTGATTCGTCCATCGATGAGTCACAGTTGTGCATGATAACAAGCCTGGCTGAGCATAAAACAGGCTGCAAGCTGGATAGTGATTAAGGAGTAATAAAGGGATGAGGATTTTAGTTAATATATGTTCTTACCAGAGGAAGCAAGTATTGTCATGTTGGAATGTGTTTTTTAAAGTAGAGCTGTCAAACTAAACACATAAATTGTGATTAATCACTAAATTTTATTATTATTATTATTTATTATTCACATTTTTAATTGCAGGTTTAAAATTCCATTATGCCGCATTTAACAATAAAAAAAAATGTAAGCTTTTATTTTGAATTTTTTGTACTGTATTTAGCGGAGAGTACTTTACTTACAGTTTGAATTCAACCCTGCTTTTATTTTGAAATAAAACAAGGACCTTCGAGTAGATTGAAGGTTACGACATTTACTCACCCACGGAAAAAGATACTAGTTACTGATCAAAGAGTGAATGAAAACAGCTCAGAAGGAACGTTAACAAAATGAAATGAGACATTTAAAGATGCAGCAGTGTTGTTCTTTTCCATCACTATGACTACAGGGAGACACTGCTGAGGCTTATCCAAGTTGCGCCTAAAGGGGCAAAATAGCATGTGATTAATCGTGATAAAAAAAAAATCATGCTTTAATTTTAGACCTTATTTTATTGTGATTGTTAATGCTGACAAAGTAAAGTCAAAAAAGTAAAGATTTCTCAAAAGTGCTTATGAGCATTGTTCAGCCTCGAGCCAGTCGCCATGTGCTCTCCAGCTGTGTGTATTCCTTCACAGCAACTTTGAGACTAAAGGAAAATCTCTGTCTGGCATTGACTCTGGGAGACCCCATGCGAGTGTGCGTATGTGTGTGTAGGTGTATCTAATAGGGGGTAGCCCTGTGACATGCTGCATTTCTGTTTTCCCACTCAGAAACACACCGGAGGGTATTGTAGTTCTGCTAATTGTACAGAATGCTGAGTCAAAGGCCTGCTTCCATGAGAGCGAAAGATTGTGGGGGGGGGGGGGGGGGGGGCTCAGAATTAGCTCAACTTTGAAAGTTTGGCCACTATTCCCCATTTTTTTCAATAACATTCCCCATCTCAGCCCCCAGCCAGAGGTGGTTTTGTGTGGTGTGTGTGTGTGTGTGTGCGTGTGTGTGTGTGATTGTATTGTTGTTGTGTATGAGTGCAAGAGCTTGAGGGTCTGGCACTAAGATGTCCAATTAAAACCAGTGCCGGCAGCAACGGACCAATGGGAGCAGGGCGCCAATGCACTTCTCCACTGTCGACGTAGTAACGCAAACCAGATGGGCAGTGTGTGTGTATATATGTGTATATGTGATTGTGTGTGTGTGTGTGTGTGTGCATTTGTGTTGGCTAAATTCTACTAGATGTGTTTTTGTAAATGCCTATTCGCTGATACACACTTTCTGCTTGTGCATGTAATGAACGTCTTTACCTTTTTGGAAAAAGAGATGCAGAGCTTGCAGATTTTTTTGTGTGAGAAGCAGAGAGTATAAGAAAGGTTCAGATAAGAACACGGTGACACATGGCTTTCCCTCATTCCCCTCAGCCACAATAGGCCCCCAGTCGCTTGTTCCTGAAATACAACACGTGCATTCATATTGTGCTTACTGAAGTCTTTTCTGGACTTTTGCCGGGGAGGGGGGGGGGGGGGGGGGGGAATTCTGATATCCCCTTATAACCGTCATCCAGCCTTTAGCATGGAGTGTGATGGCATTCAAGGTTTAGCGAAATGCTCTCAAGATTTTTGTCTAAATACTTTTTTCTTTCACTTATGTGGATTGTTTTAGAGCTAAAATGAACAGAATGAAGTTCATAAGTTTACAAAGTAAAAATACAAAGATACATCTTGTATTTGAAAACTTTCAAATACAATGAATAAAGCAGGGTCAACATTCAAAAAACAAAACGAAGAAGGATTTTGATTAGTGACTTTTGAAGGAACACACTGGCTGGAAAGTACAAGGAATCCTCCTATGACTTCAAATGGAACATAAACAGATTTCAAATTGATCAAGCAAAAAAAACAACAATGTTACAAATTCCTTGAAAATTACAACTGATTTGTATACAATTTGATCAGCTTAGTTCAGGCTGAAATACCAAAACAACGGAATGAATTGCCAAGACCTTTCTTGGAGACATTCAACCAGGGGATGAATCCTGTTGCTCAGTGGTGAAGGCAGTCGTCTCTTAACCAGACCTCCGGGGGTTTGATCCTCGGCTCCTGCTTCATATATCGAAATGTCCTTGGGCCCTGGACCCTGAATTGCTCTCGGTGCTAAGCTGCTGTCTTGTGAATGTGTGTGAATGGAATGGTACCATTGGATTGGTTGGGCACTCTCAGCCTCTGCCATCAGTGTATGAATGTTCTGTGTATGGGTGAATGTGACATGTAGTGTAAATGCACTTTGAGTAGTCAGAAGACAAGCCCAGTCCATTTACCAAACAGCTAAACAGGAAGTTGTATCTGATTTTGATTCTGTTCATAATGATGACTATGTTGATTGATTGTCTCCTCTCACAACATGTACTCACAGTATAATTTACACAATAGTTCCCTGATATTCTTTATGCCGAGATGTCCCTTTTGCAATGTGATGTTTTAAAGAAAAGCTTCTTGGGTCTGAGTTGTTGTGTATGTTTATTGATTCCCCTCATGGAAGGGTTCACTGAATGTGGCAGATTTCATTAGATGATCGACGGTTTGAGAGGTATGTATTGAGGAGCAGTTCAAGTGTGAAGCAGGCAACAAAGCACGTGTGGAAATAAGCAGCAAGCTCTCCTGTGATCACCGGGGAGAAGTTGTGCAGAGGATGATGCAGAGCTGGATGTACAGAAAGAGACAGGCGTTGAAAAGGAGGGAGAGGGATGAATGGAGACAGATAGAAAGTGACAGTCAGACAAAGGGGCGGAGGGATTCGAGACTTCATCCTCAGTCTGTGGTTTCTCATGATCAATTTGAGGAGACGAGTACCTGTGAGATTGCGAAATTGGAATTTGTTATTATTGATTTTGTGTCTGCCTTTTTGGTAAATTATGTCTTTTGCATTGGTGCCAGTGTTTCGTTTTTTTTTTTCCATGGGTGTTTCTTAAAGGTGGTGACTAGTTTTATCTTGACCATTACAGCATATCAGCTTCTCCCATGGGAATGGTGTCCATTTGTACATCCAGTTAATGAGATATTGATCAGAGCATACCACGATTCCATCAAGGTATATCATGGGATATTGTCCTTTTAAAAGGATGTGTGTGTGTGTGTGTGTGTGTGTGTGTGTGTGTGTGTGTGTGTGTGTGTGTGTGGCCTTTTTGCATTCATGCATGTAGTAGCATTGATTTAGTAATGGTCGTAAACTGTGTTTTCCTTTTCAATAAATGTGAGTGCAAAACAGTACCATCTGTGCAAAACTGTCTATAGGGGCATCATTGAGGTTGAAATCCTCACTGATAAGAGATTTCATTAGTCAAAATGAGAGATTATAAAAGGAAAGGGAGAAGAGTTAACACTTTAGTGCCATTTTGAGGAGAACTGAGACTGAAAACTGCTCCTGTGACCTTCACTTTGCAGGGGAACAGGGATGCCCACAGTGGATAAAGGGCTGGCTCTTGAGACAACGTTTCATTTGTCTGTTATGGACTATTGTAGAAACATGGCATTTGATTATGGTGGATACTGTGCACGTGACCCACTTCCTACTTTGAAATATACGAAAAAAGCTCATAATATTGTAGACAAACTCAAGGCTTATTTGTAGGCCTTGATGCACTCATATTGTAAATATCATATTTCATTAATGGCAATTACTCTTTCAAAAGATACCCATATCTTCCTGACAAACTTCTCTTTTCTGTATTTCTTGCCCATTGGGGGCTAAAAACATCTGCCTGTCGGTCAACAACTATGATATGAAAGCTGCGACATCAACCCGAAACAAGTTGTGGATCAGACAGCTGAAGCAAGTTTAATAGTATCGCTAAGGCTGCATCATAATTGGCTGATAATACTCTGTCATTTCACCATTGTGGGTGTGCCATAATGTTTTCACGTCGCATTTTGTACATTGATGTTGTTAAAAAAATAACTCAGTCCCAGTTTATCTGCTCCATCAGAGCTGTGTTGACAGGTATTTATTCAATTTGATTAACAGTGTTAAAAACAAGTGGCAATATGGGGACTTCATTTCTGTTGTTGTAAATAAGTTCATGACATCATGTTGTGTCATCTGAGTTTTTTTCCCCTGTTTTCTGTAAGTTCATGTTCATGCTGAACACTGTATAAAGTAAAGGCAAGCTACACATAGAATCACGCAAAGACAGTGTTTCTACATGAAATGTTTTTTGTGAGTCGACAACCCTGATCAACCATCTGCAGTGGGAAAGCATCTGCTGTGACTGCAGAGAGCACAACACACATCAGCCAGCAGATTGATCTACACATGTCCAGCCCAGAGTTGTAGTGGGCATTCCCCTATATGAGAAGGAATCCTGTACGTTTCCTTTATGGGGAATGCAGATCCCTAGGGAATTGTTGGGGACCCTTTGACTCTTTCAGTAAACTCTACATATTTGGTAATAAGAAGTGACAACATTTTCTGAACTAGGTTACCTTCAGGAGGCAATAAAGAGAGGAGGCTTTTCACCCACACATATTAAAGTAACTGAAGGAAGGTCCCCTGTGCTTATGAGTTGATTTAAAAAAAGAAATCAAAGAAGAACTATTCCATAAAAATCAACATCCCCTCATCCTGTCAACTGCTGCACACCCTTTTCAGCTTATTATCCTGCTAGGTTTCAGAGTTTCCGACAAGCTTGACTGTAAACCCCAAAGCTTTATGGGAATCCTCTGTTAATTAGGATTCACCTAGTGCAAGGCAGATTTCTTTTCTGAATCTGGCTTCTCTGTGTGGAAACAAGCGCTTGTTGAGCTAATGGAACAGAGAGTTTTAGTCTCTAAGCACGTTTCAATCCTGCAGTGGAAGTGCACTGTAAGCCTCGGGCCCCCACGGCTTTATACCTGCTGCCTCCACATCCCTGCTCTGAGGTAGCTGCCCACACACATTTACTACTTGTGTCGAAAAGACAGAAGACGTATTGTGGTGATGCTGTGGCACATAGAAAAGTTGGCACCCAGTAATTTCCATTAAACAGTTGGAATTTGTGGGCTGTTCTTTTTGTTTGATGAAAGAGTTATTGATCAAACATGAAATGCTGAAGATGAAATTGATTAACGGTTTAGTGCAAGTAGATCTGCATAAATGGTGAATCATAGCAGGTGCAGGGGGAAAAATGTGTTTCCATGCTGCATAAACTATAGCCTAAGCCTACCCACACTAGGTATTTCCCAGAATAGCAATATCTATGAAACACTGAGTGCACATGTGCAGATAAATGGCCTCCTTCTTCTGTTTACCTCGGAATAAAAGGATGCCGGGATTAAGCCGCCCATTCCCCTCCTTCCAAACCACAGATTGTGAATGAAAGAGAGATGGGGAGAGTGATAAAGACATACAAAGTCCCAGAGGAAAAAAAGTGGACCAGCAAGTTAATGAGAATCCTGGCTGGACTGCAAACAGGAATTGATTACCGCTGCCGGAGCGTCAGGGGATACTTAACTCTGACAGGAGGACAATGTGTGTTTGTCTGCGTGGGCAAGGATATGTGTTTATCCTATGGTCAAAAGGCTGTCTCGTCCATCCTGTGTACTTGTCACTAAATCGACAGTCTCTAATCATATTTTTGTCAGGATAGATGGATTTTTAAGGTTTTTGCCAACATACATGTTTTGCTGTTTCATTTCTTCCTACAACAAACCAGCGGAAGAATCAGTTGTGTGCAAACTATGCGATGCCTATTGTGTTAGCCCTGTCATCTCATGTTAGCAGGAGCTAGCTAAGTCTCCTGAGGGACCCGGTGTGACATTTAGACATGGAAATGGAGCCGGGCCCCTGATGATCAATTTGCTCTTTTGTGCCACCGCAAATAAGCATAGCCCATAGACCAAGACATACACCGAGACGGTTTCACTAGAGTGTGCCTGTGGGAAAACCTCTGATGAATGTAATTATTCAGGTAATTACCTGCACATAGATATCGAAAACGCACGTCACAGGTAGCAAATCTGACTTTTAACAATATACATATTTCAGTAATGACGGCAAGCATGACAAAAACAATAAGTCATAGTGAAAGTGTATGCCCAAACTTAAGGTAGCAACAGTTTGACCTTTAAATAATTTGTATAACACTATCACTTTATTAGCATCCAATCATGCAGTGACACCCTCCCTCCCCAACCCCTTCAAAGCTAACAGCCCTTTTAAAGTTAACAAAGAAGCCTTCAGCTCCTATTTGAGGATGGATCACTCATTTGAAGGTCTGTACGTGTCTTGTGCTGTCTGATCCTTGGGAATTAGCAGCAGTCAAGCAGCCTCACTGATGTTAATTTGAAACAACTTAACAGGGTTAGCCTAGCTACTGCTGGCACCTCCAATTAAGAGCAGTGGAAGTCAATGAAACAGCACCTACTTTCAAAAACTACCGTACTTTCAAAAATCTCCTCAATGAGGTCACTTTTGTGTTGTCTTTTTTAAAATTGGTTTAAGCTTATGTAGTCTGTGTCTGGACAGTTAGATTTGAGCATTTGTCCTGTTGGTTTTTCACGTGTCCTTATTTCAACTGGACTGTTGTGTTTTTATAAGCTCTGTCAGTGAACAGTATGAAGAGTCCACCGGATGTTTAAATGTTTTTCCAAATTCATTCTGTAAATATACTTCCACATAACTCCAGTACAGCTTTCCAGTCATGAGTCATTCTTTTTCTGCATCACAGACTACAAGCGTTTGGTGGCTTATGTGGGAAGCTGGTGAAATCTAGACCAGACACCTGTAGTATTTTACAAGGGGGAAACACATACTTGAGAAACCAATAAGAAGTTAAGAAAGCTAGGTCTGGATGAACTTTTTGTCACAGGAAAGCCCTGATGGTGTCAGAGCAAATTTATCAGCAGGCCAAATTCATCCAATTGTGGGGAAGTGAGAAAAATGGTCAGAAAGTAATTTTGCATTTTTAAGAATCTTTTTAAGGTATACTGACTTTGTTTCAGGTACATATTGTCTACTATATTTGGTGTTTCTGAGACCAAACAAACATAGCTCTTACTTAGACCATGCAATGATCACAGGTAATCACTGTTGCATTGGAAAATTACTTTTTGTACCCAAGGAAAACCGGTCTGATAGAAATGTTTTCTTGTCTGATTGTGTGGTCAGTTTGTTTTTCACTTATGTTAGTTTAAGTGCCATTATTGAAGTTGCCATCCTCACTTCAGTGTAAAGGTGTCATTGAATGGTCTTGATTTACTGAAACTAAGAAAATGAATACTATCAAGATACTAATTCTGTTGGCCGTCAACAGCAATTTCATTTATGTACATTCCAGTTAAACTGTGGGAAATGGCCCCTTCAATTGCTACCTGGGCCATGCACAGACAGATTCTTGCAATAAAGCAGGGATCGAACAGAATCATTGTTCTGAAGAGGAATTTGGAGTGAAATGAAAGCGTTTGATTTGGCAGCCTATCCATGTTCCAACAATCACCTGTTGTAATACTATTTGTGTTGTGCCTGACAAATATTGTTGAATTGTAAAAGGTTGTCGTAAAAGAAGGCAAAATCAGTGTTCTCCTTAGCGTGGCTTAACCTCAGGGATAAAGTGAGGAGCAAAGGCACTTCACCAGTGAAATGAGATTCGGCCATCTGATGTTTCCCTGTTGCCTCACTTTAGAGGTTTTAGTGTCGACCTCAGAGGAACCCCAGGGTAGGCCCAGAACACACGGGAGGGATTTTATAGCTCATCTGGTCTGAGGAAGTCTCAGGATCCCCCTCAAGGAAACAAGAGCTGTACCTGGAATACCTTTCCCGTTATCCTGCCACCGTGACCTGAACAAAGATAAGCAGTAGACAATGGATAGATGGAAATACAACAACCAATTGTGTGAAGAAATCTATAAAAGTAAACCCATCATTGACATATAAAGGGATCCTGATTAAAAGCTGACACAATTTAAAACATTTATACACTTTTCACTGACTCACCTCATCTTAAACTTGCCTTGTGCAAAAGGATGACTGACAAAGCGGCCTCACAATAGTTCCTCACCCACATGCACAGACACACATTTGATAGCTTTTGTGCTACAGTTATCTGACTCTCCTGTAGGACATTAATGGCTATTAACCAACCGCTGGTATTTACTCAGCACCCATTAGATCTGATTGTTAGCCTGTGTGGCTAATTAGCATTCCCCAGCTGGCTCTTTCACTCTGTTATTAGACTCTCTTGTCTACCAGCTGCTACGCTAGCAAATGTATCTCTTCAGTGATGTGCATCGAGCCCCATTGACATCCATGTTTAGCTCAATGGCTATTAGCAGCATTACTTATTATGTTTCACACAAGCACAGACAGTTTGTGTTCTCAACATGTTGTGAGCTATTTGTTTCTAGCATCAGGCTGCACATCATTAAAACCATAGACCCTGTCTGTAAAATATCTAAACATTCAATATATCAAGAGGGAAAATCCCAGTATTCTCCACCAGCACGACCATCTCTGGTGTTGGTCGGAGCTATTGTTTGTCACATTAGCAGGTGTCTGTGCCACATGTCTCCTTTATCACATGAGCGCTGGAAAACAGATCAAACCAAGATCAAACCGATGCAAATCAAACAGGTGGTAGACAGTTTGGATAATAACACCCTGGCAGAAAATAGATCATTGATGTGAAGGGAAAACATCTGAAACAAAGTGTTCACGGTCTTTTTTTTCAAAGGATGTAAGTGTTATTTGAGGTGATGATGTGCATGTTTTGGCTACAATTCCCCCTGTTTGTATTAAAGGTACATTTTAACACATTTAAACTGAGACTGAGCTAAATCACATCCAGAGACCTACTGGCCGAAAAAGCTGCATTTGTTCCCTGCAAACATTTTGCACTTTTTAGACAGCTTATAACAAAGCATATAATCCACTGTATGTTTGTATTGTGTCTTTCTAGAAGTGCTACTTCATTGTTTTGGAAAAGAGGAAATATTGGCTCCTTGATGCACGTCATAGCAGCAAAGGTGCAAATCTATTGTGCTCAAGCTGTAGATCTGACTCGCTGTCTCACTTACCTTGTGCTCCCCTCTTTGTTTCTCACTGAATGCTGCATTGCCTGTGCCGTGTGCACCTGGGAGGTCTGTACCTTTTTATTCACTTCTCGTGAAGCATTTACAAAAGGGTTCCCAAAGTAGGGGTCTCAAGCCACAAGAGGGTGGAGGAGGGGGTTGAGGGATGCCCTCATAAAATAAACGAATACAAATTTAAAATCATTTTAAATTGTATATTTGACCCGTGATTGTGTAGATGTTATATACCTCAACCACCTCCAGTGACAGTGTGGGTCCCTTATTTTAAGGGTCACAAGCTGAAAAGTTTGGAAACTTCTGGACTGAGATGTGGGCCATGTTGCCTTAAAATGCAAAAGAGATATTCAGTATGAGAAGAAAATGTCACTTTACTTTATTTTGCCTCTTTCTGTCCATCTCGACAAAGAGCTGTTGTGTTATGAGGTTTCCCATCTTGTTTGTTTCTTATTGTTTGGATTTTCATTTGTCAATTATTCTTTCCCCAGCTTTCTCCGTCCATTTTTATTTCCATCTGCTTCTTTTTCCCCTGGCCCTTACTGGTGTTCCCTCATTAACAGAGGCCTGCCGATGGCTACATCCTGCCTCACTGCTCCATGACGGCTGTGCGGAACAACACATGGCCGTATAGTATGTGTGTGATATGGAGTATTTGAGATTTTGATTGTTTATCTGTTGGCATAGAAAGTACAACAGATCCTACATTAATTCTAACCTGTCCCTTAGCTTGTCTGATGTGAGTACAGTATATGCATTTTGTTGAATGATCACTTAAGAGTGAGAAACACATCTCGGCAGGACTTTGCGTTTAATATCTAATCCTGATTTCAGAGTAAAGTTTACTGATGAGATGAATTAAGAATGCACCCAGCCAATGAGAGCACTTAGTTGTTTCAAAGGCATGCCATTGGTCAAAGTGATCATCTTGAGACACATGATATTCTTGCTGCATCTCTGCATGTGTGTGTGTTTGTGTAATTACAGCCATATGTGTACACATTCCTGTACTGTACGTAACATCAACACATTTGCAGCTCATGATGCCTAAACACAGAGATGCCGACCTCATCGCCATAGAAACCGAATTGAAACCAACAAGAAGAGGCTGCTCTTTCAAGAGTGTAAACATTTTTTTTTTTGTTGTTGTCATGGAGAAATGGACACTGTTTGCATGCCATGTATTTGTTCTGATTTTTCATACTGCCTCACACTCTCCGTGTGCGAGAGAGTTAAAAAAATGTGTTGCCCGAGGTTGTGTGAGAGAAAGCAAGAGAAGGTCTGGGGTGTTGTAACATATTAATACTAGCAATAATTCATGGCACTCACAGTGTGGGTGTCATGAATAGGTGGAGGAATGCTCCAGCAGACTCCACATGTTCTGGACTGTGGAGGTTGTGGTTAAGAGTGCGTCGGGTTCTGGCTTTGTATTGACGTGTAGGTCTGGGAAAGGTTATGCAGGGTTTGCTGTTCAATAACAGTTTGTTCTTGTTTGGGTTTTTCCTGCACGCTTGAACTTTGTGACAAAGACATCACCGCCAGGCAAAGACTGACGAAAAGGAGCTTATGTTTGAAGATTAAAATTTGCTGTTTTTGCATTTGCAACTCCTTCTTAGAGATGAATTTCTAGAAGTCTCCCTCTCTCCCTCCGTCTTTTTTTTTTTCTTCTTTCTGATGTCAGAAGGGGCCAAACAACACAGACCTTGGGTTCTTGTAAAGCTACAGAGAAAGTTTTGAGTCATCCAACACTTAATATCCACAAGGCATTCTTTGAGATTGGCAAAGCTTTTAGAGTAACTGGGGTTTATGGGCTCTCTCTCTCTCTCTCTCTCGCTCCCTCACACACACATTTGCTGCCTCCCTCACTCTCCCTTTCTGAGAAGCTATTGGAGCCTATAGCCATGGCTTATTTGCTTGGTATAATGGGGCTGCTCTTCGCCAGAGGACAGGCTTGGCTGGAAGGAGAGACCAGAGGAGAGGAGAAAGTGGAGTCTAGGGAGGGAGGCAAAGCAGAGGTCGGCTTTGGAAAGACTGCTGTTTTCAGCCTAAGGTTTCCCAGATCTGTATTCTAATGACTGTATATAAGTGTGTGTGTGTTGTGTGTGTGTGTACATGTGGGCATGTGTATTCATGATGCAGTGGTCACAAGCGGCAGCCAAGTGGAGATTGAGGGGTAGGTTGCACTAAGAACCAGACAAAACGCAACACACACCAGACATTACACCAACCTCAGAGCCCCACTTTTTAAATTAACTTTTCAACTGAGAAAAATATTGTTTATTACTTCTTTTATACCGTTTAAGGTACAGAATCTGATCATACAGTCACATTACCAGGACATCAAAGCATATACATGATTTGAAAGAAAAGCAGGTCCCTGAAGGTAGACACGTTACTTTAAGAGCTGAGATTTTAAAACCAGTTTAGTAATTATTTTGGAAGTTAATTGAAGCTTTCTTAAGGATGACTACTCAAAGTTTTTTGGGTCTGAATAAGCAGAAAAAAAACATTTTTATTATTGTTTTGATTGGGCTCCTAACCCAGCGTTATACTACTGTCCTATTACAATAACTAGTGTTATTTCTTTAATTTCAGATTTCTGTGATATTGATTTTGCTCTTAGATTTTCTCTGAACATCTAGGAATAATGTGTATCAAGTTCCTTACATGCAAATGTTTAATGGCCGTCTTTTGTGATATTAAATCAAATAGCTCTGGGTTTGAGTCAAACTAACTATAAGACTACAAACGCTTTGAAATCTTTCTGAAGATTGTAATTGGACCTTTGCACTAACGCAAGAGTTTTGTGGTTACACATAGTGGTCCAAGATTGATTTCATTGCTCAGTTATCATGGATTATTAGAGCCTTCTCCAGCACTTCAGGATCCACAAAAAGGTTTTCTTTGCTTCATTTTTACGGGGGTTAAAATGCATTTGCAAGTCATCATTGCACAGGTTCTGTTTGCTAATAGGTCTCTATCTATGTGTATCCTGTATGTATGAGAGCTTTCATGTGTTCTCTCTTTTGAAATGTATGTGTGTGCGTGCAGACTACAGTAGCGTGCCTTCTCTTACTTCAAAAAATATTATCCTGTGTTCTGTTTTGGGATCCAGATAAGCTGCATTGATTGAGCTGACCTCATGATAATCGTGCTGATTCTGGCGCTGCACTACATTTTTCTCCTATCCTAAATCCCCTGAAATCTGCATATTTTAGTTCAGCAATGCAGCATTCTTTCACTTCCACTTTCCTTCTTCATTCACTCATTTAAGTTGCCGTTGACCTCTAGCTGACCTGTTATTGCAGGACAAATGTTTTTTTCTTCTTTCTTCTCCTTGAGCAGTTTAAAGCACATTTGTTTGCTTTGGCAATGAATTTCTTCAAGCACAAGGATACGCGTGTGTTTGTGTGTGTGTTTTCATCTGTGATAGTGCATTCAATGCTAATTCATCTGAATGGAAGGAGGTCTCTGAACAGCTATGGGTATGAATGAAATGGCAGCAGTGAGAGACAAGGAGGGAGAGATAGGCTGAGAGACAGACAGAGAGCGAGCGAGTGATTCAGCCAGTGCTTAATTAATGAGAAGCTTCAGGGAATTGAAACACAGTCTGACCTTTGCCCTTTCTTAACTCCCTCTGTCTCACTCAATCACACACACTTTTTGACAGACCAGGTGCGTTAAAGAATTGCTCTCCGCAATTGTGTGTGTCTTGTTAAAAAATGAATAAAAAACACTCTGCCTGGGATATAAGCCTCTCGTGGCCTTCGAATCAATTATTCATTCCTCATCTCACTTTCTCTCTCCCTTTCACTTTTTGCCTGTTTAAGTTGCTCTTCTCTCACCTCTCAATCTCCAGTTAACTTTGTGTAGCTTGCTCTTTTATCTAGCCCTCAAACTTTTTTTTATTCTTAAATCCATGGAATAGATATGCTATCTGTTCCCCGTTTGCTGCTTTCACTCACTCTCAGAAGCACCTGTACACACACACACACACACCCACACACACACACACACACACACACACACACCCCCACACACACACACACACACCCACACACTGGCCAGTACATATCTGTCAGTTAGAATGACAGATGTGGTGCTGTATCCTCTTCGACAAACACACATCTGCCAATTCTGAGCCTTTGGAGCACTTCCTGGCCACAGGTGTTTCTGTGTGCGGTCCTCAGTTACTATGTGTCCAAATTTAATTGAGTTTTTTTTATTTGTGTGTCCCTCCTGCACTATTTGTAGAAATGCAGCAGTTGTGATATTTTCCGGTCCAGTTTTTCTCATTCTAGACTTTTCCTTCAACGGCAGAACAACAGCAGTGGCGTTGTATTACTGTAAACATTTCCTTCACATGACTTCCCTCTTTCTATTACAAAGGACAAGTAAAGTGGTATTTCTGCAACATTATCCTCCTGTTTTGTCAGGATTAGGTAGTGGTGCATTGGCACATAGATATGGTTGACTAGCTTTATTTCTTTGTTGCTGGAAATAGAGGAAATAATTGGCTTTTTTTCCCCATTTTACCTTCTCTGGGTCTCCTGAGGGGCTCAAGAGATAAGAAAATTGCATTTGATTTTTTGAAAAAGTTGTTTGAAAACTACCTTCCTGCTATGTCAGAGAAGGTTGATCCTTATCGATTCATGTATTGATCTTTATTCAGCCAGTGGGCTCAGTCTCTGAGTGAGCAGATGTAACACTGTATCACTATTTCGCAGCTCTTTATGGAAATGCTGTGCAATGTAATAGCTGAGTAGAAAATGAATGCCGTGCAGTTGTTAAAGACTTCTGCCGATCTTCTGTTACCGCAACTGATGATGCACTGCAGTAACAAAGTAGAAACTATTTCAAAGGGTGGGCCATGTCACCCCTGGACAGCCCTCTGCACACGCCATGACACTGATATGTTAATTCACAGATGATCTTGTGTTTCAGGAAGAGAAAAAAAGCTTGAGTCATTTCAGACATCCAAACTACTCCCGACAGTATAACTGTAAATATACTCAAAACATAACACATTAGAGTTTTTGCAGGCCTTGAAGCCACAATTAGTAATCAAAACAGGACTATCACTGGACAGTCTGTAACATAATTTGGTAGGAATGAGGACTGGCTTGTAGAATAAAACATTCTCTCTCCTCCTTTTGCTCAGAAGAGCTGCTTGGCTTTCACTCATCTGGATCTTTATAAGACTTTGATTTCTTAACCTATAAGCCTTCCCATTGTGTCCACTCACAGTGTTGACCACAATAACAATATAACCCCTCCATCAGCTCCTGAGCGTGAACCGAGGGTAATAAAGATTTCCACCATATAACGTAAGTGGCATCGTGAGGTTACTTTGCCTTTACAAAGCTGCTGATATGACACTCAGTGCAAAGAAGCCTTTTACTGAGCAAATAAGATATATCATAAACTATGCTAAACTATTGTGCATGTAGAAACTCCAAATGGCAGCAGTAACTGTAGCAGAGTATGATATACTGTAGCATGGTCTCTCCTCTCCTCCTTCTTGCTGACTGTGGTGGAAAGAGGGATGTTTCCTTACATTACGTCATCAAGCCAGCTCCTGCTGAAGTGTGAAATCTCTCTCCAACGGCCCTTTCTCTCTCCTCTCTGTAAAGTGGAGAGATATTTCCTGCCCTGAATGCGGTAGTTTAAAGTCTTTTGACAATACAAGTATTGTATCAACTCTTTGGTCCAACCGAATGCACCTCAAACCGTTTGGATACTGAAGGAGTGCATGTAAATAAAGCTGTGATGAAAAAGCACACCTTGAGTCTTACCTGATGGGTGATGATATAAAAGGATATTTGTTTTTTGGGGGGGGTTTCTCAATTCTTTTCTGTGGTTGATGATGACGTCCATTAAATATCAGACACATCACAGACTTTCAGAAAGCCTTTCCGACAAGATTCTGCTCTGCATCACTCCGACAAGTCAGCAACAGACACCACACCATAAGAGATCTGACTTCACAATTCTTCCCCCGGATGAAAGCTTGTGTTGCTTAGCAACTCGTCGTCTGCAGTGGCAAGAAACAGGGGTGTTTCCTGGCCGATGAGGGAGATGTGCGTGCGTGTGTGTGTGAGAGTTTGTGTATGTGGAGAATCTGTTTGTGCATTGTGCACATTAGGAACTCCCCCTTGGCGCATCCACTTCACATGTGAAACTCACTTTTTAATGCACAGACAAGAGTGCACATCACGCTATGTGCATCAGCATGATGCACTGTATTATTGTAACTATTGTAACTGTTGTAATACTGACCAGGTGGCTATAGGTCATGAAAGAAGGCTTTTTTTGCTACCTACCATTGAAATGAAACTCTGCATAAAGTTCCCTATTGTGTCCCGACTGTGTCAGTATAAGAGTCTGTTTACTGTATGTATCTATATTAATGAGCAGAGAGCATGGATCTATGTTGGTGCCCACTTATGTAGACAATGTCTCAGAGTGAGACTGATTCTATTAATAATGTAAGCCGATGAATATTTGATGGTGTTTGTAACTATGTTCCATTCCCTTTCTTTAAATCCTCAGGTCAGTTATCCAACCCCTGACACTCCCCAATAACGACAAACACTCGTGTATCAGTGCGGACACCGTGGTGAAATGCCTTGTAAGGGCATTAAGCCAGTACACGGGTATATTCAGCTTTTCCCTGCTACTGTGTATTATCTTCCTCCCCCCCAATTTCACTTTTTCACATTTCTCCTGTCGCTCCTTCCGTTTCTTGTCACCTCTTCTTTCACTCACACCTCCTCTGTCTCTCACATATTCCTCTCTTCTCTCTTATGCCCTCCTCCCTCCTTTTCACCGCCTGCCTGCCTGCCTCCCATCCATCCTCCCCGCTCAGCTCTTGCCTGTTTTTCATCCTCGCTCTCATATGGTAGGCACTGATACAGACGATGTAACAATATGCCGCTATTTCTCTCAACCTCCTAACTCCCCAGCTCCTGACTCAGGCTGCTGATAAGCCGTGTCAGCGAGCGGTTTGGATATGCAGTGTTATACCAGCAGGATTTTCCACACCATGAGTCGAGATGCTCTGCTGTAACATGCTGGCCTTTTGCTAAGAGTCGTGCCTCTCAGTATGTTGCTGACACAGCTTAGTTTACAAACTTAATACTCGTTTTAAGCGAGATGATTTTTGATTATACTCAGGATCACTTATTGGCAGCTGAATCAGAGGAAAAACTCCCACTATTTCTCGGGTATTAAATCTCCCTTTTGCCTCTCTGGGTTATGAAACGTAGCAAGAGTCAACAGTTTAAGGTGTTTAGTTAAGAAGGCTTTAACCAAACATAGAGTACTTTACGAATACGTTCATAAAAGTTAAGCCATCTTAGTGCTGTTCCAGCAGCTTCAAACAGATGAAGTTACTCTTCAACGTTTGTTCATTGAATTTGTTTAAGAGCACTTATGTCTCCGCGTTTAAGATGGCATCTTACAGGTTTCAAGCTTTCTATTTGAACCTGGAGAGTTGAACAGTTCTCAACATGACGGAAAAATATAGCTGCAAGTGTTAACCTACAAGATGTCTTGCATACACCAAGTTTTTATTAATTCACGATGAGCTGAAGAGACGCGGTGTGGGTGATGAAACTCTAATTAAACATCAAACCTTGATTTGGTTTGCCTATTTGGAAATTCAACTTTAAGTTTAATTTTTTTTTTTTGGCCACAAAGTAGTTGTGAATGAAAAGGAATTGTTGATTTATGTTTTTCTACTTCGATCTACAGGGAGAAGTCTGTGAAGCTGCAGAAGACTGGAAAGATGGCATGTTTTGCAGTAAACTTCTCATTTACATTTTAACACAGCATTCAAACCCCAATGACTTTACAAATGCTCCTTGACTCAGTGATATTTAAAGAGAGAGAGGGAGCGAGAGAGAGAGAGAGAGAGAGAGGTAAAGTGGCCATACATAGTGGTGTAAAGGACAGCAGCAAGATATAAATGATATCTGACATCTATTTCTTACAATAAAGGGGCGTTTCTCTATGTTGTGACTCACAGATGACTCACATTAAAACACAGTGACAGTGACAGATTGCACGTTACAAAAGGCTTCAGCAATCGCTGTCAATATTTTATGAACATCCTTCCTCTTTCAGTTCTCTCCTCCATTTTTTATTTTATTCTGGCATGTTCAGCATTCTTTCCATAGAAAAAAGTTTCTTTTTTTTTTCAGAGAGAAAAGTGAAAGGCGAGGGATAGGAAAGTGATCAGAGAGGGAAAAGTGCTTTGAGGGCTTTGGAGAGAACGGCGCAACGATGGGAGATGAGCAGCGAAGGTGAAGCAGCAGCTTCTGTCTCTGACTTTAAAGATAAACCCCTAACTTTTCACCCCGAGCTATACCTTCTTTCCTGTTTTGCACAACTTCAGAGAGTTGTGCTGTCTTGTCAAGTTTGTCTTATGAGGAGAAGGCATTTCGTTCCTGAGGAAACAAAACTGAAAAGGAAAAAAAAAAAGGGGTAAAGAGAGAAAATAGGGTGTTAAATAGTGAGGCCACAGTAGAAAAACAGAACTAAAGAGAGGAGAGAGATGGTGGTGTCAGCATTTCACTTCACAGAGCCGTTTTATAATCGTCCCCCAATGATTTCCTGTCAACAGACTTGAAAAGCTTCAATTACTTTCTGACTCTATCTTGCTTCTGTCCTTAAACCTAATGTTCCTACTTCCCCACGTTTACTGACTCAGGAACTCTAAGGGCTGTTCAAAGCAGAGTGTGCCCAAAAACAAACAAAAGGGTCATTCACAAGAGAGGCCAAAAACCAATAAAAATATTCCTTTCATCTTGGAGTATAACACAGGAAACTGCTGTTACCTTCTGATGTTTTCTTCCAATCAACGTTGGTTTCCTTTACTGTAGCAATAAAAACTATCTCTCTAACCTAAACCTGGGTCTAAAAAACGTAATACTTAGGTTTGATGTTTTGATTGTGAAAAATATGTACAAAAAAAACTATTCAAAAGCCTTGTTAATATAGTTAACAATCTATTATATAGATAATAGCCGGGAGAAAAAAAGATCAAACCTTCCTGTCTTTATCCCTGTTTCACACATCCTGAGCCCACTTTGATTCCAACTGTCTAGTTCTTCCAAGCCATTCCAGTCCAGCCTGCCCTTTGTCACCGACAGCTTTTAATGAGGCCACTCCCCCACATACTCATCTATTGGGACGTATGGCTGAACATCAGCGCACCTGTCCCACCTCCAGCTCAGTGTTCCAGCAGCTGCCCATGCCTGGACACCTCGAGTCTGCTCATGCACGACTCAGTCTTTGTCATGTTTGAACTTCAGGGTAGAGCGACTCTTAATCAAGAAAAAGGGTACCTTTGCTCATCCTCTGTACTTTGATCTGTATTCCTTTCATGAATATAATGGAGAAAGGTGACGCTGTGTTACAGCAGGTTGCATCAAGCACTCTAACCTGCATGCTACAGAGTTAGCAACATTGGTGCAGTTTTACCTTGGGTCAATACATGTTATAAAATCATGAGCTGCAAACAGTTTTGATGCATAGCACAGAGATACAAACACACTTGAACTCTAAACTTACTGTGTTGACAAGAATAATTCACCTCTTTAATGAACAAAACATTATTGTTAAAGCAGTGTTCCTTCTTCTTCAGGCATTCTAGACTACATTATAGGATCATACATGCTAAGAGACCTGACCCGGGCAAAACTTTATTAGATCTTTGAAACCTGTAGCTATAGATCAATATAAGGAAAAGATGGAAAATATATCCAGTATAATGAAGACAAGATGGCCACTTAACGGGAAAATAACCGTACATGTAAGGCCCCGTGTCCACCTAGCGTTTTTTTCCAGGCAGAAAAGCGCTGGCTGTGTGCTTGGGCGTGATTGCATGAAGCGTTTGTGTGCTGAGAAGAAAAGTGCTGCACGTCCGTTCTGTCTCTCTGACAACAGTCTGTTGACAACGGCCGCTGTATGACCTACACTGCTCCTTTACTTTTTACTGCATGTTTTATATTTGAGATCGTTGATTTCCCGATCAGGCACGGAGCAAAGAGGATGTGGGTACAAGACACGATCCGAAGGCGGCAAAAATACATGGAATATCAAACATTTGGAAAAGATTGCCAGGTACGTCAACAGCGCCTTTCTGAAAAGTTGAACGATTTTCAACTTGAGCGCTCGGAGTGGCCGCACAAAAAAGGCATTTAGGTTCAGTCCCCGCCTCTTGTAGTCCATATTTTTTTGTCTCATTGGTAAAGACTCTGCTTTCCACATTGAGCCAGCAAGTGAGTGAGTGTATGAATAAATGAGATCCTTATAGGCCGGTTATCCTCTTCTATGGCAGGCTTGCTGTTCATGTATAAATTGTGTATGAATGTAAAAGAAGATACAATCAAATGCAACACTGTTTTCCTTTTAGATTCAAAGAACATTTAATTCCATATTTTCTGTAGTATAATGTATTTCTTTAGTCACCAGTTTTTCAGCTTTTCCTTAAAACTTAATGATGTTTGAGCAAAGTGAAATATTTAAACTGAAGCCTCTATGTTTTTGTGGATGCAGCATTTTTTTCCCCACAAATTTAACCCAAATTCATCCTGACATTTCTTGTCTTTTCTTTAGAAACTTTGCAATCTCCCAAGAATTGTGAGGTTTCAACTATGAGTGTGTTGTCAGACACGCTTGAGTTTCAATGACTCGTTCACGTGAGCAGCCTGTTTGTAGTGTACACCAGAGCAGTGATTAGATGCATGTTTTATAAAATCCCATTTTTTAAGCAATTTAGTGTGCAGTATGTTTCATCAACTTCACAGCAAAGATGACTGAATTCAAGTGCTTCGAGTATCTCTGCTGCACAGTGGATCATTTTTTTAACTCACTATCTCTGGAGAGTAAAATTAATCTTTGTTCTCCATTCAAATTGTTGTGAAACTAGAGAAAATATCTGGAAACACCACGACATCTCTCTGATTCTGGATAAATGAAAGGTGTGATCTAGGCAGTTCCGTTGCATGATTATGCTGAATTACACCTGCAACACCTTGTTTTAAGTGTTAATAAGAATGTGTCATGCTGAGAGATGGAGTCACATGTGAGCTCAACATTCACTGATGGGTCCTATGGAATCTGACAGGAAAAATGTAGATCTTTTATGCAGATTGTATCTCAGTGGTAGAGTTTGTCGTCTCTCATTTAAAAAGTTGTGATTTGATCCCCAGCTCCTGCACTCTACATGTACAAGTGTCCTTGAGCAGGACACTGAAACTCAAATTGTTCCCGGTGGCATAGCCAGCAGCATTTATGAAAGGGATTAGTAAGTACTAGTGGGCACTTTGTATCGCAGCCTCCGCCATGAGTGTATAAATAGGTTTGAGACATGCAGTATAAAAGCGCTTCAGGTGGTCAGAAGACGATATACATAAGTACAGTCGATTTAGCATTGTAGCTTAAAACACTAATGTTAATTTCGATTGAGGTTTTGTGTTAGCGTCATGCTACGAATTTAGTCGTGTCACGTCATGCACAGCCCTGTGGTGAGAGATATGGATTTGGAGAAAGAGCGCACAAAAAGCCAAGGCTGTGTGAGCGGGGCAGAGGAGAGACAGATGCAGAACCACGTCCTGTGAGAGTTATAGTAAACACAATGAATAATATCTATTCAGGGAGGCTCTTCAGTATCGATCGCCCTCCGTCTGTGTGCGCGCGCCTCATCTCATCCTGCTGAGGATTCATTCCCCCACTCGCATGAAACAGCGAAGAACCAGACAGAGCTTGATGAAATGAGCTGAAACTTTTTTGACACCAAACTTCACCCGCTCTACACACGCATACACACACGCACATACATGTACTCACACTGTTTCCCTTTTGTGTTTTCTTTGTGTCTTCATGTCTGGAGTCACATCATTAGCGGACAGAAACAGAGTGAATCAGCAGTGTAATACAGGGAGGCAGGGGGAAAATATAAGACTTTCATATTCCAAACAAGCATCTTAAAGGTTGATGTTTGTGTGTGTATAATAATGTATGATAAAGAAAAAGTTAGAAAAATGTCTGAAAATAACCCCTGAGAGAAGATCACAAATACTTTTTGAGGTGTTGATTAGTTTGAAGTTGCCTCTCAGATGAAATCATTCTTGTGTGAGTTTATGTGTGAGTGTGTGTTTGTGTGTGTGTGTGTGTGTGTGTGTGTCTACGGTGTAGAGCCGACATCTCGCTTTCAGACTTCTGACAGAGCATATCCCTGTGTATCTTTCCTCTAATTGAATCCATCCCTCAGGGCGTCACCACTTGTTTATATGCTGACACCGTGAAGGTGTGTGTGTGTATGCATGTTTGTGTGTGTGTACACAATGAAGGCTGAACACGGCGATCACTCTCTCCTTATTGTTTAATTATAGCCCACCAGCTGGGGAAGCAGAGGAAGGGAATGAGGGGAAGAGAGGAAGACTTATTGATTGAATTAGTTAGATTATTCATATTTAATGTTTTGCTCCATCCTTCTGCCAAAGCCATTTTCTCTTTCTTCTCCTTTATTTCTTTTTTTAATATTCTTTTAGTTTGATGACCTCAAAAAAAAAAAAAAAACGTCTCAAACACATCTTAACTTGACCAGACTGAAGCGCACCAGTTAAATCTGTCTGCTGGCTGAAAGTTTGCCCAAGGGCAGGAAGAGAGGCTGCCAGATTCAACCATCTGCCCTTTAAAAGAGGCTTCCTCGCCTTGGCAGATTAAGTAAGAAATTCAAATCTAATTTCTTCACAGGGCTGGGTTCTTTCTGCAACACTTAAAAGAACACATTTTGTTCTTTTCCTCCACACTTTGCTAATTTTTTATTTTTTTTTATCCAGCTTGACTTTAACTCATTATTTAGTGAAACATAGTTTGAACATGTTCAGACTCATAATCTAGTCCTGTCATTTATTACACATTCAGTCATTTCTCTCAACATCTGTCACATTTAACGACATCAGTGATGAACAACATTAGCATTAGCTGCATCAAAGTAAATCTATGCTAACACTTAGTTTGACAGTAGTACAAGTAGCCTCCAGAAAACAATGCGCAAAATGACTTAGACAAATCAGACATGCATCATTAGCAAAACCAAAGCTATAAGGCTCTTTAAAGGCTGTAGCACCAATAGCCCTGTATTGTGTGAGTGTATCTTTTTGAACGTACCATTAGCATGTTTGGCCAAGCAGATACAGAACAACATGTTTCGTAAAATGTGCAAAAGTCGGTCCATCGTTTCTCCTTCTTTTTGGCTCTTTTGTTGTCTCCAACCCCTGCACCACCAGCTCTATGACACGATAAGATAAGGTGTACTTAATTGTCCCATTGGGATATTTGCCTTGGACTTCCCAGTGCTCTGATAACAGTAACAAAATATCCAATTACATCTATTCATCAGTCAAACATGCCCAGTTAAATACTCATTAAATTCCATACAAAGGAAATAAATAAAATCATAAATATGTAATAATTCTGAGCAGTGATGAACAACAGCATGTACAGCTTCACATCTTCACACACACTCCCACCCTCACACATATATAGACACACACCTTACAGCTTAGGTGGTGAGAAGGGCTTTAATAGAAAAGGGAACCCTGTGTCGTCTGCCTGAGGGGAGGAGCTGCTACTCGGGGTGGAGAACATCATATGAGTTTGAGATGTATGCCTGATGTTTGGTGCTTACCTGTATGATGGGTTTATTATAGCTTTTGTTGTTGTAGCCTTCTGCAACTCGAACAGGAAGGTGAGATTAATGAGGCTGGACAAAGAACAAAACAAGGTTTTTCTAACTGAAAACATAACCTGGCAGACCCTCAGAGCTTCAGTGCTCAATGTTGAATAACAATAAATGGGCTGTCATTAGTATTGACACCCTGCACATTCAAATAATCATTAAAAAAATATTGATGATAGCATCTGTTAGCAGCTTCTAAATTTAACCTTATGTGCGTAAAGAGGAGCTTGTATTTTTTATTTTTTAACAGCCTCACTTTAAGTTCAAAGTCAGTCTGTCAATCGTCTGCTTGTAAAAGTCTCCAAAAAACCCAACACGATTGTCTATTGATTAATGCTGTGGCTTGATAGCAGCCTTACTTTATAGCAGACAGTGAAATGCTTTCAGTGTACGACTGTCCAACACAGCAGACGGTAATGATTCTAAGCATCAATATTTAAGTTGACAGGTCACTGTGATGACTGTCTTTGTTATATCGGCCTTAGAGTAAAATCATCCTTTAAGGAATTTGTAATCATTGCAGAAAGTGTTTGTAACTATGGATCTTGGTTTCTTTGATAATGTTTCAGCCGCCTCCAGAGAGAGTGTTGACGAGGTCCTGGAGAAACTTCATTTTGCCCAGCAAATCTGGAAGTTGGTCTGGTCGAGGTGCCTTTGAGCAAGGCACTGAACCCCAAAACTGCTCGGGTGCACTCTCTGCTTAGCAGCTTGTAGTAGCCCCACTCTGGGCAGTCGGGCCTATGTGTGTGAAAAGCATGTCCCTATAAATAACAGAGTGTAAATCCCCCAAAAAAAGAAAAACACTTGGGATAACTGCTTAAGTAAATACATCTTGGTCCAGACACTTCATGAAGAACTGATCCACTTTCTACTTCTATATCATAATACTCTTAGAAACCCAATTATTTTTGTGCATGTCTAAGAAGACAACTTATGGAGCATCAAAAGCAATTGGCCTGCTAACCTACCCTAACCTCATCGCACGATAGCCACTTGTGCTCTCGTTTCGCTGCAGGTGCAGCATTTAGTTTTGCTTGCAGCCTACATTGTCGTTTTTTTGTTGCCTTTGAATGTTGTGAGGGTTTTCATGCTGACCTTTGCAGTCTGAGGAAGACCCTTTTCCTTAATTAGGACTGCTTTCGCGCTTGCTGTGACTCAGACAGTGGACAAATCTACAAGTCCTGAATACATTTTCAGTTCAAAGTTAAGATTCAAATTAGTCAAGACCAATTACTCTTTGAAATCTAAAAATATTTGTTGTTTGGCATATGCTAACACAGACCTGACCCTTATATTTATTTTGTACATTATTTTAATTCATGCTAATTATACTTCTGCAAACAGAGTGTGAAAGAAATCACATTTGGTGGTCTACAGCCTTCATATATGCTGCACAAGCTAACCGCTAGGCTAGCTGCGCTCCCAGAAAAAAAAAAAAACATTTTTAACTCTAACAAAACCTCATTTAACTTTCCTCCTTTCATTTCCTTGTAAACAACATGAAAATACATATAATGATCCCGTATCTGCATCAGAGAAGTGTTTCCACATCAAGAGATTTGCTGTGTTCTCATACCCATGAGTCATAGCTCCATTACTTCATTGATTATTTGAACTACCAGGCACACAGACAGGATAAGTCAGGATTTAAATGTTGATGCTTTGTGTGCTTAGCATCAAAGAAGTACATATCTGTGTTCATATATTTCCAGACTGGACAGACTGACTATTTTCTAAACCTTGTGTTTTTTTAAAAGCCACTGGATGGTCAGTATTAATATCTGTGGCCTGGTTGTCCATGGTGATAGCAGGTATTTGTTGTAGACCTCGTTTTCAGAGTAAACTGGAGATAAAAGGTGAATCGCTTTGTTTGGAGTCTAATGGATCCTAGTGATGACCTGAAAGTTAAGTGAACTAAGATGACACTGTATTTCACCCTGATGAAGGTTAATGATAACACTAGCTTACAAAGACAACACATGCAGCTCATTATTTTTAATTAGCCCCACCTTCTCGGCCCTTTAATGCAAACTTTTGCCGATGCTTTTGTGTGCTGTGTCAACAGCATTTTGCTCCCCCTAAAACTTTCACTCTCAAACAAGAGGTGCCTGAGCTTTTGTTTCCTGTTTAATGATCCTTCGCTCCATACCGACTGATCTTTTTAATTGCATCCCTTTGGACTAACAGAACTTTCTTTGCATCCTCTAGTGTGTAATGTAATCCTGCAGTGCCTTCCAGATGTAACCATTACCCGTAAAACAATACTGAGGTTCCTTGTGGTCACAGACTAAACCTCCCTCCAGCCTTGCATGTATTATTCAATATTCCAGTTCAATACTGTATTGGAAATACCACAGTGTATCAAGTTGTAGCCCAGAATCCCTGAGAATTAAATTCAGTTTGGATGATTCACCAGGACATGATTTATGTCTGTTGTGAATTCTCGGAGACAACACTGGAGGCAGAAGGCTCTCTGTCAGCGAGGTATAAAGGAGACTAGAGGTGATGGAGGAGCACTGACTTTCATGTCTTTGTTTTTCAAATGTATTTTTGAGCGTTCTATGCTTTATCTTACAGATAGGAGATTGGATAGAGTGAAACTGGGGAGAGAGAGAGAGTGTGGGAACAACATGCTGAAAAGGAGCCACAGGTTGGATTCAAACATGGCCGCTCACTGTTGAGGTCTTATGCCTCTGTACATGGGGTGCGTGCACTAGCCGCTATAGGCTGTATCCGGCGCTCTACCATTCTATATATTTCCAATGCATAGATGAGTTTGTGTATACCGTCATCTCTTAATAATTTATCCATTTGCCAAATCAGTATTTTAAAAACTGTTGGATAGATTAAAAAATAATAATAATTTGAGTTACCCAAATTCATTGGAAGATTAAACCTAATTGATTTGCTGAATGAGTGTCAGATATATTTGAGGTTTAGGCAGCCTGCTCTCACAGCTTTTTTCCAGATATATTGGGTTCTGCTTGAAAATTTGTGTTAGCGTCAGCATCTCCTGACAAGCATTATGTAGGAAGGTGAAAAAGCTTGGTTTCAATGTTGTTGTTCATCCCTCACTCAGTTTTTTATGTGCCGCCACGCTGACCCAGCGGCATTATGGGTCAGCTGGATAAACGAGCAAGTGTCTGTTAATGCGATAAAGGACAGACGGGTCGTTTGTCCTCACAGCCTGTGTGCCCACTTTAACACACACACACAGATAAAATGCACAGTTTTTCTTTCGACTCATACAGACAGAGACAGACATGGACGACAAACAATCCTTTCTGTCTAATATCATTAAGAGGGCTGGCTGCAGGATGACAACTGTTGATGCAGTATAATCTATAATACATGTTTGTGTGCGTGTGTGTGTGTTTGGTGTGCGTAGGTGCGTGTGTGCCTTTACTGAGGCGGTATCGGCCTAATCGCTGTTTGGCCTCATCATTGATTGGTGTCACATAGCTCAGACTTGTGTTTAACCTAACCACATTAGGAATGTCCACTTCGACCTTGTGGTCAATAAAATTCATTCTTAATTTATTAAGATGTCCTCACCATCACTAACTGTGAAGCCAGTAATAAAAGCTCTCCTCTACAAACTTTCAAACATTTCAAGTGTTATCAGCACAGTCTCCCTGAATTATGGGAAGTACTCATTATGAACAACACCAGTAAAATATGATGTGATTGCATTAATATCACTGCTGCATCCATTTGATCAAGTCTTCCAAAAAAAGTTTTGTTAAGTTAAATATTTTGGGATTTATAGTTTCATTACTCTATAGTTTCTCAACTTCTGAATAAACCCTTTTGAATTTCACCATTCAGAATCCTGTCCTGAGGCGATAATAATGGCAATGTGTAAAGTATAAAGCTGTCAGAAAAATGCAGAGAATTCAGCAACACAGTACTTGCCTCTGAGATGTATGGGTTGAATGCAAAAAGTAACATATGATATATACAGTATATACTTAAGAAAAGTATCTCTAGATCATTGGTTTAAGATCTCAAGGGGGTGCAGAGGCTTTGGACTTTTCCATGCAGCAACATCTGGTGATGAAAGATTAAGCCAATGCAGAGGTGCAAAACAAACTGCAGTTCCTTGTGTGTCCACTTAAAGTTTGCTGCAAAAGACCCTGAAGTCACATACACACTCATTTAAAAAAGCCAGTTTTTACAGCAGAAATGAACTTGTTTGCAGCCTGGTTAAAAAAACGAATGGTTCTGAGTAGCCCATTTTCTGATCAGCACACACTGTATGGGGACGAATAATTTGGTGGTTGAAACTGGTGGTGCTCATCACACTCTCAGCTTCTTCTTCTGTTGTCTTTTATTACTCACACAATCTCTTTAGAGTGTCTATCCGGCACCCTTGTTAAAATTCTGAACATCTTCCAACACACCTTGCAGACAGTCTTTTGGTTAACAGGGTTAAACGATATAATCAAAGCAATCCACCAAAAAGTGGTTCATTTTCTTTTCAGAAACACTTTTTTAAATGTAAAAGCGATAAACGTAAACCACTGTCATTTGAGTTAAACACTTGATAATGAAGTCACCTGAGGAAACGCTTTTATCTCTTGCTTTTCATCACTGCAGGGTTTTGACTAGATATGTGCTTTTGTTATTAAAATGTGTTCATCTGTATTTGCCACAATCCTTAACTCGTTATCTCTACATGGTTCGAGCGAGCGTCCATGCTGGTGATCCTGCTGAACTGCGTGACACTGGGCATGTTTCATCCCTGTGAGGACATCGACTGCGACTCCGAGAGGTGCAAGATCCTGCAGGTAAGAGTTTTTTTGCTTCATCCATTATGAAAAAGTACGCTCTCTTTTCATGCAAAACTGTGTAAAAAGTTTTCCATTCTTCCATTCAGTAAATTGGTTTCATTTTCTAATCCCAGTGACACCAACGAAGGGTTGGCTTTGATGCTTTTAAACAAGTTGCTTTAGTTGGAGAAGAGTCTGTGATGTGTTAGCTTGGCACAGGTGCTACACATGTATTAGTATAAGAGTCACTACCTGAGAAACAAATCTTCTTGTGATGTAAATTTTATGTCTGGCAGATAAACTAATGGAAGCTATGACACTGTCTTTTGAGCAACTTGTAAAGTAATATATTCCTGTGAGTAGAAACTATGACTCAATCAATCAATCCATCAATCTTTATCTGTATGGTGCCAATTCATAGCACGTTATCTCAAGACACTGAACTGCAGGTAAAAAGCCTTACTCATTGTTATATTGTGTTACAACAGAGCAGGGGAAGACCTTACTTGTTGTTATCCTCATCATGAACACAGTTTTTCATTTACTTGCCTGACACAGTTTACCACATGAAGAATTGCCCTGATTAAATCATCTCTAATTTTAAGTGGGCTTCAATGATTTTTTTAAACGATAGAATTATTCCAGAAATGCTGCCTCCTACAGTTCCAATAATAACACCATAAATTAATGTGTGGTGTGCCCTCTCTGCCTAATAAAAAAAAAACGTTTTTTTGTCTTTAAGCCAAGTTGAAGTTCCTCACTTGATATCATTTGTGAGATATAAAGGAGTCATTACATATTTTTATCCACTGGATATGACTCCCTTTGACGGATTGCTTGACTCTGTGTGAAACAGGTGAAGTTCCAGATGAAGTGTTTTGTTTTTTAATGAGTGGTCTGAGAACTTTTAGTTGCAATAACATCAACTCCATGATGCAACCATTGCTCATGAGAGTTTTTCTCTGAAGTTCGTCTTTGAAGAAATGAAGGATGACTCGTATGTGTTGGTGATAAAGTTTGTAGTTGCCCTGAAACAACAATCTTTAAGGCTTAATGATCAGTGGTTACTGCTGCAAAAGCTGTAACGTTATCATCTGAACTGTCATGGTTTAAACACAATACAGCAGACTGAAAGGTGAATAGGTCAGGGAATCAGAAGAGGTATTTACTTTCCAGGCAACAAATCAAAAACACAGCAAGTTGCTCTTTGATAAAATGCTAGGAATCAGAAAGTAGGCAGTGCGATGCCCGATCAGAATCAGTCCAGAAAGTTAATTTTATAGGTCGACACAAAACCAGTGGTTTAACTCTTGATTGAAACTATGTTTGATGTGTTGGGCTGAAAGAAAGCACTTTGAGACATGACAGAGGGACACATCCATCACAAGGATTTATTAATCGTTCTTGATCTTAATTAAATAAGACAAGTGCATCCAAAGGAGAGCCCCGCAGGATGAGTGGTAAAAAAAAACTCAAACACACATCACAGGGATAAATAAACATTTGCGCGGGTTGATGTGACACTAGAGGATATGGTCAGAAAGTGCAGATCGTACATAACAACAAAGTATAATCATCAGCTCTGTGTGGCAGCAGGAAACAGCACATATCATTTTCTAACGCAGTCAGTCAGGTGGGGAACAGGAAGATATGAAACACAATTTTTTAAACCAGCACCCTAACAGAGAGCTACTGAAACAATATTATCCAGCATATCTGGCCTCTGCAGCTCCCTCCAATTGTACCATCTCAGATGGAAAATAAACAACATCGTGAGAGGCGTTCCCATTAGTTTATGCACCCCCTTTAACCTGACAAACACTAATGGAACAGCATTGTTGTCATGCAACCACAGAGGATAGAAAATGATTTTTTTTTTCGTGTTGTTTTGTGTTGGAGGAGAGAATCAAGCAGATAGAGGCAGTGGAATAGATCTGTGTTATCTGGCACTGTTCATCTTGCACGTTGAAGGGATCATTTGCTCTCCAAGTGGTCCCAAATGGATTGAATCAGAACAATTTCCTCCTATGTTCTCGTCCACTGACTCAGTGAAATTGAGCAGTTTCTTCCAGAAATGGAATATCTAAGCGTCTTTACATGCTTCCTGATGTCCAAGACGTACTTTTTTGGGAAACATATACTGGTCTGAAATGATTTTCAAAAATGTGATTGTTCTCTCAGGTTGAAAACATGCTCGCTTATTAAATCTAACATTAATTTAGCAAAGGATTGAAGAGTACAAAGAGGACAGAGGAGGAATTAAAGAAGACAGGGGAAGAAAAATAAGACAGAAGAGAAAGGGGAGATAAAGAAATGAGAGGGACAAGGAAAGGAAGGAAAGCAAAGGAGAGGGATGAAATGAGGTACACAAAAAGAGAGAGGAAATGAAAGGATATGGATGAACAGGAGAGAAGGGCTTGTTGCAAGTGTATTTGGAGAATGGGTCGGTTTTGTGATGAAAAGAAAGCAAAAGAAGAAGCGTTGCAGAGGCTGCTGCTGTTACTAGGGCAGCCGGGGCCCATCAACTCCTTCCACAGCTCTGCTCTCGGATATGAGATGTGATTTAATTCAGCGGGTCTCCTCTCTGGAGCACAGATGAATGTACGGCCTAGAGGTTAAATGCATTCTCATTAATTCTTCGCTTCCTCCGTTTCAATCTCCCCATAACTCTATCCCCACCGATATGTTAAGGGGTCTTGAAGGCACATAACCTACACACATGAATGCCCTTTCCTGTCTTTGATCCCACTCATGCTGTCTGGCACAAACTGATGCTGAAGCCTCCTCACTTTTACAGACTCTCACTTCTATTTCTTTTCATCCTCTCTATCTCAAACTTGACTTGCTGTTGCCCCAGACTCTCTTCCATGATCTCATACTTCTTCTTGAACAAGAGTTTGGTAGTTATTTATAACCTGAGTTACAAATATTTTCCCAATATGTCATTTAAAAACAGGTTTTGATTGCATTGTTCAGTGGTTCCACTGTAGAAAAGTAAGGCTATGTGTTAAGATTTAGTTTTAGTCTATGTAGTGGATTTGTCTGCATGAAGCCCATACACACCATGATTCAGATTTAAATAATTCTTTGTACATGTTCGATTGAAAGAGTCTGTAACAAACACATGTCATGGTACAGTCCTACTGTGGCAAAATGTGCTTAATCATCATAAGTCTGGGTTCATTTTTCATCTATTCCATATCAATACCACTCGTCCTGTTTTGGGTCGCATACGGGCCGGAGCCGATTTAAGATGTCATTGAGCCAGAGGAAGGGTAGCCCCTGTACAGGTTGCCAGTCAACCACAAGGCTGACATACAGAGATAAACAAGCAGAGAACCCTATCGGCAATTTAGCATCACCATATAACTAAACAAGCTTGTCTTTGGTCTTTGGGAGGAAACCTCCTTTCTTTGAGGCGACAGCACTAAAATGGTAAAGAGACGTTTTTGTCTCACTGTATGAAATAAGCCTTGAAGTTTGAACGGATGTCCCTGGTGCAAAGAAATTGACGGACTGATGAGGATTTCAGAACCTTCCTTACCTGTAAGGTGGTTGGTCAATGGTAAGCATTGACTTCAGTAGCAGCATACTGTTCCTCATTTTAAACCAAGTGGTAATATCAGAACATGAGACCTGTTTTTTTAGTAGCTGTTAAACACAGTTGAATTTATTGTTTTTATAACAATGACTAATGTTGATATTTTATGATAGTTGAATACATTTTTGGAATACAATGCCATTGGCTTGATGTCTAGTTTGATTGCATTCAAATCATTCTAAACTAAGTACATTTTGCTGGACTTTCTACAATTCACTTAGCAGACGCTTTTATCCAAAGCGACGTACATCAGAGAGTAAGAACAACACCAGCAAGGATCTAGAAAAAAGGGAACAATGTCAGTAAGAGCAAACGATCAGCTTTGAGTCCGATTGGACACACAGGTGCTGACAGGCATTGCACAGAGGCAAAGCACAACATTGAGGGCAGTTCTTGAGAGCTCTAATCAGTATAGAAACCATCTTATAAGTCATCGTTATCAAACAAAAACAATCGTGACAACCATCATCATCATCAATGATATCGAAACCATCATCATTAAGTTTAACTTTCTATTTATCAGCTGTCTTGTCTGTTTGCTTCATTTCTTTTTTTTCCATTGTATACTTCAAAATCCATTTTGGGGAGAAATCTGTTACTTACACTGCAGGTTGCTGCTCTTGCTTCAGCTGGCTCACTTAGCTGTATTCAGAAATCAATCCTGGGGCAGATTAGACCTTTATGGACTTTTTCCCAGGTCTAGAAAGTTTCCTCTCCATTCATTTATTCTGACACTTAAATGTAATTATGTCACTAATTAAACTATATCACAGCTGACAGTCTGGTGTTGGTGAGATACTGACTATGTTTCTTTGCTGTTGCTTTGTGTTCCTGTAGGCTACAGTGATATTAGTTTAACTCTATATCAGACACAGACGATTCAGTGTAGTAAGAAACTAAAGTGACTGTGGTTAGCTGAACATGATTCTTTGTCTTCTGTAGGCATATTGTTACATCAAAGCTACATTCCCTTTAACATCAATGTGACTGTAGGACATGTTCCTGAACTCTTAGATCAGGCCTGTGCTCAACATAGCCATGGTAGCATAAGTACTAATGAGGGGGCTCTGCTAGGCCTCTCAATGGCTCTCAACTCTGATGCAAGCTAAATGAGGCCTCATCTCCTGACAAAGCTAATGGTTGAAGACTGCTGTGTAGCTGCGGGCTAGAAGGAGAGCTGACCCATGGATTATCAACAATGCTGACGCATTATTTACAGTTTGTTATAATGACACTTTGAAGTCATTTTAAATAGACGTCATTATCACAGTTTGGTTACACTAAAATGATTCATATTGTCAAAGTAGATTTAAAAATTATATAGAATTTTCTAATAGTTTAAGAGGCATTTAAAAGTTAATCAGTAGCATTCGACCAATCAGCATAGCCCTGGGTATGGCAAATCCATCACTTTGGTCTACTCTGACATATTGTAACAACCATCAAATGGATTTTGATCCAATATTTATAAAAACAACAACATTTAAAGCTAGTCAAGCTTTTTGTTCTTAGTGCCATAACACTGAAAAACAAATCATTATATTATAAAGTTCATTTAAAACTTGGTTATTGGTTAAAAAAAATACACTCAGCTAAACATTTAACATCTCATATTTTCATCTCATAACTTTTTATCTCATTTGTCAACAAATAATAATTTGGTGTATTGCCAATTTGCAGTGCTGCTGAGTTTTCTGGTGCAGTCTGACACACACACACACACACACACACATATATATACAGTTTATACAGCTATAGTCTATAAGAGTATAAAAGAACAAAAAAACGTCAAACTCTGTCTCTTATATATGCAGCTAAATTATTTCTAAGGATTGTCTATTTTTTTCCCTGAAGGAGAGATTTCAATGGAAAACATTCTGCTCTGAATGCCACCACACATACTTAACCTTCCCGTGTCTCCCTGCAGCGCCCATACAGAATGATGTCTGTGAAAATCTAATAAATTCAGTGCCAATACAATGGGAACACCTGGTTACAGCAAGCTACAAAGAGAAATGGAGTGAAAGAAAGAAGGAGGGAGAAGAGTCGTCTGGCAGGAGAAGACATACATTTAAAATAATCCCTCCAGAGATTCAAGGTCTGGTTGTTACATAGACCGCATGCTGGTCCAATGTAGATTGAATTTCATTAGGCTACTCACTTGTTTAGGTTGGATGTACCTGCAGGAGTGACATGCAGGCCATGACTCTAGATGAGCCCCAACTATTAGACCTGTTGACAAGTGGGTAAAAAATAACAATATTCAGCCAGTCCACCTGAACAAACAATAATTTTGTAGAACTTATATAAAATCTGAAGGTTAATATGAAAATAGATGTTAATGTTTAACAATTGTTATGCTACGGGAGGGCATTCTCTTGTTTAATCATTGCGAATGGCGAGCTTATAATGATAAAAAAGGAAAATTCCACGATGGTCACAAATAAAGTTATGCAGCTGTAAATAATGGTCTACACCAGTTGCAGATCATAGGTTTTCTGTGACCCGAACAGATCATCCCCCCAGGTTTAAAACGCATATGATCCGTGGTTTGATGGAAAACTTTATTATCATGGTGAAAAATAAATTCATGTGCGGAGTCTCTGTGAAAAGAAAGCAATGTTAGTTAGTGCATGTAGTCACCATGGAGATCTGCTGTACAAGTTATACACATGTTTTTTGGGTGACCAAAAAGTTATCAAATCTGTGACATTAATCTATGACAGGTTCTGAACCGGGAGATTTGTGATCCATTTCACCCTTTGTCTTCATGTGGGAAAACACTGTATTTTCAACTCAAGACCTTACTCTTTGTTTTATTATCTACAAAGACCCAACCTTAAATGAAACGAAACTTCATCAACTTCATCAACACCCACCTCCTCCCCTCTGTGCTCCCGCGAAAAACCACGGACTATTTTACAACCAATAAAGGCCAAAATAAACTCACAATATAAATTCCTTCAACAGGGATGCACTTTGAGTGTGGGCTAGTGCAAGCAAGGGGTAGAGCATGAGCAGGGAGACAGGGAGCCATGATTGGTTCATCAGATTGGTACCTCGTAGCGACATTGGTCAAAGTTTTTACATGTTTTACAACTGCTACAAATGTCATTCCTTTTTCAGAGTACATGAGTTATTAACTCCTGTCAGGACCTAAAGACAATTTCAACCAAAATCTTAAAAAGTGTATCTGGAGGAAATGACCAACCCTGCCTTTAATCCATAATGATCACTAAGCAACATTTAGCAATACAGTGGCAAGGAGAAACTTCCTGTAAGAGGCAGAAACTTTGAGCAAAACCAGACTAATGATGAACAGCCATCTGCTGAAACTGTGTGAAAGTGGGATAGAGGGAGCTGTAGCAAGAAGGACAGGGACAAATTGAGCAGCAACAACAACAACATCAATGAATAACATGGATTTATAGTTACAATGTCAGCGATAATGGTAAAAGTATGTGTAGTATTAGCAGTAAGTTTGTCAATTATAGAGGTATACATGAAAATTCACAGGAGTCCCAAGCTCCTAAATACCATTATGAAATAGGAAGCTCCCACATAGTGCTAACAAGCCAGAAGGCTTCACAGCTGAACTGAGGGCTGGCTTACTTAAGCTATATGACCAAATATCTTGTAACGCAAACTCTGCTCTGATACTTCACCAATGTGATTCAGTTTGTTAAATAACTTACATTTACGTTTTATAAAAGATCTAATGAAGGAAAAACGAGTTCAGGAAACACATTTTTGGCTTTAGCGTTGATAACCAGCTAGCTGATTAATGCTAAGTGTGTCGTACCTGCTGTTGCAAACGGATTAATGCGAGTGTGACTGTTTAAGGCATAATCTATGACATATAAACATAAATCAGTTTGTCTCAAAATGATCACAACTTCACATCACAAACAAAATATTGAAACCGAAAAAAACCTAAATAATTGTCATTATATATTATGGTGAATGTGCCCCCAATCTTAAACAGGCATGTGTGCTTTCAGGATGAAGACAGGACGTCTGCCTCTGTGCATGTGATTGTGTGCGCTGTTAGGCAGACTGCTTTGAATGTCTGCGATTGAGCTGAATATAGTGTCACACAATATTATCTCCCTCCACCTGCAAGGAGTTGGACTCAACTGAATGGCAGATTATGGTTACCCAACCCTATTGTCCTCACCCCATGAATCATAAAACTCATTCACCAGCACATGTGGCTGCTCACATGCCTGTCTGACTCAATCTGTTTTTGTGGAAGCATCCGACCCCTGCGATAATAGCCCTCAGACTTGTGACAGGCAGAATTAGTATAAATAGCATGAATAGTATTTATCTTTAGGAGAGGTTGCAGGAAAATGTTTTCACAGAATTGATGGCACCTGTTTCATTCAATAAAAGACGTTGAATCTTTTCATGTATTTTATGAAACCCTATCTGATGGACTTTTTTGTTAATTCTAGAGAAATCCTTTTCCTGTGCAGAAGTTCATATTGCTGGCTGCAGCAAAAGCAAAGTTTCATGGCTAGATTTAACATCATAACAGGTTTGACATTTGTAACTAAAGGCTTCATCGGTTGAGTGCTCAGTATTCATCAATAAAATAAAACAAAACCTGCGACAATATTTGAATACTGTACAAGAATGTTTCCTATCTGCAGCTCTTGACCATTCCTCAGTGGCTGTGGCACTTCACACTTGGCGGCCATACTGTATGTAATAACTGCTTTGACACTTAAGGTTATTGAGTGAGCCAAGTCGAGTCATTAGGAAGTGTTTTGAGTGCACTCAGCATTAGTGATTAAATACACTTAGTACATAAAGGCTCTGGCTCTGTCAGGTTGACACTTACTTGAGGCTTTGATAACATGTTATAGAGCTTGCTGACATGTGCCTGGTGGACACGTGTTTACACATGATCTCAGGGAATGTGAGAAGCTGTTAGGTGTGCATGTGGTGTCAATATTTAGGCTGACAGGATGAAGCAATACTTTAAACACACAAAGAGAAAGAGAGAAAGAAAGACGCTGTCTGCTGAATGTTTTATGTGTCTCTATAAAGTGTAATTGTGTGTAAGATGTAGACATAGAGAAGCACATAGTCCTACTCAAAACAAGCTGATGTTATCAGCTTTCACATGAAAAATGAAATACACACAAGCATGCACGCTCTGAGTGTACCATCACCCTCACACACTGGCACATCGGGAAGATACAGTTTGAGGCATAATCAGAAGAGTGGGGCGAGGCAGCGAGAGAAGAAGATAAGAGGGAGATAAAGATGAGAGGGATGGGAGTCATTGGTATACAGGAGAGGAATGAGGGGGGAATGTTGCAAGCTTTTTTTACAGTACAGTAGGGATCCTATTCAACGTATACATCTGGGGACAAAAGTAGGAAGAGCAGATAATGATAGCAGGAGGCAAAAGACTTAAGTGTGCATCTCACTGTTTCTGGTATATAAAATGAGTATGAGGATCTTAAAAGAGAAATCCGTCCTGTTAAGCAGCGTCTGTTTTTAACCACTGTCCACAGATGGAAAAATACCACATATATGACATCAGCTGCATATTACTAAAGTTGTGATCTGCAACTTGGAATGGGTTTATGGCTTGCCACAATCTTTGCATGATACGATCCATCATGAATGTAATTATTGTATTAAGGGCACTACACTTACTGCACATGTTACTTATATATGTATATTATATTGTCATATGAGTAATAAATGATGGGAGTGTGAAGAGTCTTTGGTCAATTCAACTCCTTTGTTCCATCACAATTTATATATCAAGAGAATATGAAGCCATGCATCTCCTCCCCAAATGTTTCTGGGCAGTGATGGTAGTGTTGTCTGTTCTGGGGATGGTAGTGAAGGCACGCTGATGTTGTATGTGTTGGGGAGGGACTTCTGAAGAGCTCAGGTTCTAAAGAGCTGAACACTTGATGTTATGAACTTGGTGAACATGGTGGAGATGGACCAAGAAAAACCCTAGGCTAAGGTCAAATGTGAAATAAGCATAATTTAAAGGGTGCGCTCCACAGTCAGTTCTTCCAACTTTGGCAAGTTCATAAAAAAACTAACATTCTGGGCCTGATTCACAGAAGAATTGTGCTGCTTGTACGCCAGCTGAAACCTGTGCACCCCTAACTATGCTGTAGAGCAAACAGTATCTCTGTGCATCAGTGATGTTTTTCCATATTTAAATTAACCATTACACAGTAATTTGTGGAAAAACTGTGTCATTTCTATGCAAATAAGTAGTATTGCAAAAAAAGTATAGTTCACAAACCCTGGCACTAACAACCACATGCAGTTAGAGTGGAGCAAAAGAGACCATCTGCTGAGACCAGTATTTTTTCCACCTTTAAAATAAATCTTAAATAGATCTGTGTTTAAAATCAGCTGAGTAAACGTGCAGACATCTTTTTGCCACTTTTCCGTAAACTAGGGAGAAGAACAGCTTGGTGTGCTGGGTGTGAATGGTAAATGGACTTGAAATGTATAGCGCTTTTCTAGTCTTCTGACGACCCAAAGCTCTTGTAGATTGCAGGTCACAACTTCCCATTCACATCAAATTCACACACTGATGGCAGAGGCTGCCATGTGAAGTCACCATCAGTATTAACTAGTCCATTCATACACATTCACACACAGCAGAAGAAACTTCCCTACACCTTGTTATGAATTGGGTGTATACAAATAAAGACTGATTGATTGAATTCGTTACTTTCAGGTTGAAGCACTTACTCACTCCTCCATTAATTGGTCATATAGGGTCAAATGGAATTCTTGATGGGACAGAGGACTAGGGGGTACAAGCTTAGACTCCTATTCTCTTGGCATCATTACACAGCATTTGGCAGACTGCTCTGGTTATGCCAGAAGACTTGGTCATGTCACTGCCCGTCCTGATTTGATTGATTCTTGCTAAAGGCCAGATATCAACCTGTTCAGTGTCCACTCCACATCGATGATAAATAAAGCTACAATCAAGCAGAAGAAACACAGAAAGATTCTTGTCCTTTAATGCGCACAGCCTCTGTCTTGCTGTAAAACCATTGCTGCTATAGTAACGTTGCTACAGCAAATAAAACTGCAATTCAGGACTCTATGTTAGATATGTGTTCCCAGTCCATGTATCAATGGCTAAAACATACAACAAAACACCAGCTTTAACGGGTTAGCTGATGAATCTCGTATTGCCATGATTCATCTTATACCCAAAGCAAAGTTCTGATTAATAAAGGATCCTTTACTCTTTTACTCATTTTCATCCACATACCCCTTAACAACAGAAAGAGGGGTTGGATACCTTCCTAATACACAGGGCCGGCTGTGGCTCAGTTGGTGGAGTCGTTGTCTCTCAATCGGAAGATTTTGGAAGGGAAGACTAGAAAAGTGTTAAACAAGCTCAAATCCATTTACTTCCACCCTGCACATTATATATTTGAAACATAGTCCTTACATTTTGCAGTGTTAACATAATTGGTTGTTGGGAATTCAAATTAAGTGAAAGAGTAAACCCCATGATCTTGCTAGCAGGATTTGTCTCTTCGTCGTTACATAATAGACATTAATCCTGTAGCCACAGTTTATAATTTGTCCCTTTAACAATTGCAGCTGTTTCTGCTAAACAGTCAGTGTCTGGTAAATCTTAACAGGGTTTGTCTGGTGCACAGGAAGTAAAGGCTTTTCCATTTCTGGCAGCAGCAACCGGTTTGTTTGGAATAAATATAGGAGCATGAGCAGCATTACCTGCCACCCACACAAAAACAAAAGACAAAGACTTAACGGTAGTGCCAGCAGTATTTCATTGACAAATGATTTCTGGAAGATGCGGTGCTAAACCCACTACAGGACTTAACAAAATGGGTAAAAGCTACACATGCAAAACTGGGGTAAAAAGTGGACCCTGGTTGGAGATATTATAAACACAACAAAGGCTTTCAGCTGGCCAAATAAGAAAGCCTTACGTTATCTGATTGACAACTTGAATCCGCCTTTTTATTTCAGATGCATCCCTGAAAGTTCTGAAGAGGTTTTGATTGACTCACTACCACATCTTTGCTTTCATTTGGTGGCCTATTTCACACTTTTGCGACTGTCACGGCAAATGAAAACCAATTTCATGAGGCTTGTCAGAGCTCGGATTAGGCTGGATGATATGGCATAATTAACTTTTCATTTTTGTTTTCACATTATGTAGAAATCCCATTATTCTGTGCAGACATTCTAAAAGTTGCTGAACTATTTTCTAACTATTTTGCTCCTCTGTAAGTCTATCACAGGGAGTGGAAGCAGTGGAGGGTATCAATTAGGGATTGTGTGAGCAGTGAGCCATTCAGAATGGGTCACCGTGTCTATTCACTCTAAGGCCGGCATGTGTGTGTATGCTTCTCTAGTCCCCCAATGGATGTACCATCAGTGAACCATGGTGACAATGAACAGACGCGCACACATTTCCATTTTGGTAAATAGTCAGCTTAGCGTCATCAATGTCAGGAAGCCGTAGAGACCTAAGCCTGTGATTGATGTGGTATCACTATCTACAGAGCTTTTCTGGTATATTTAGATATTAAATCTGTGTTCATTTGAATCACAAAACACATTTCACACTCCACTGATGCGAATAACAAGTTTGAAGGAATCAATGTATCCTGATTGCAGATGTTGAGCTGCTGTGTGCTACACCAGTATGCTCCTCTGGGAATGCCTCAGGGCAGCATGTCTTGTTGACTTAGATGAATTCGATTTCCAGCTGGGTGTAGAGTGTGTTTGCGTGTGACGATTTGACAATATAGATATGGTCCCAATCATTTGAAGTCTTAAGGGGCTTCCTTACATTATGGGCTCTGCGGGCATGCAGGCTTTAGCTAATGCACAATTGATGAGTAATTACTCCCCAGCTGAGATATGACAAGCAGCTCCTTCATTAAACTAAAGAGAAAAGAGAGAAACTTTAAAGTACCAGAGGACAATGAAAGAAGTAATTTTATGCTCAGCATGATGTTTTTTTGTCTACAGTATTTCAAAGAATGCTAGCTCTTTTTGGTCATCCATCTAATACAGGAACAGTGTCAGTAGTTGGTCTTAAATCAACAAGAGAACAACAGAGAGTTGATGTGCCCTGTCCTAACAAGCAGGGTCCAAGATCAATGCATCGTTCAAAGAGCGGATGCTAACAAGTGAATGTGGTTCCTTGTTGTCTTTTATATCCATGCAGACAGAAATCATTCAAATATGTGTCAGGAAAAATATACATAAAAAAACTGTATCACATGCTGTAGGTAAATATTGACCTGTAGCCAGGAGGTCACATAACTTAAAAGTAAAACAAAGCTGTATGTGAGGCCTTTTTTTTTTTTTTCATATTTGATCCATCCATTCGGCTACATTTTTCTTCTGGAGTCAGGCCATGGTAACAAGATCCTGAGCACAGTATTGAAGGGATCCCTCACCCACACTATGTTTTAGAGCTTCTCCTGGGGGACAACAAAGGTGTTCTCTATAGCTGACCCCTACAGCAGATTTTTTTGCTCTATCCCGAGGTCACTGTCAGATGGACCTGCCTGAAAAACCTTCAAAGGGAAGTGCCTGCAGGCGGCACCCTTATTAAATATAATCAACCACATTACTGCTGACAGTGCACCAATCTGCCTGTCCATCTCCACACCATTTTACCCTTACTGGTGAACTACATCCAGGGATGACTGAACTCTTTGGAAACATACTCTCTAGCTGGATGGAGGATAGAGAACAACTTCATCCTTATCCCAGCCACTTTTCATTTTGCTGCAAACTGCCACTATATGGTCTTAAAAAGTCAACAGACCTACATCCAAGTAATGCCTGGAAATAATTATTAGCTCCCCAAACCTGACATTCACTTGCCCTGGAACTGCCTTAAGATTTTATACATGGATGTCTCAAACAGGATCCATAAAAGCTTAAACAGTGCAAATATTAGATTTTTTTTTTTACATGGGGTACATTGGGTTAGTCGTTGTACGGAGGCTGTGGTCCGGAGGCTGTGGTGGCCTGGGTTCGGTCCGGCCTGTGGCTTTCCTGTGTGTCTTCCAGACGCTCACTCTCCTCAAATTCTGACTCTGTCCACTATCCTATCTCTACATACAGGCAAAGAAACTAAATAAAATGAACCTAAAAAAAAGGAAATTTTATTGACTTTGTGTGGAGAACACAAACACAGTTTCTAATTTGCTAACACAAGATATGTATGGCTTGAAGCATCAGCTCCAGCACGCCATACTCCCTGAAAAGTGTTCCCAGCGGGACTGAGGCACAAGCCCTTCTAAGGCCACAAGACACAGGACTTTACATAGGACTGGCTTATTCCCATGACCCTTCCTGCAACCCGTAAAGGGTAAAGAACTGGTCCTCTGTCCTCTGTCTCGCCTTAATAAGATGTCAGAACCTTCTTCCTTTCTTAATTTAATTCTTTATTATACTCTCTTGTGTAAATATATCATAAAGCATAAGAATATAAACAACTTTACTCATACAATAATGCTTTATTTGTAAAGCACCTTTCATTCAGTTCCTAAGTGCGTACAAAATAAATCACGTGAATAAAAACCATAGACTGTAAATAATAACTATGATGATAACCCAAAATAAATTAAATAAAGTTTGCTGTATATTATCTTGTCCTCTAAATGAATCCGGCTTCACCAAGTGTCATGGGTGTAGCATCAGTCACACTCTCTCCCAAGGACAAGGCATACAGAACTTTCGGCAATCCAAATTAGAATAAGATATCAGGTGATGATCATTGGACAGGGATTGATCATCACCTGATAGCCTACCTGCTGTGTGCTCTTCTCTCAGAGTCAGACTTGTTTGACTGTGGTGGCCCAACTGGGGCACTGCAGGGTTGACCTGAAGGGTGAAGTGTGCACACATGCTCATAAAGAAAATATACAAATTAATAAAAATAATATAATAAATAAAAATAAAATTTAAGTACGGTTTTACTTTCCTGGGTTGATTTTTTTAGTATTAAAAAGGCAAAACAGTGTAGCAACATTTAAATAGTTTCAGATTCATTCTTAAAGGACTCAAAAAGAAGATGTTTGTCTGAAGTCACAGTTTGAATTACTAACATAGTGATATGTGACACATTGAAATGTAAAGAAAGCTACTAGCAGTTGCTGCAATAGTCAAAAGAGTTCATTTTAAAACAAGTAGTGCCTCTGATTGGGCAAATAGCCAATCATTGTTCAGGGTTTTGGTGTGGCAAATGGGATGGCCAATGCAATTTCTAAGGTGGACCCTGGTAGCTCCGCCCCTGTCTCCAATTAAATTGCCTTTATCGAAGCTGTGCATAAATGTGTGCAGAGATAAAAAAAAAAAAAACATATTCAAGAAAAAAGTTTGATCTCTAAAGCACTTTTCCCCCCCGAATATCTGTTATTCTAAACAGACTTCTTATCCCTCTGTATTTTTAGACCTTAATTTCTCCTTTTTTTATTGGCCTTCAAAATTTCCCAAAACAATTGCAAGTGGGATCAACCAAAGGCAAGGTGCTGAAATAAAAAAGAAAGAAGTGAAAACCTAATGGCAAACAGAAACATAATTAGCCTATTAGGCAGCTTGACATTAATCAGAAATTAGAGTACCCAACCAAGTGGTTAATGTACTTTTTTACTGTGACATTTCCAAGAAAGATAATAAATGGTGCAGGAGTTAGAGGCAAACCTTGTTAGATGACATTAAATCCTAATTTCATTCATCATGTGCTCCTGCATATAAAAGTGTATTTCTTAGACAGTTTAACTTAAATTCAGATCAATCAGATTCATGTGTTATGAATTGGCACTATACAAATCAAGAGTTATCGATTAAAGAAAAATGTTCTCTTCCTTTTCTGCAGAGGATTCTGCATCACTGAACAATCTTCTCTGAACCTACTCCGCCTCTGTGGAAGAAATGAGTGGTGTGTAAAACACTGAGGGATGTGTGGTCAGGAGTAGGGAATACCACCACCTGCGTGGTACTGCTGTTTGCAAACTAAATCAACCGTCTGATAGAATGCATGCCCTAAAATAGCAGTGCAACCCTATATGTAGAGCAAAATCTCTTGTGCTTTCTAGGCATGCATATATGCTCTCCAGACACACACACACACACACACACACACACACACACATATACAGTATAGAAATTCCCGTGTGAACCTACATTTTCCACATGAACTCTAGAGCAGTGAGAGGCTAGTTTCTGCCCAAGCTAACAGGATTTGATATATTTATACGTTTTTCTGTTCATGTTTGGATGACTCATCTATCAGTGGGTGTCCTCTGCCTTGATCTTCTTCCAGAATCTTTCTTTTATTGTTTTGTAGTTTGAGCTGGAATGTTCCCTCCTCATTTCCAATTCCTTCTCATCTGCCTTTTTAAAATTTATGTATTGATTTTCATATTTGAAGAATTATGGTTATCCTCTCTTTAATTTCTCTCCAACCTCCGTCCTCATTCTCTCGCCCTTGGTTTCTTCCTCAGACCAGTCTGATAATGACTTGGAGAGCTGAAGCTCAGTCATACAGACAGTCGGGCAGTAATGAGGGCAGGAATACTGATTAATATAATCAGTGGCTTGTTCCTGATTATTACAATGTTTACTCTGGAATGGGCGGCATTTGTCACTTGAGTCTTTGTAAGGGCAGTGCCGTAACAAAACTGTCATTAAGCCTGATAACCTGCGTTGACTGCAATCAACTGCCTTGTAAAAGTGTCCTTGAGCAAGAAACTTTATGCAAATGCAGGGAGGCTATTATCCCTTCTCTTTCTCTTTCCCACTCCAACAGGGAGTCTGACCTCCTGAGTAAGGATCACAGACAGAAAAGTGTTTCCTGCTGAATTTAATAAAGCATCACATTTCTGTCACAAGTCTCCAGTGGGCTATTTTTAAACATTAAACATGACTGAACTGGACCCTAACATATGAATAGCTTAAGCATATAAGCAATAATAATTATCATTTAGTGTTGATATATTTTAAGTGAATTAGACATCCCCTCATTTTTACTGCCTTGTGTCAACGCCTCTTCTTTTAACCACAGTCAGGAGATCAGTTTCTGTAATGACGAAAGTGGTGGCTTAATGATTTGAGCTGCTCAACAGTGCAGGGTTTCCTTTTATCATATTTAGCATTTTATACTTCTCAAAATATTTTCAATGGATGACAAGTAAGGCTTCTGGCAAGCCTGTTTAGCACCCAGACTCTTTAACTTTGGAGCCATGCTGGTGCAATTCATGCAGAACGTGGTTTGGCATTGTCTTAAAAAAAAAGTATGGCTTGCTCAGATAAAAAATTATTTATTTGGCTGCAAATGTCACTCCAAAACCTGTATGTATGGTTCAGCATCAATGGTGACTTCACATATGGGCATATGTTCACCATCCCATGTGCACTAATGCACCTCCATACTGTCGCGGATGCTGGCTTTTTATGGCACTGATAACAAGCCAGATGGTCTCTCTGCTCTCAGTGGTGTCTGTTTCTAATGCAGGGGCGTCTGAGGACGTCCTGACGATCACAGCCAGCCACTGTTGGCTTGTTGTTTTTTGCTTTGTGTGCGGAGATTTCTTCAGAGTCTCTGAATCTTTTAGTGATATAAGTGGTATGTACTGTAGATAATGAAAATCCCAGATTATTTTTAATTATGTAAAAAAAAGAAAACATTCTTGAATTGTTGCACTATTTGCCAGTGTAGTCTATCACAGATTGGTTAACTCCTCCCCACCTTTACTTCTCTTGGATGCTCTTTTATACCCGATCATTTTACTAACCTGTTGACGGTTTACCTTTTTAACTGTGAGATGTTTCGTCAGTATGTTTTTTCACACATTTTCCAGTCTTTTGCTTCCCTTGACCCAACTTTTGAAAAATGTTGTTGGCATCAAATCCAAAAATGGACATATCATTTTCCAAAAACTATGAAATGCATCAGTTTCCAGTTTTTTTTGTTTTTACACAGCATTTAAAACATTTAGGAAATTGGGTTGTACTTACTTGTTCTCTTAAATAGTGGACTTATTTGCTAATTGATCATAATTTCATTTCAAAGTCATGTTGTAGATTATGACTCCAAGTACAATAAAGACCTCAATCAACATTTTATTTCAATAACTGTAAATCGTGAAATCGAATCAAATGCCATCAGCAGATTAAACATATCCAATGAATTATCTCTAACTTAGGTATTGACCCTTTTTTCAGACAGTCATGTCTTGAGACATCCCTAACTTCTTCTAGCATCATGAGGCGGTTGGAATTTTTGGGGTTGAGTCCAATGTCTCAGAACATTTTGGTAGATTCCTTAAAAATCTGATACAATCATTTATGTAAATTCACATAAAAATAACTGTAGTAATATTTAAACTTTTTTTTAGCTTCTACCACCTATAGGGTCATTGGTTTATGTCAAATAATCATGTTTTCTTGGATGTTTTGTGTCTGTGTTTTTGTGCAGGACTTTGATGACTTCATCTTTGCGTTCTTTGCCATTGAGATGGTGATCAAGATGGTGGCTCTGGGGATTTTTGGCAAGAAGTGTTACCTTGGAGACACGTGGAACCGCTTGGACTTCTTCATAGTTGTGGCTGGGTGAGTTATGCAAGACCAAACACAAGAGCAGCACACAAACACAAAGAGGTGGCCAAACTTCACCCTGCAGGAACACTGGAGGCTTGCACAAGAAGCGGTACAAACACACACGGGCAACACATTTGAAAAGCAATTAATCTGGGCATTAGGATTTAAGAGTGCAGGGACAGATTGATGAACAGAGACAGACTCAGGAGTGTAATAGATGTTTGCAGCTTGTAAATGTGATCGTCCTAGATTTCAACGAGCTGCACGGTTTCCTTTGCTTTATGACCTCAGAGCACATCAAACAACATGAATTTAAAGCAAGAAGCTGGGGTTACCAGTCCTCTAAGCAACATCAGTCTCCTTCCCTGTATCCTCCTCCGGGCTGGTTCTTAAATAAATGTTACTCTCGATGTCCCATAAAAGCCTTTTAACTTGAAAATGGAAGCAAGCACTCGCTTTAATTTTCTAGCGTACAGAATCTGTCAAACAGCTGAGGAGACTGGGATTACTTTTTACGCTGAGTGAATGCAGATATAGAAAAAACCTGTTCCTATTAACTAACTACACATGTACAAACCTATGGGCACATTACACTCAGAACAAAGACACACACACATGCACATGCTGGCATTATTATACATTTTCATTCATATTCAAAAAAATAGTATATACCCTATTACTGGTATGAAATAAGGGTGCATGCATAATTGGAAAGTGCAGCAGTCACACGCACAGCCAGATTCACACACACACACACACACACAGCAATGCACACAAACTGTAATTTGATTAAACATGTTACAGAACATAGCCTGCTGCTTTTGGTCTGACATTTTCATCACACTTCATCCCCTGCTGGCTTTTAATGCCACCCTTCTGCCACAGCTTCTGTTGTCCGTCAGCAGGAGAACAGGGCACATTTCTTTCTATGCAAACGTGTGATTAAAGTCAATGTCACTTTGGTCAAATCAACAAAACTTCACGTCATGAAACTTTAGACTTACAGAAGTCTAGATTTGTTACGATACGTTTCAGTACAACCCAGAAATCTACTCGAGCAAGCAGTTAGACCTCAGCAGGAAAACACAGGCTGAAATGTCAACAACAGGATGTTCACAACATCACTGTCAATCCATCTTTATTTGTATAGCGTCAATTCCTAAAACATTTTCAAATCAAGACACTTCAAAGAGCAGGTCTAAACTGTCATATTTGTATTATTATTATTTACATAGACCCAATATTAATCCACCATGAACAAGGCACTTGGGGGCTTTTAGTCAAGTAGCAGTGGAATGGAAAAACTGTTAACAGAAAGAAACCTCAAACCGAACCAGGCTCATGTTGAACAGCAACAACTGTGTTGGGCTTAGAAAGTGGGATAGAGGGAAATGCAGATGAAAGAGATGGTTAGAGACAAACAGACTAACAACAACAACTACAATGAATAAAACAGATTTATAGTTACAACTCCAGTAATAAAGGTATGTGTGGTACATTATGTGTGCTTAGGCCCTTCAGTAGCAGAGATGATATACAGTTCATCTACTTTAATGTGTTAACAACCCGACAGTAATATACATAACTTTAATTACCATGAGGTATAGGTTTCAAGGTTTGGTAATCCTGAGCTTCATCCTTAGCCACATTTGATCTGATCTCTCTTCTCTTTATGTACCTGTATGGGTCCATCAGTGCAAATCTTGTCGTAATATTATAGATCATAAAGCTACTACCTCATTGCCTGTCCCAGTTCAGGGAACATATCCAGTGCCAGAATACCAGAGGACCCTTGATGTCTGATATTCTGGGACTTATCCGCTGAGTGATAATAAGGCCAATGAAAGGATGTTCAGAATTACACTACAGTAACAGGCAATAAAATCAGGTGTAATATTCATTGTTAAGGGGGTCATTAGGTTTGATGAACAAGATATCCCCCTAAGATGCATACTAATGAAACCATTATTTCCAGTGGGGGGGAAACTAGGTCATTGCAGCAGTGCGGAAACCTGCTTTGTGTGTTGTTAGTTATTATCGCGAAAGTTTGTGCGCCGCCGACAAGGCAAACTGCACCTACAAGCAGACTAGAAGACTCCTTATTATCTGTTATAATCAACTGCAGCAGTTTAGGCACCAAAACAAATGTGTTAGATTATAATGATAAATTTTGGTTTTCGTTTTAAATGTGGAAGGTCTACTTCAAGGAAAATACAAAAGAATGGGTGACGGGTCAGGACTTCAGGCAAGCCAGTTTAATCACCAGACTCTTTAACTTTGGAGCCATGCTGGTGTAATTCATGCAGAATGTGGTTTGGCATTGTCTTCATGAAAAAACTATGGCTTGCTCCGCAAAAGAAGTTCTTTCTTTGGCTGCATAGTTCACTCTACTCTCACTTGAATGTATGGTTCAGCATCAATGGTGCTTTCACATGTGCAGGTTCCCCAGCCTATATGTGCACTAATGCACCTTCATACTATCGCAGATGCTGGCTTTTTAATTGTGCACTCACAGCAAGCCAGATGGTTCTTCTCCTCTCACAATTGTATCTGTTTTTAATGCAAGCCAATGTTGTTGGTTTTTTTTTTGCGTTGTCCCGTTAGTCAGAGATTTCCTGATTAGTGATATTAGTGGTGTGTACTGTTAGACAATGAAAGTCCTAGCTTATTTGCAATTTATGAAAAAAAAAAAAAAAAAAACATAATTCCTAAATTGTCAATTCCTTCAATCGTTTCATCTGGGGGAATGCCGTTTGTTTGTTTGACCTATACCCACCTCTTGATGCAGATGTTCTTGCTCTTTATATTAAGTCACCTGTCTTTTTCTTGTGTTCTGCTTCTGCTACAGTTAAAGGCACTAGCTGTATCATGCTTAATGGAAACACAATTGCTCATCCAACTGATTGATTGGAACAGCCTTTTCCTCCAAAGAACAGATAGACTGTGGCTCTAACACGATACCCAATACTATTATCCTGATCAAAATCAATTAGAATAGCTGAAGTGGCTTACACAACCAAACTTGAAAATCTCTAGAGAAAATAGGATGTACTTCAGAAATAGATATTACTTGAACTATCACAGTATTGAAGTGTTCTTTGATAAATCAATTTAATAATAGAAAATCTGCCCAAATTTATGTATCAACTTTTTTTAAAAAGGTTAAACGAAGTATAAGTAACAGTTTATATTTTTGTTTAATGCAGGTATCTGAATTTAATGAATTATAGTTTTTCTAATCTTGACTATAACTGGACTATGCATTATGAATATCACCTGTATGGCAGCAAAATTACCATTTTTAAATTAATGTACCTTTTGAACATGGTCCAACACAAATATTCATTGGAGAAGCTGAAAGCAGACTGTGTTTACTATCTTTGATGAAAAAAAGAAGGCTAACTATTATCCAATTAGAGGCAAAAAAAACCCATTTCTTTTATATTTTTCTGCCAGTGTTTTTGTTCAACACTGTGAAAAATACACAACATGTGAACAGAATATTAAGGCTCAAGGTGTAATTTCTCAAGCTTTCATCATATGTTTCATGCGAGCATATAAATATGTATCTTATATATGTGCAGAAACGTGGAGATGTTCGAATCAGAATCAGAATCAGAATCAGAATCAGAATCAGAATCAGAATCAGAATCGGGTTTTATTGCCAAGTAAGTTTACACATACAAGGAATTTGACTTGGTGTATTGGTGCGAAACAATTAACAAGGAAATAACGCAGAACTAGTAACAACTTAAATAATACAGAATAAGAAACTATTACAATATACAAAATATAATTTCAAAATGTAAAATATTAAATATAAAAAAAAAATACAAAATGTAAAAAAGTTGCGATGTAGGAGCTGTGCAGTGGACTGGGAGAGACGATGAGTTAGGCATTCACAATTCAAATTAAGCTTAAGGTAAATGACAACGGTCTGTATTTGTTGCACCACGTGGTTTTGAGTCACATACACACCAAATCCAGTTTTTTACAGCATAAATGAACATGTCATCGTCTTCACTGGCACACACTCTACAGGGGGTGATTTTTTTTTTTTTTTAAACTGCTCGATTTTGAAAACAATACGTGTTATCCATAGTTAAGCGTGTAGCTAACATGATTGACAGGTGGGCGCCATGTAATGGTTTGTCAGGAGGCTTAAAACCCACCTCAGCTCCAACTCTTAGCCTGTCGTTAGTTAGGCTGAGACAGGATTTCCAGCATGTCGGCTGCTGCCGATTAGCCTCCGGAGCCCAATGTCGTAACTGATGGGTGATGTCACTCAGGTTTCGTCCATTAATATTTACAGTCTATGGTTTGCCCGAGTCGAAGTTGCTGCAGCCTTGTCTGTGACGGGTGTCAATTCACAAAGATGAGGGTGGCTGCTGTTTCAGTGGCATGATGCAAAATTAATTTAAAAAAATGTTTGAGTATATGAACTTATGGCTACACTTAGCTACACATAGCCACTTGCATTGTCTTGTCAATCATAATAATGGAGTTGACTACATGAGGGAAGACCCCTCTGCTCTGCTCTGCGTTGGAGTCCTCCTCTTATCACAACCCACTCACTGTACGTAATGCCCAACATGGTGCACATGCAGCTCCTCCTGTTGGAAATATATTTAGGCTAGAATCATTTTCATGAAGACACGCACGACATGCTTGTAGCATTGCTGAATATGTAAATTATGTAATCTGAGACTTGTTAGGTAAGGGAAAATCCTTCACATATCTCCCGCTTGATTTCAGTCCAGTAATGATGGAAACTTTAAAAGCCAGAGTAGGTATGCCCTGTTTCTTCCCGAACATATTTCCTGTCACGCTTTCCTATTTCATGAAAAGGGAAAAATGTCATGACAGTGATTTATGAAAAAAGCTTGCCATGCGTTTGGTGTGTTTATCAGAGCATGAATGATATAGAGCGTAACAGAAAACATGGGATATGAAATTAACTTCTCTATAATGTCCATATCTTCTGATGTCTGCTTGTGTGTTGGCTACCTCTGAGAGTGACACTGCATATGTTAATCTGTCTCCATGTATTTAGGGATGTTGCCATTTTGAAACAAAAACAATCTCATCTATACAGGGAGCCCCAGCCCAACTCAGACAATGGTAACCTAGGCAACGGCTGGTTGTGAGCATTTAATATATGCTGGCAACAGTTGTTTAGCCTGCAGAGGAGGGCTCTGATGAACTGTTTCTTTCTTTCTGAGACGGTAATTAGAGCTAAGCTGCTTTTTCAGCAGGTCTGTACTCTCTCCTCCTAATCACCTCCGTGTCAGGAGGGAGACAGGCGGCAGTGATGGAGGGATGAGTGTACAAAACAGGTGGAGTGTGAAGAAGAGCGAGAGATGTGCAGAGAGTTATTGGACAGTGAACGGTTGAGGGAATGCAGGATGGATTTACTTCTTTCTTGTTTACATCATTTTGCTGGCGGTTAACATGACACAGTTGACAAATAGTGTTTTAATTGTGCATAAATGTTGTCAATTCTGCATTTGCATCACTGGGATAGCCGTGATATTTCTTTTCTGGTTGACTTTGTTTGGCTTACTTTGCTTTCAATCATAAACTTGCACGTATCTGCCTTCTGCTGACTGTGTGAGAAGTGTGAAACAGCTGATGACAGCATCTTGTGTAAATGGAAAATTTCCTCCAGGCTACTTATTGGCTACAGGAGACTTGTGTTTACACTTTCAACATTTATTTTTCACCTGTCAAGTTGACTTCTTGGTGCATTATGTGAACACAGAATAAGCCGATCATCTCTTTTTTTAAAGTTTGACTGAGATCTCTACAATTTTGAGCTGTAAGGGGTGGAGTTTTTATTCCATTTGTGATTTCTGTCTTCTTTTGTGTGTGAAGATTGAGATGTATTCTGGATCTAAATGTCTGAGCTATCAAACCAAAGTGTGTGATTTTAAACTTGACAAACCTTTATAGATTGTCTCCTTCTTTTTTTGTGTGTGTGTTTTGTCTATTGGTCCACCACTTTGATCTAGACTCAAATATATCATCAGTTATTAGCATTACATGTAAGATTAGGATATGAATTCATGGTTGCAATGGTACAAAACCCCAGGATGTTGGTGATAACTTTACTTTGAATCTATGTTACAAACAGGATTCACATGTTTATCTTTTATGGTGCTATGTTAAAGTGCAGGGACAGTGCTAATGAATCTGACAGTTAGTGAGCCAAAAGTAACTTTTTAATTGTTCTAAGTGGAAAGTTCACTGATTGAAGCCTGAAAAACAATTGAACTTATACAACTCATCACAAAAGACAAAGTGACACCAAGTGGCAACCTTCAATCTTGAACTGAAATGAAGCGTAGTTATTGTCATCATGGGCAAACACTGAACAGTGTTTTTTTTAAAACGGCTCCGTTTTGATTTTATGAAGAATACCTGTTATTCATAGTTAGGCGTGTAGCTGACATGATTGGCAGGTGGGCCCGATGTAGTTTGTCGGGAGGCTTAAACCCGCCTCAGCTCCAGAGCTCAGCCTGTCGTTAGTTTGACTGATAGTTAGGCTGAGACTGGATTGCCAGCATGGCGGCTGCTGCTGCTGAGCCTCCTGAGCGCCGAGATGTAACAGATGGGTGACGTCACTCAGGCTCGTCCATTAATATTTAGAGTCTATGAGTGACACATATTGTACCAGAGATTTGAATTTGAAGAACACATTGAGTTTTGGACAAAGCTTATTCCTATCAAAAGAGTGAACACAACTCAAGCTACTGATGTGCCAAAGTGTAGCAAAGCTGACTTTCATTTCACTCCAGCTCTTTGACTGACTTGTTTGGAAGGTGTTTTTATTTATTTATGTATTTATCTATTGATTGGTGCAGTGGAAGCCCGGTCGATCGAAGAGGGAGTCTGAATAGCGGTGTTTACTATAGCAGAAAAGGAATCTTATCCATGGTGCATCGATCTGATCTAACACTGTGTGGCTGGATTTCTCATGGAGAGAGACAGAAAGGATAACTGAGGAGGAAGTGGAGAAGTCAGGAGGGAACCGGAGGAAGGGTGATGGATTGACAGAAAAAGGCAGACAGAGAGAGAAAGAGAGGCTAAGCTGGTCGGATTGATTCATTTTGTCAATTGGTTATGTGGTCTGATTTTGGAGGTCAAACACCATAAATAGAAATAATGTTTTTTGTTTTGTTCATTTTGGACCAATTAATTATCTAATTAATATAAAAAAAAAGATTAGCAAAAAAAGATCTGCTTTATCTTGTGCGAAACAATCTTAAATAATGCAAGAGATCCACAGGTTTGCTCGGCAGAGGATATCGTTCTGTTTTTCTGCACACCCAGAGCTAGAACGTTAAAAGTTTCTCAAAGTGGTAAATGTTTAATGTGGAAAGAAGCAAAAATCGATCAACTTGAAAATTGCCTGTCTTAAGTTCAACTTGCGCAAATGGCAATGAATGTTCTGAAGAAGAGTTTGGTAGAAAGTGGAGAACATATTTTGCACCCATTACCTTGACTGTGGTCCTAATCATCAAGGCAATCATATGCATCACTATTAATATAACAAGGATTTATAGACATCTTAAATGCAAGCTTAGCACCTTTAACTGGCTTTAAATATTCAACACATCCTCTTGGATTTCAGACCTGTGATTGAGTCACAGGGAGAAGCACAGAACCTAATCCTCAGTGTCTTCTCTCTTCTTCGCTTCATGATTTATTGATGGCTCTTTGAATCAGGCTCCAGCCCAGTTTAGCAGGCAGTGGAGGACAGAAAAAAAGAAAAATGTGAGGATAGAAGAGGGAGTGTGTGGGTGGCAGAGATGTCAAGAGGGAGGGAGAGCGGGAGACAAAAGTGAGCAGAAAGGTATTACAAACTGTGGAAGAAAGGAACATACAAAATGCTGTTAGAAGAGTTGCAGAAAGAAAACTGAATTACCTTTTTTGTAAACCAGAACTAATATTTAAGCTAAACAAGTTATTTCTAACCAGCTAATTACTTGCTGCCTTGTCACAACAGATTCGTATTTTAAATGCCACAAGTTGCTGCTGTTAAGACATGGTAACCCTAGCATATAGAAACAGGAAGCTTAGGGAAACAGCTAGCCTGACAATTTAACATGTTGCAACCCCCCCCCCCCCCCCATAATCAGCGTAGAGAATTGTTTGAAAGGATGTCAAGCTGTTTTTAGTTGTGCCTAATCGCTGAATCGAATCGCTCAATTGTTGAAATGCAAAATAATGCATTAATTTCTATTAAACAATGTCAAGCTATTCTTGTCATTGTCTTGAATTGAGAATCAAATGAATACAAAGATGTGCTAATGATCTTGACTTTGAATGCTTATTCTATGCATTTGCAGTCTTTATTTTATTGCATTAATAATGACACTGTTACAAATGAATAAATATGCGGGAGTGCAAAATGTGCTGCACTTTAATAAAGTCCGTAAACAAAGATATGACGCCTCTCACACCTGAGCCTGCCACAGTGTTTTCTTGGTCTGCGGTCAGTCGCCACCCATTAAGCAACCGCTGCAGTTAACGTCTTGGATTTAGTTTCATCCACAGGTCTGTAGTGATTTGGTGAAACTCTGCCAGTTTTGGTGACGTGGTTCCCCGCTGACATCAATCTGCTCGGCTGCACCGGTATGCCTAGCTTTTAGGCTGTAGCTCAAACTCAAAGTACTGCAGTACTGCAGTGACATTTTATTTCTGACTTGTGATCTGAGTACACAGGAAATTTTGAATAAGTGTTATATGCCATTAAATAGCACAGTGGTTTCTCATTATTTCTCATCTTTACACAAGCAGGTAAATGCTGCGGCGACAGTATGGTGTGCCAAAAGGGACAAACAATGAAATAAAATAAATGTGTTAAAAAGGACCTTCATCACATTACAATTAATGAGGTAATGCTCACAGCCCTATAGCAAAGAGACATGACTGTGGGGGTTTTATGGGAAGGATTCAACGATTGCTAGACTTCTGGTTTTCATATTTGTTTTCCATTTACTGCAGCCAGAGACAGACTAGCTGTTGTCTTCTCTCTCCATTCTGTATACTTTGCCAGGCTCAGGTGTCCCCTTTCCAGCTTTATATACTAATCACACAGAGATTGATATCGGTTTTCTCATCTCACTTTCAGACAGAAAGCAAATTAAGTTTATTTCACCGATGACAGCCATATAGGAGAGAGAGATAGAGATGGAGAAAGGACACAGACAAGGATACAGCATCCGTGAACAATGATGGCCATTAAATAAACTGTCTGCCGTTGAAAATCCATCAGTGGGTCTCTCGGCCTCCCCCCCCCCCCCTCTGTAAGCTTCACTGTACAGCAACAGGACAGGACTGCAGTATTTTCTTGTCCTGACGTCCTTATCCACCTGGGTTCTCCTCCATTAGCTAGATTATCTCCCCACTACAAGTGGGTCAGCTGATTGGCAATATGTTATCAGTCAGATGTAAGAAGCAAGGGAGCGTGGGAGGTTAGAGAGGGCTGCAGGGAAGATTGAATAATGATGAAGATATAAAGAAAAGAGATTCGGCCGAAATGTGAGCAGAATTTTGGAAAGTTTCACAGGGATGCATTTGCAAGGTAAACAATGGCTATTGTCACGCAAAGCCCCACCTGCCTAATAGAGCAGAGTGTGCTGCAGCCACTGTTTATTCACACCAAATGAATCCTGCTTTCATTAATCATTGCTAGGAATCCCTAGCCGTGCACAGAAAGTCGATGCTCTGCTTGTGTGAGCAGTGGCTTGGCTGATCGGGTTCAAGTCTACTCTTTTCTAATTACATGAAAACAAGATCTTTATCATAATCTCAGTCTGTAGGTTTGCTTTTGCTTGTGTGCATGGGTGTATGTGAGTGTGTGTATGTATACATGAGTGTATGTGAGTGTATGTGTGCATCTTGTTTTCTCTTCATGACAAAGACGCTGTTGTAGAGCCTATAAAAAATATATTTTTTAAATATTGCTAACAGTATTGATACTGTGTAATAAATATAGTGGATGGGTACTGTGTGGCCTCATCATAGGACTTAAGGCATTTATACCTAAAATGGCTTCATCTCTTTAACGTTGTGCACGCACGCACTCAATATTGAACAGATGAAATGATCTCAGGTGCAGGGAAAATGAAAGAGGGTGTAATAAAGTCATCATACGTTTCTCTAATATGTAATCTCTTACAGAATGCACTGCAAACTCCAAACAACCAAGTAAACCATCTGGTTATCCCGCCTTTGAAAACAATACACCTATTATAACTGAGGACTTCCCACCTACTGAGCGCTACATGTAAGATTCTAATATGATTTGATTTGGGGAGAGTAGAAGGAGAATCCCCTTGAAGTATCGGATATACTCGGAAAGGAAGATTCAGTCCCATGACTGTGAAGAATAAGTTGGTTAACATTTGGGTTAGATAAGCAGCAGAGTGGGTTGATGGTACAAAGTGTTGATGATGAAAGGCTTTCAATCTGATTCAGCATGAAAACACTCCATCTGTCTGTTCTCTGTGGTTTTTCTTCTCTGCGTTTTCTCCCTAATGATGCCACATGCACTCACTCTGATATTATCAGACTCTCATCATTAGCTGTTGTCAATGCAGTGACCTGCTATTGTTCAGACATCTTTTTGTGTTACTTGCCTCTATTGTGCTTAAACTGAAGCATTTGTATGCACAATTAACTGTGTACAAAGACATATGCACGACACTAGAAAAAAGACATACACTGTAGAGCTACCCATCACTCAAAATGGCTTTTTCTTTGGGACAGCGACTGTGACAACTTGCCTGTCTCTGATGCGAACAATATGTGACTAATATCAGAGGGCATTGCAGATGGCTGGTTGCTTTATAATAAGGGATACATGACAACACAGGATGTAATGCATGAATAGGCAGCTTTAGTTGTGTCGGGATATTATCCAGTAATCGAGTAACAGAGATATTATCTAAAGGAATGACACTGTGAAGCAGACTTCAGACTGTGGATCTATCTCGTTTAATGTGACAACTGAAAAACAACATTTACTGACATTTGAATCAAGGGTTTAGCTTCCCACAACTCAAAATAACTAGCTACTTGAAAACATTCCCAAGTTCTTATGAATATGAATTGATATTTCATGCTCAGATGATTTCTGTACAGGGTGCAAGCATTTTGTATGCAAATATCCAAAATGGTCCCACCAACATGTTTTAAAAACGAGAGTCCACCATGGAACTCCCTGAAATGAGAGTTCTCTTCAAAGCGAGCATATTGAGGGAAAAGTTTTAATAAGGCTTTGTGGTAAGAATTTGATTTGGTTTGGAGTTATCCACCAACCTTATCTCTGTACTAACCTTTTTCACAACAATAAGAAAGTTAAAAAGTTCAAGATTTATCTGCTGCTCCCAATCAGTCGGATGACAAAGTCAGTGAAGTTGCGGACATGTTCTCTGTGTTAGACCAGATAACATTCAATGCGCCGCTATCATACAGTCTTTGGCAGCTATCGTACAGCTCCCAGAAAGTTGAAGGCGGAGGTTTTTCTGTCATGTTACTCAGGCCACAAGTTGACATCGTGACTCAGTCAAGCCACATTTAATGTCAAAATGATAACTGACCGTAGTGTTTGTTTTTAATGTCTCTCTTGCATGACGCTTAAGTGATGATCAGATCTTGAAGCGCTCAAAAAAGTGTATATGAATTTCAACTGGATTATGGAAACTGAAACGTTCTATTTCCTCACTTGGAGAAGAAAAATCCAGAGTGTCGTTCCGGGCCCACCTGTATCACTACATGTATGCTAAAGATGTACAGTATATATGAGAAGTCGAGCCAGACCGATAAATCGGCCAGTCAGTAATATCGGCCGTTATTAGCACATCAAGTGACTCTCTGTATCGTCTAATTTTATCACAGATATCTGACAGTGTTATTTTAACTTTATTTATTTACCAGTCAAATAGCATTTAATTTGAATAGCATTGACTTCCGCAAGCAGTTCTCTTTCTGGCTTTCACCAACAGAGTGTGCTTTATAGATTAAAACAAACATGATCACCCTCCAGAGTGTCAAGCACTAACGCATGTACAGGTGCAGTTTCCAGTTGAGTGATCATCTTGACTTGGTTATACTGTGTATCTTTTCCACAAGTGTTTGATGTATCAAGGCAATAAATGTCTACATTTATATCTATCTATCTCTACGAACATAGATCCAAGAAAGATATCGGCCAATATATCAGTATCAGATTTATTTTTCTCCCCAATTTTGAGATCGGTATCGGTCCCAAAAATCAGATATCGGTCGGGCCCTAATGAGAAGTAACCGTGATCAGGCCTGGAGCAATGTGAGTGAAGGCTAGACTTGGTAACTGGGGCTTCAACACTGTAGGGGGCAACTGGGCCTAGTGTGACTATACTTATCTATTCGAGCAGTGCATATAAGACAACTGAAATAATCACAGATCGGACTTTAACTTCTGTTTGAGGGAGTTTTCAACGGAAACTTTATTTACAATTGTCAATGCTCTTTGCCAATTTTATACATTCTTACACTATGGCTTAGTTTAAGCACTCAGCCGTTGTCGTAAAGTGAGGGCGCAGAACTCATGAGCTTCTGTCGTGTGTCGTAAATGATTTACTTGTACAGTGTGAGCTGATGTTCCACCATGACATTTATATGTACAGTATGTTCCAGGCCTAATGGGTGCATGTTAAAGTTCACCAGCTTGTCAATTCAACTAGATAGCGTTTCCTCCCTGTATCCAGTGGTAATGTTATTCTAGGGTTAATAAATCCTGGCAAGTCTCTACATAAATCTCTGGCCTAGCCTCTGGGCAACAAGATGACCAATATAAATGGGCATATTAATATCAGTCTCTACATGTAATGCTAAATAGGTTAAGCAGTGGATGTGCATTGTATCTGCTTGACAAATATTTTTTCTGGCATGACAGATACAAATACTGCAGAACGCACGACGCCATTTGTCAGCCTGCTGTGCAGAGAGAATAACCCAGCTTGCCTCATCTGTTATTCAGCAAATGTATTTTCCACATTATTTATCAAATAATTCCTCGTTCAAACAAACTACCCCAGCCACAAATCAAGCATGACAAATGAGTGGACTCCATTAAAATATGTCCATTCAATTCTATTTTTTTCTAAGTCCATCCGTGATGATTTTGCAAACAAATATTGTGCTGGAAACCCAGCCAAGGAAAAAATGAAAAAAATAAACACATGAGGTTCCTTTTACATGAGGTTCCTTTTACAATTTATCAGCCTGTTAGGGAATCTATTAACTCAATATCTAAGTATCAAGTCCTTCCTATTCATCTGCCAATTATAGGACATTAACATTATTATACATCATTCAACAACAGAGCAACGCTGCAGGAAGGCAGTTTGCTAGGCTGTCTAAGATAGAGAACTGCAGGCATATAAAGGTTAGGTGAAGATATATTAGTTAAACATTGCACACTGTTCTACATTACTAAGCTGCCTTGCATACTTTTCCTATTATAGGGCTATCTGGGTGGCATTTTGTTACGTGTGTATGTTTGTCTGTGCACAACCAGTTCCAAGCTACTGTTGCCATTGTTTTCAGAGGAGGTGTATCTGGAAATCTGTATGTACACCATCCTTCATGTGCCTGGCTGCTTTGGCACAAACAAACACGTTCACACTCTGTGATAAGAGAGGATGAGCTTAGAAACACACGGTTTACACGGCAGGCGGAGTATGTGTGGTTTTGTTCACATGCCTCTATGGGAGCTCTTTATTCTCGGACGTCTATGAATTTCATTACAGTCTCCTTCGAGTTTGTCCTTGTAGTGATCCCTGTATATCAAGATGTGCACAAGTATCATGTCAGAGTGTGTAAGACAAGATGTAAAACTGTTTTTTTGGCCTTTACTCGGTTGCTGTGCGCAAATCTGCTTTGTTTGCTTTAGTTCGGGAATTCTCCTCACGCAAACTCCTTCCAAGGTCGGGCCTCCCCCGTCCTCTCCTGCTTCTCATTTCTCAGGCTGCCTCCCACCGCCCTTGCCTGCAACGGCATCATCAGCACTGGCACGGACTCTGACGAAAGCGGAGCACAACTTCCTGTCTTTTCCATAGTTTGTTTGATACACTCCATTTCTCCTTGGCTGTTTCTTCATTCCAGATGGGGGGGGGGGGATAGGTCAGTTTTCACTGAGCACACCAAACTTCATCTGGCTCTCATCAGGGCAAGCAAGTGTTTTTGCATGGACTATTGTTCAACAGACATCTTTCATCATCTCCTTTTAAGTTTGTTTATGTAACTCTGTCAGACGAAAAATTACCCTAATATTTATATTCTATTGCTCTGGAGATTTATAGCGTGTCTGTGGCACTGACGGATGACTGTTCTCTTTGGTACCCATTATAACATAACCATATATCTCCAGAAGAAACTATAATATTCAGTTTTGAAGCCATGATGGATTTATTTAATATTCTTAAGCTTTAAAAGCATGCTCATCAGACTATATATGACGTTTACTTTAAATTAACTTTTAGTGTGATATTGTCTTCACAGCACCTTTTTTTCCCCTGCGTTTAAGATTTTATTATTTTGTCCTGGGTAACAGTGCCCCATGTATTTGACCTGTCATCATCATACAGTAGATGTACTACCCAGTAAGGCTGGGCATTTACAGTAACTTAAATTCTAAAGTCCTCACATTACCTTATGAATGAGTACTCACTGATTATATATTTTTTCCCGTGAAAAAAAAAAAAAACCCATCGGACCCGGGCCTCCTAATGGCCCACTGTGTTTTCTACGGTGTGTTGCCCATCCGTGCTGTGTGTCTGTAGGACAGCGCTCTTCAAATCCCAGTTCTGAATGACACATGATGGTAACATATGACTCCGTGGTGAGAGCTGTCCACAAGTCTGTAGGAGCAGACATATTGCTGCTCTGCACAATTCTGCTGCATCCTTTCAAATCTCATAGCTGTTGTTAGACATGACAGTGGCTTGTACTCCTGCTCAACAAACGCCATGTGCTTGCTGAAGCCTTCTCCTTCAACTAAACTTAATGGGAGCATATCTCCAGTGTTTTTGCCAGTGTTTTTTATTTAGTAGCTTGTCTGGACGTAGGGCTCATCTCCAACATAATTACTTGATATGACTGTGCGTCCTATACCTTTTATTGACTAGAGTAGATAAGCCATGTTTTAACCTGTCTGTCATTTGTGACAGGTTTTTGTATGAGCTTATATGTCTACTGATTAGTTTTGGTCCGACAGTATTGTTAACACACAACTAATACAGAGATGTATACAATGTACAGAGCTAACCAATAAATTGTCTATTCATCTGAAAGAAAAAGGGAAGGCTGTGGCTCAGTTGGTAGAGTCGTTCGTCTCTGCACCGGATGGATGCGGATTCGATACAAGCTCAAGTCCATTTACCATGGTAAATGGTAGTGGAAATATTGAGGAAGAGACAATGGCTTGCGCTGTTTAAACTTAAATGAATGACTGCCACATGTCTACTTCACCATTAACAGTTTAACTTGACCACCTTGCTCAAACTGACCCCTAGTGGATACACAGATAATGTGTTTGAATTCTCTCAGTCTTGATCATACTCATCCCGTCACTCAAACTTGAGCCACATTTGTCCTTTGAAGAGAACCAAACTTTTGGAAATTCTAGTACCAAACGGTTTTGAGTAAAAAGTACAGAAGTAGTACAACATTTTGTGCTACACCTTGCAACAGTAATACAAGCTCAAGTCTATTTACCATAAAATAAACGGGGCTTAAACAACAACAGGAAAAAAGTTAGCCATCTCCATATGAGTGTAACAAAATTCACATAACAACTATAAAGATTACTTTGGCAGCTCATGATGTAGTGTGTATAATTAGACAAACGTCTATTCGTGGTAAACACGTATCCTGAATAGCCAATTATCTTTCGTGGTCATTTTTCTTGCTCTGGAAAACAGATTTTACATTTGTGTTGTGACGTTTGCATTTCATTTTTCTGTTCATGCAGATGTGGTCTTCCCGTTTGCAAAGCGTTTTGATATGTCGTGGTCTGACACCTCCTGGCCACAGTCCTTTAGTATATAAGAGCTTACCCCATGTTGGGTAATGATATTTTTTGATTGGATTTTGATGAAGTCAGGTTTTCTCTGTTTAGCGCTCCAAAAGTGTTTCTTTTTTAATGTTAATGTGTTATTTCATAAATATTCTAGTGGATTCTTCTTGACCTGCCTTCTTGTGGTGGCCATTACTGAACATTACACAGCTGCTGATGTGATTTGTCTGGTCCCTGGTACTACCAGATACTGTTAGCTCTGTGTCCCTCAGCTGGTGTAAATGGCATTTCTGTACTGTTCTGTTAACTGTTTACCCATTTACCTTGTCTCTGTAGGCAGCAGGCCATCTGTCAGCTCTGAGTATGTGTGTGTATATGCACAGTGTGTGTGTGTGTGTGTGTGTGTGTGTGTGTGTGTGTGTGTGTGTGTGTGTGTGTGTGTGTGTGTGTGTGATCTTGTTTCGTGCTACTTTGGTGTAACAAACCAGAAAGGACTCGTACTGGGACACCTCTCGTTTACACATCCATTAAGGGAGTTTCTTGCACTTAAGGTGACCAACAGGATTGCACATACACACTAACCCACACATACACAATCCCACATGTGTTGGGGATTTGTCAGAAAGACAGACTTGGACTTGGTGCGAGGAGGGAATTCCTTCATCTGCACGCCTCTTCAGGCTGCACATGTGCTCAGCATCTGCTCCATACACACACACGCACACAGGGAGAGAGAGTGGGAGAAGAGATAACGATAAACACTGATCAAGAAAAACATTTTTTTTATTTGAGCATTCAACAATTGCTCTTCCTTCTAAGCACTGTCCTTCTAACCTCCCATCAGAGCCTGAGAGAGGCTTTAAAGAGCTGCTGGAGAGGCTGTTAAGTGTTTGTGCTGTCTCAAGGTTACAAGGAAGACTCATCTGATACTGCTCTTTTATGTACAGTGGATGCCACATCCTTCTCTCAATGACGAGTGATTCACCCACCCTTGACGTCTCAAAGGGGATGCACATATGCCGCTTGCACCTTTGAAGGTTGACTGTGTGAAGGTGTATGTGAATATATGCATGTGTTCTTCAGGCCCACAAACATTGCGTGTGTGCGGTGTTCCATATACAAGAACAAACACATGCAGCTTAGTGTTTTTCTTACTTTCTGCTCTGTTTGTTTCAGCCCAATAAGCATTGGAATGAAAGCATATTGTTTGCCAGAACACATGTAGTGCAGTTGTCTTGAATGGCAAGAATGTAAATGTGATTCGGGACATTAGAGGATTAATTATAACTTGCCCAGAGAGAGTGGGAGAGCATGTAATACATGCAATATATAATTGGCTACATAAATTTCCCTTACATTTTCTGTGTTCTTATTCCCTGAGCAGGTTCTGCAGAAAGCAAAGCTGTAGTAGCAATTAAAGGGTTTGTTGTTGTTGCTTGATTTAAACAAATTTTATCTCTTTCTCTCCATATGTTGCAGGATGTTGGAGTACTCACTCAACCTGCAGAATGTCAGTTTTTCTGCAGTGAGGACGGTCCGTGTGCTGAGACCTTTGAGAGCCATCAACAGAGTGCCTAGTAAGTTAACAGTCAGACCTAATGGAACTTTCACACTTCGCCTCCCTCATCAGACTCTCATATCATCCTTTAATACCTCAACGCTTTGGCTTCCTCTGGAGACAAGTGAACTTATTTAATCTCAAACTTAAGACAGACTGTAAAGAAGCCAACGCCAGATGCTACTTTTTCCTACAATATTGGCTATGTGTTAATCTGATAGTGTGATTGGTTTATACGTTTATCTTAAGCTTGTCTCCACAACAAATGCATATGTTTGTCTTGTAAGACTAAATCCCGATCAAAGTTGGAGTTTCAAGATTCACACATCTTAAAAACCCAATGCTGTTCCGAGACCTACCAGTATGAGAATGCTGTGGAAACTAAAAATAGTACATATGGGAAAAAAAAAAAAACATTCCCATGTTCAAATAAAGATTTGAGGTTTGATGTTTCAACAATGGATCATGAAAATGGATAAAAGGCAAAACCATTACAGAGTCATTTTGTAAGTAGTTTAAAACCGTCATTGGCTCTAAATATTTAAATTACTTTGGATAGAAGATCAAAGAAGTTCAAAGAGTGTGCAACACTATACATATAGCAGGGCCTTTGTCTAAAATACATTTTTATCTGAAGCAGAATATTCATTACATAATGTGAGGATGTATCTGGTGTTTGAACATTTGGTAGTGTACAGTCTCTGACATACAGTCTATCCAGAGCAGCCTGAATATTTTGGTGTGTAAAGGTTTGTAGATTTGTTTTTCCTGTTGGAAGTTTCTTGTGAATTTGCTCCAAACCTAGGTCGTAACTGTTGTTTAGCAGTGCTTGCAAACAGCTACTGTAGCTGTCCTTAAAGTTGACTAAATAACCCGGATGAAGCGAATTTCCCATAGTTAAACACAACACATTTCTGTGCTCACACTGCAGCTGCATCAACACCTCCGACCGTAAGGCACAGTCATCTAATGTTTCATTCAACACTAAACAGTAAGCAAACTTTAGCAATTTAGCTTAACCTAGCATAAGTCTGGAAAACCTTAGCAGCCTCTGTTGAAAGGAAGTCAAATCCACTCACCAGCAACTGTAAACTGTTAACTCATTGTTTTAACTTCAAGATAAAAACAACAACAACAAATTTTGTGTGTTTGGGTTGCTATTCCTGTAGCAGCACCCAACCAAGAAATAGTCTCTGGCCAGCCGGTTGATAAATCTAAAGAGCTTAACCTTATCCGACACAGCAAACCTTCTTGCGACCGCACATATGGATATGCAATTCTGAAGAAACTGGTCTACAATTGCATCCGGATTTTGCAACAGGTACCGCCTCATGCTACCACTAGAGAGAAGGAAACTAGGAGAACAAAAAAACAAAGAAGAATCAGTTTGCCCTAACTTGCAAAACCATTCCCCTTTTTGGGGGTTGTCTTGCATTCGCCTCTCCATTGCACCTGTTGTCACTTCCATTTGCACCAAAGCTGCTGAAATTGATTCACTTGTGCTTCCTAAATAGATTGATATCCCTGAAGTTTAACAGACTTGGTGTTACTCTGTGATGATGGAATGTTCCTTTTTTTTTAGCAGTGTATTGGACTTCTGCTCCTCTGTTAGGGTACTTGATAAAATTGGTGATCATGCAGGTAGACTCAATTGCTACACAGCACTGGAATGTAGGTCAGGGCCAAGCCTTCCTATACTTAGTCTGCTGCCTTCACTTTGTCTCAGTGTTATGGCTTTCCCAAGCCAACCATCTTTGGAACAGACTGATTTATATGCAATTTTCCGATTCGCTGCCTTTTATTAGAGGGCTGGATTTCATAGCTACACTCACAAACAAACACTATCATGCTTGTATATTGCAAATACACAAAACAGTGAGTTGCTAGTTCTTTTGTTCATCCTCCCACCTCCCATTCTTTACACACACAAATTATCCCAGCACCCCACTCGTATTATTTTCCCCTCTCCCTTTCAGATGCTACCAGAGTTTAATCGGCATTGATTGAATTACACTGAACACATTTATGTTAAACTAAATCATAGGCACTTTATACCATCCAAAGGCCCCCCTCTGTTCATTTGTTCTTACATTGTTCCCACCCCTTGCAAAGCTTTCATTTAAGCACATACCTTATTTGTGTCATTAGCCCCTCAATTGCTCAGAGGAGATTGCAGGAAACCTAAGAATGAACAAGGTGTGTGTTTGTGTGTGTGTATCTTTATTCAAGTGTTTAGCTAAAGTAGGTGTCGAAGGCACTTCCAAACCTCTTCTGAAATCACTCCCTCTTGTCAATCAAAGCCGTGGTAGGGATCCACCACTGCTCATTAGGCGACATGTACAGAAGCTCAGAGCGCGCACAGTACGCTCATTAAGCATCCAAGCATTCCTCTTCCGAATCACAGGACTAATAGCAGCATTAATGTGTGAATGATTTGGTCTGGATCTCGCCCTGCAGGGAAAATGTCAGGCGGTAGAGAATTAGTGGTGGTGTTACTAGGTTAGGGTTCTCTGAGCCTTTTGGATCGGCTGATATCTGCCTTCTAACTCTCCCTCATCGTTGGCCCATTCAAGTCCAGCAGAGAAGCATGCAACATCTAGTGTAGAGTTGACACAATACCGAAATTATGACTTAGATACAATACGTGCCCAAAATATCTCGATACCAATGCTGAAACGAAACCATGGCAAATAACCTAAAAGTGATGATATAATATAAAAAGCATTAGTCCAGACATGCATAATGTCTGGACTAATGCTATTGTAGAAATTAACTTTAAAGTCTAAATTGTACTGCTCTGTTCAGTCTTTTTGCATCTTTTGAGTCTTTGTCATACTGTTTGTTGTTTTCCTCATGCAGCTGGAGGGGAAGGCAGTCTCCACTGGGTGGTTGCTGGTTTTGGTAGCATCTGTTTGTGTGCCTTGTGGTGTGCGAGGGATATATAAATGATGCTAATGTTGGTTTAAATAGTTTAATTATTCAGTTTGATAGCCTATTAAAACAATACACAGAAATGACAGCAACTCTGGCAGTTCTGTATTCTAAAAGCTCAAACCCAGGATTATTAGCCTGCACTCTACAGCGGTGCACTTAGTAGATAGAAATCTACAAACTACACCTCCTTATAAACGGAGGTCTCCTCTCTCTTTGTACTTATAAGGGCATTTCATTATTTCATTTGTCACATTCGCTAACCAACCTGTCACTCTTTGAATTCCTTGAACAAGTCAGCATGTCTGTTGGAGAGATGCTTTGCCAAATTAGACATGTTGGCTCCCCTGGTCTGCGTGGGTGTAAAACATCTATTACACACAGGCTTTGTGGTGTCTGGGCGGTTACCCTGACTGTCGTCGATGTAAGCGAAATAATGCTGTTTTCGCTCCGTGCGTCATGCTTTGTCAACAAGCTGTGGACAGTCTGCAAGACTAGCATCTGAAACGTTAGCAGCCATGGCTCTCGTTCCGCTTCTCACCATGAAAAAAAGCAAATGTTGGGCATGCCCACAATGCCTCGGTGGGAGTGGCACCAGAGCTTGGAACAGCACACACACAAACCCCCTCATCTGCAGTGAAGTTACAGCAGAGCTCTGAACAGCAAGCGGACAATCACACAGCCTCTCTGTCCCATGTGGAGAAACACTGCTCTTATTAAAACGCTGTCATTCATAATGCATTGGTATTGATAAAAGGTGGTAGTTTATAGTTTTGAACAGCTGGGTACCGCTGTACTTTTCTAGTACCTGAGTTGTGTGTTTTGTTGAAGTACTAAAACTAGTTTAATGCCACTAACTAAGAATTCCTATTCCATTATTAAGCAGTTTTGTGGTTTGGAAACCAACAAGGTCCAGTTTTATTTTATTTCTTAATATAGATGTCAGTGTAGGGCTGCTACACACTGCTACACAGGGAGCATACCAATGCCGTTGGGGGCTCTGTGCCTTGCTCAATGGCAACTCGGCAGTGCTCTGAAGGTGACCTGGCACCTCTCCAGCTAGACCAACTTCATACTTTGCTCTGCACCCGGACTTCCCAACCAAAGCCCCTACAGACTGAGCTACTGCCGCCCCTATCAAAGTTAACCAAGGACAAGGAATATGACCTGCTCTGATACATTCCAGAGGTGGTTGTGGCTCAGTTGGTTGAGTCGGTCGTCTCTCAACTGTAAGGCCAGGGGTTCGATCCCCAACTCGTGTCGTATGAATGTGTATGAATGGGATTAGTTACCTCAGATTGTCACTTTACATAGCAGCCTCTGCCATCAGTGTTTGAAAGTGTAGGTGTGACTTGCGGTGTAAAAGCACTTTGAGTATTCAGAAGACTAGAAAAAGTGCGATATAAGCTGAAGGTCATTTACCATTTACAAAGAGGATCAAATTCAGTACATGGTACAGTGATAAAGCGTGACAAGATCAACAGGTTCACAGTTGTATCAATGCAGAGACAATGACTTAGGCTATATATTAAGTAGCGTTAACAGTTCCAAATGTCAAATGTTATGAATCATTCTGTGTTTGTAAAAACTGTGGAGTTTATCTGTGCTTTTAAAGAATAGACTCAGATTATTCTCTAAAGTCAAATCCATAATAAGTGCTCTTCAGGCCCATAGTAATGCACCCCCAATTCTCATGTTTTATTATTTGATATTGTGTATATATTCTTGGTTTGTTGTTATCTGATAAAATGTAATATACACAAACACCTCTGATATTTTTAGTTGGTTTATTTGTGGTTAAACTGAGTAATGCTCACAGAAGCACTTTTTGGGCAGGTTAGGGGTCTTTTGGATACACGGGCGCCAAACATCATTCAAAAGACGAAGATGTCGAGTAATAAGCAACCATGCTGAGCTGATGTGCTTGTGTTTCTGCACTTTCAGCTGAACAAAAGTGATTGCACTGATAGACACTGTAACACACACTGTAACACACACTGTAAGTATACTGAGTGTGTGAGAGAAAGAGACTTTAGTTAATGCAAATATGTCTATCATTTCAGAGATAATTGATAGCCATTGTGCCACACAGGATCGTCGCCACCTATAGCCTGCAATAATATTAACTGTCTGAGTGTGGAGAATATTGTCAAGTATGAGTTAGAATGAATCTAGTAAAAAAGAGTGTTATGCAAAGTATCATTTAGTAGACGAGAGATGTGTGTTAATTTGCAGCTACACTGAGCTGATGTGTGTTTCTGTATTTCCAGGGATCAAAGTAAAGGTTTATTATAAATCCATGAATGCATGGTGGAGGGACATGTTTGTGTCCATGTGTACAAGATGCAACATTTTTGCAAGTGGCTAAATTAAAGGTTTATAAAACAGTAAATATCAGTTGGAAAAGGGACTTACTATAGATTCACTTGGAAGGGAATGTTTGCATTGTTTAGAAAGATTTGGTCTTGTTGTGGAGTGGATATTTTTTTTACCTTTTTGTAGTTCTTAAGGAGGTATCATTGCTTTGATTTCACTGCTGTGACATACAGTTCTGTGGACATTTTCAGCAGCAGCAAATTGTTGGCATTAATCGTGGTGCTTTATTTGGCTATTCAGCATAAAGAGATTGGCTTGGACTTGCATGAGAGAAGATAAAAATTAGGAAACATGACGGTCTGCTATCCAAGGCAAGCTGCATTTTGGAACAGCGTGTCTGATTTTTTTGGTTACACAGTTCATAAGTTGACAATATGCTACCTCTAATGTAAGACAATGCAGCAGTTCAGACTGAGGTCTAAAACCTCTGACCCGTCCAGTGGTCCATGTCGAGTAAGAGGTCAACCAGGTAATGATCTCATTAAATCAGCACAGAGAGAAAAAAAGCTAAATGAAGATACAAATGAAATGGGTAGATTAAGACTGAAAAAGAGAGAAAGGATTGCAGAAAAGGTCACTGAGACACATTGAGGACAAAGTGACTTCTGATCACTCAAATGCCTGTTTATCTTACTGATTTATTGGTTGAACGCCCCCCTTTACTAACTGAATTCACTGTAATGTAAAAAGCATCTGATGTACAGTATGTCATATTCAGTAGTTACTGCGTAAATAAAATCACATTTAAAACACTTGAGAGCAGACAAATAAAACAGGTTGTCAGAATGAATAGATAAACTGTATAGAACAGCTCTTCATAATTCTCCTTCAACAAGGAGCTGTCAGATTCACCCATCATTTTTCTATGAGAGTAATGACATGTCATAAATTTGGTTTTATTGAGGGAGGGATATTTTTTTGTCACCGTGTACACTGAAACAAGACTGTATTCAAAGTGAGTGCAGCCCAGTAAATCATAAAATGACAGTCTAGATATGAGGTACATTTCAAACCGGGATGAAAACAGAGTCAGGACTGATATAAAGCTTAAGATGCAGACAGTGCTGCATACCTTAGCTAACTCACTGTCGATGCAATAGAGCTTGCTCAGCAGGGTTCATTCAATCTGTCAGTACAGGGCAGTATAAACTTCAAATCTTCTCGTTGATATTTGTGCACTGCTCAAATAGGACCTTCAGATGTTTGAAGTGTGAGTGCTCCATCTGCCTCACTTTCTAGAGGCCAACATGGATCCTTTCTCTCTCGTTCTCTGTTACACCTTTCTGAAGAGGGTATTGGAACAGAAGGCTAGAGTTCATCTGAAAACACACACACACACACACACACACACACACACACACACACACACACATGCAAACACACACACACATACACACATCCTCAGACTTTTATTAATAAACACATTTTTCCAAGGCTTGTTTCCACGTCCTTGGTTCTGGCATTGATTGACGCGCTAACATGGCTGAACCGTCAGTGGAAGTGACAGATACATTTTGCAGGCTTCACCCACAGGCTGCCAACAAAACTGAAGTCCCAAGAGGTGTGTCAGCATCACATCACACATCACACATCACACATCACCCAAAATCTGCCCCTTGATTGGATTTCACCCCATTTCATAGCAGCCTGCAGGGACCTTGTACCAGGTCTTTAATTGGCTACATCAAGGCAGACATGAAAACTTATGACACATGTACTGTTATGTGGGTCTTAATATTTAATGGAAGCATCGACAGGACGATCCTTGTATATGGTAACAAACTTTGTGCCAGTGATGTTGTTGTAAGAGTTTGCACAGGTATGATTATACATTGGAAGTAGCAGAGAAGAAAGTAAGATCTCTCGTATATATTTGCTAAATTATTGAAAAACCCAAACCAATATTTTTTCTCCCCTTTTAAGGAAAGTATTCTATTATTGAAATCTTTAACATTTTAGTGTATATTATCAGAAAATGCTACTTTTGTGACCCTGATTCAGCTGTTAAGATATGTATATAAAACCGAAGAGCTGTTTTAATGGGTTTTAGTTTCAGCCTGAGGGCAGTGAAACCTTGAAAACTGACTTAAGAATGCTGAAATGTAATTTTTCCATCTCTTTGTCATGGGAGTAAAGGTGCCATAGTTATACAGAGGAGAAAAATTGATTAATCTTTATCCTCAGGGTAAAATGCCAAATTAATTTCACTACCAACACGTTTTTTTCTCCAAGTCACACGTGTTTGTGGAATATAAAAGGACCCCAGCTGCTCACCTGCCAATGCGTGTTTCGGCTGCAGTCTGAATTTGCAATTCATCATTTTCCTGCTGGCGGGGGTTAATGTTTTTTTTACATTTTTATTTTTTACCTTATTGCCAAGAGCAGTAAAAGTTAAAGAACTGTTACTGAATTTATTTATAAAGGCCAGTTAACAAGTCCTAGAAAGTGTCACAAAGACTTCAAAAAATATTATTTAATGATTTTCTTTAATAGCAGAGTTTTGTAAAATGGCATCCAAAGCCATTTTCCCATATGCAGAACATTTCAGGCAGAGTGACCCTGCAATCTTCCTGGGTCGCTTGTTCACATGACCCCACAGCTTAAGACTGTCCCTGTCGGACAGGAGGAGTCGGGATCTCAGGAGACATGACGTAGAAAGAATGACGTGGAAGTGGAAGAACGAAGCAACACAGTCCAGATGTGATTTTGTGCTTTTTATTAATGCTTTGATGTGCAAGTTTGATATATTCATGATATCAACCAAAGCGTGGAGAAGAACATACTGGCGGACAGAAAGCATAATGAAGCAGTAACACCATCGACCCCCTCCCGCTCACTTGTGCTGAGTTTTCCTGTTTATTTCCCATATCAGCTCACTTTGACTTCACACAGAAAATGACGAGGCTTTCAGGAACAATTCGGGTAAAATGGAGTGAAAAATGTGTCTGTTTGCATTCACACATGCAGCATCAGTTTTCAGGAGTTTTCTCCATGTGTGAAAACACCTTAACAGATAAAAATCTACTGAGGATTATTAATTATTGGAGACAATAAATTACCACAGTATGGAACCATAAATGACATTGAGTCTTATAACATTATGGTTAAATGGATATATACTACTGGTTTCTCATGATTAAAATTAAGAATGCTACAAATGACCAATAATTGTGAAGGCTTTTTGGAAACAAAATCCAAAGAGCTGTCACACAGCTTTAGGACTTTATTGTACTTAGACTAAATTAAACAGCAAATGATAGCTTCCACACTTAATTCATCATCCGTCTTAAAATAAACAAACAAAAGATAAGAAAACCAAATCTTATACTTTGTAAAATATTGTTTACCCTGAACAATCCCCAAGACTGAATGCTCTGCTGGGATCTGATTATTCATCAGCGAGTCCCTCAGCTTTGATCACTCAATTTTTGTTTTAAGACGGCAAATGGTACAAATGTGTGTTGAATTCACATTAGGGGAAAAATCTGCTCTGTTCTGAATTAATGAGCTAATTATCACATAATTATAAGATATGTTTGTATGAAAAATAAATCATTGTATCTGTTTTTCTAGCTTCTGAGATAATACTGTCTGAATTAAGAGTATCAAGGTGGAAGCGGTTCAACACCAGGACCTCAGTTACTCTCTGTTGTGATACATTATTTTGAGCCTCTCTTCAGTAGTCAGACAGAATGTATTGAAGATGCATCACGTTATATCAGTGGAGCATATCAGATGATTCTAACTGTTTACAGTGGAGTTTGCGTCTTGCTTGCACAAAATCGACAAACTAATAACATTATCATCGTTGTTACCTATCAGCTGAGTGATGTCACTTAATCTGGATTAATCAAATCAAATGAAAACACAGTAAGACTGGTAAGGGCAATGTCGTGGAGCAAGCAGTCAAGGCAAGAGAACACAGGTTAAAAGTTCAAAAATCAGGTTTTTTAATTCAAAAATGATTTTTAACAAAAGCAAAAAGTAAGTGAATCAAAATGACCAAACCAAACCCAACACACAGGGGAGGACGACACACAACATAACTAAAAGTTAACATCAAGGAACCCAGATACCCCCATGCTGTCCGAGCACTTGGTATGGTCCTCTTCCACAAAGCCAAGCTCCACCCTCAGCCTCACCCTTTGTTCAAACCAGGAAGGAGAGCACGTCAGCCAGGTAACTCAAAAGAAAAGAGACATTAATAAATATAACTTTACTTGGTCCACTGTGTGTACTTAAATCAAAAGTTCTAATAAACCAGTGCTTTACCGAACAAAGTGAGTGTTGTGGTAAGTTGTGCGGCCTACAATCTTTTACTGTGTCCATCACAGCCAAGTTCAAATGTAACACTTTTCCAAAAAATATTTTTGGTAATTAGTAATATTGAATTAAAAGTAATATTGCAGGACAAAGAAAACTTTAACCACACACACATGATGCACAAATAAATACGTACTGACCAGTGTCTTTCCAGAAAAGCCTTCTTTAGGTTCTCAGCTGTTCAGACAAATCCTTTTCCTTTCCCCAAAGTCTTCTCAAGACATGTTTTCCTAAACCTTTGCCTATGAACAGACCTGCAGTGTTTGCACTTTGCTCCAGTTATTTTCACCCAAGTAACAGATTGTTTCGTCTTGTTCTCCACGCTTTGTCAGACCTGGTTTTTGAGCAGCCCCGGCTTCTTGTTCTTCTGTCCGGATAAGCCCTAAAGGCAACAACAACAACAACAACAACACAACAGCATCGACCTCCCAACTCCCTGCGTGCTCCTGCCCTCCTTCTCCTATAGAACATTGTTTGCAGGGCCTCATTACTGTAATTAAAGAGGCAAGAACGACCTAGCTTCCATTCTACACAAGGACTATACGTCTCCCCTTCTGCTGTTGTATTGTTTTCTGAGGGCGAGTGGGAGAGCCTGGAGGAGTCAGGGGACGGCTTTGATCCGGGGGTTCCTTGCTTGAGAGTTGGGAAGCTGAAATGAAAGACTGATAAGGTTAGAAGGAGTTCAGAAGAGGAAGTTTTCAGCTTGGCGCAGAAAAGGTCACAGAGTCATCCTTGCTCTTTGCTGTCAATCTGAAAATGAAAGGTCTTGTTCGTCAAATCTCACTATGATAAAGAACACCCCCAGAAGCTCTTGGCATGCGAGTTATCTTTTACTTAAAAGGAGAAGAGATTTTTGTTTTACTTGGGTTTTTTGTCTGAATTGCTTCAGTTAAAGTTTTACCCTGTTACACTTTTTTTAAGGCTTGAAATTCATTTCTTTGATCATTTGATGCGCTGTGGTTCAGATATCCCAAATAGCCTGAAGACAGGTAGGCAAGCCTCCCCCACAGAGCTGTGATATGTCAAAGGGATTTCAGTAAAAGCTCTGCAACGGCAGCTTTTGATTGAGTAGATGCGTAAAGATGGGGGGGAAAAATGTTCTTTTAAAAATAATCATGCTGTTGAGAGTGTTGAGATGAAGCAGTTAACCGGTTTTACAGTTGATCACTGTTTAAAACGTCACTTAAGGCTCCGCGCACATGTCTCTGTTGTCCTTCTCAAAAAAGGGGCCCTCAACATCAATTGTGGTGCAACCTGCACAAAACGAAACCAGAGGGACACCAGCTGTTGCTCATCAGCAATACATGGCATCCTTTTCAAGCTACGCTACATTAGCTTTACCGTGACAGAGGGAAACAAGTGAAGACCACAGTGTGGGAGCATTTTAAGTTCACCAAGAATGACCAGGAAGACATTCATGACAAGAGAGCCCCTGTCCGGAAAAACATGCTGGAAAAAAGTTTCAGTGAACCAACCTTTTAGTCCACATACTGTAGGGCCACTTCTTTTAGCAAATTAATATATGGACATCTAAAATGCCAAACCTGAAGCTTTAAAACAGTCTTTTCACAAACTTGTTGGTGGCATTACCATCGCTACTTCCACTATTTATAAGCAATCTATGGCTGCACCCAAGAAGGTATTTTTATAAGTGAGAATCTCAGCTCGCCACATTACTGAAATAAAATCAGTGTAACCAAGGTGTTTAATCTGATAGGGGTAAATAGAAATAAAAAAGAGGGTATAGTGTTTGGAGAGGTAAAGATTTGGTTCTTTAAATAAGTTGAGTATACATTACAGTAGCTTTTGGGTGGGGGGGGGGGGGATGTTGCTCAGTGAGTGAAGGCCAGAACAATGATCAGCAAGAAGCAAACTGCCACAACAAACTTCACTGATGGGGAACGATGGCAGCTCCATCCTGGACCTGCTGGAGACCAACGATGAACCTCTCCATCTCCCTAAACGACATGCCGTAGTTGTAACCTGACTGTTGGAGGATGTCGATGCTCTCCGACAGTTTGTATTAGATTTTGTGTAATTTATTAATTTCATGACAGGTTGTTTAGTACATAATGTTTTTTTTTTTTTTTTATTAAAAAAAATGGTCTCAACATTTCCCTATTACTGCAGAATTCTAACAAATATCCTGACAAACAGAGTAAAGGCACAGGTTCTTAATGAAGTAGTCCCACAAAAACAAGAAGAAAAGAGTAAATAATAACAACCTTAAATTCAGGAAGAAATGGTGATCATCCGGTTGAAAGAAAAGGTTGGGATTGTGGGTGTAATTGTGTTACAGTTTTGTAACCGGAAGTTTGTTTTTAATGTCTGCATGGTCAGTTTTGATTTTAAACGTATTCAAGTAAATGGGATAGTTTTATCAAAATTCATAGATAGAGATGAGCTCACCCATTATTAAGGCACCAAACTGTGTACCCATGGTTAATTCATGACGGATCAGATCACTCAGGCAAAGAAAACAACAGGTTCTATAGATAAAGCAGAAAAGTATAAAAACCCTCTGAACTCTAAGTCTCATTACGGGTCACATCGCACACATATTCAGAGACACATTTCAATTTCAGAGATGTCTAGTCACCCCCGTTTGGAGCCACTGACATGGAGCTAGTTACCGTTCACTCGGAGCAAATAAGAAGAGACGCAGGTGTACACTGGCGCTCGACTCAGAAAGCCCATTAGTTCACAGTACAGAGATTACAAAACTGGCTGTGGCCTAAGCTAGACCTGGACAGGAGAGCAGAGGAAGCAGACCTAATCTGCCTGCTAACAGATGGCTCCCCAATCACACACAGCCACCCGCCTGCCAGCCATGTTGGAATGGAGTGGCCGTCCAACAGCGAGGTTGGAGAGGGCATAGAGGCGGAGGAGGATATGATTGTTATTAAATATGAAATGTCGATCACTTGGAATGAACCCACTATTCAGGTTAGGAGGGGCTCAGGGGATTGGTTCTCTTATCTGGGAGACAAACAAAGGTTTTCCTGTTTGATTACGGTTCCCTGCATTGCAGATTAAAGAGATGCACTCAAGTGTGGCTCATATCCAGGCATGAACTGCTGCAAAGTATTCAGCTGGTGCTTTACCTCGGGCCTTTCTCAATTCATGCATCTATACGGCCATCACTCACATTGTGTCCTTGCGTCTTAGCTCCTCCCAGGGAGGAATTGAAAGACACATGAAGACAGAGGAGACAAATTTACCAAATGAGAAATCTAACACTTCCTCCTACTCTACGCAGCATCAGTCTGACGATAAGTTGATGACAAAGATGCACAGCTGATTCACCTGCATTACCCCGCTGAACACCTCATTTAAAAGTGATTTCAAAACCTTTTGGTTTATTTGACATAAGCTTTGTTTATTTAAATATTAGTGGTAGTTATACCACTATCAATCATCCAAGTTAAACAATATATGACATACCTCCAAACCATTCATGTCAAGTCTTGGGTCAAAAGACTTGACATACCTCCTTAAGCCTCCTCTTTCTTCCATCCTCATCTCCTCCAGTTGCATTTAGGGAATTTGAAGATCCTTCATCAGCCCTTGGATTAGTTTGATTAAAAGTAAACTTTAACCAAAAGTACCATAAAATCCGGTGTATAAGACGCACTTTTAATACTTTTTCATCTAAAAAGTTGCAGCCACCATCACACACTGCGCGTGACCTGATGCAATTAAAAATACATCCTCATTCACAGTGTATTGTACAATGAGCTCCAGCAAAGCACTACATTGAGGCTGTGTTTCTCTGGTTGGTCGTCTCTCAACCGAAAGGTCGGGCGTTCGATTCCCCAGCTCCTGCAGCCACATGTCGATGAGTCCTTTGGCAAGACACTTAAACCCAAAATCGCTCTCCCGCTGCTATGTCAGCAGCGTGTATACGTGTGTGAATGGATTAGTTAATAGTGATGGACAGGTTAAATAGCAGCCTCTTCCATCAATGAGTGAATGCATGTAAAATGTGCTTTGAGGAGTCAGCAGACTAGAAAAGAGCTATACAAGATCCAGTCTACTTTACCATTGCTATTTTTCGACCCCTTTCTGGAAAATGAGCTGAAATCAGTTCTACTTTCCTTAAATAGTAGTTTTCAGGTGTACTCAGTTATACCAGATGCACCACATGGAACAGGTTTAGGGACATTTTCTGAAACTGCTAAAGTCATCGGAACAACTCTTAATAATTAAAGGTCACATAGACAAGTTGCTACCAGCATAGAAAATAAAGATTCTCTGTATAGTGTATTTGTTGATGTAAAAACCAAATATTCTAAACTTTGACACAAACATCTTAACTCAAGGTCAATTTATTTTCGCCTCTTTAGAAAATGAATCGGGATCATATTATACATTTTGCCAATTTCTCATGATTTTTTTTTATATGTACCGTGTATTTTTTAATGTCATAGAAGAGGATTTTAAAAGTGAGAAAACAAAGTGTGACAGGATATGTGTTGTTTTATCCTTGGTTTCCACTGTTTTAATACCAGCCCTGGGTAGTTGAAGTATTACTGTAAAGAGTGCAGATGGATCGCTGCTCTGGATTGCAGCGTCTGAAACCTGTCAGTGTGCCGTGGCCTGCAGCGGACACTAATCCCAGCTGCCTTCTCAATCGGCCGCAGCTAAGCAGCATCCTAACAGCTCAGCACATTACACTATGAAGGCAATCACTTGAAGGAGCTGCTGCTTAATGTGTGCTTTGTACTGTGTGTGTGTGTGTGTGTATGTGTGTGTGGATGTGTGTGTGTGTGTGTGTGTGTGTGTGGATGTGTGCAATGCGTTAGCCTTCAGTAAGGCACTGCATGTGTGTGTGTACCCGCACTGCTCATTAACAGAGAGAGAAGGGATATCTGGTGTAAGCAGTGAGTCAGGTCTGTCAGAGTGTATTAGCCTCCACACCTCTGTAACTGCAGCTGAATACATCAGAATACTCTTTCTTTACGATTTCAGGGTAATTATGTTAAACTACCGAACGGCAAGTGGCAACAAAATCACCACAGGCTATGACTCACAGATTCATTCTGGCACAACTCCCTGCAATGGATCACTCCTCAGGAATGATGACTTGATGTCCCTTGTGTTTACAGCAGTGTAGTACAGCGTTTAATAACTTTTTTCACAGTGTGATTCTAAAAGCTTCAAACAGACACTGTCTTTATGGCTCGCACTGTGTCTGTGTGACTCTTGTAATGAGCATTGCATCCAGGGAACAATGTGGCAGCTATATAACGCACATTGAAATAACAGTGTATTTGAAAAGTCTCTGGAATCATTCAAGAGGTTTGTGTGTTTTTACCGCTGTCACTCTCCTCCTTAGTCCTGTTTCATATTCAGATCTAGTCCTCTGAGAGGATGATGCTGTGGAAGACACAATCCAAACACACGTTATCCCATAGATGCTCCTCACTGTCACTCATTTGTCTGTCCTTCAGTAGTACCTTTGCTCTTCCCTCTTCCTTTATCTCCTAGCTGTCTTCTCCTCACTTGTTCTCCATATCGTTGCAAGTCTGCAAAGTCCTCGGTGTTTTCCTTCCATCTGTCAGCACCAGGAGTCTCTTTCTCAGTGTGTGTGTGTGTGTACCCACATGAAAAAATTATGTTTTTCGGGAATCTTGCTAGAAAAGTGAAAAAGTTTTTCATGCGGTTTGTTGCAACACTTCCAGCTGGCTCAATATAGATAAAAGGTGTTTGAATGCGAACAGAATTCCGATGTTCAACATGCCATCAATATACGCAGGTCTATCAACACCACCAAAACCCACCAAGATGCTATACACATTATGTAGACTGCTCAGAAAAAAATGATTCAAATACAACCAATTATAAGAAAAGAAGAACACAGGAGAAAGTTTGAATACAACTTTTGAACAGCCTGGTAATACTTTGAGTTTTTCATCAAACCAGGTCTCACTCAAAAGTCTCTCATCATAATTTAACCCGCCAATCACATCTGTAGGTGCTTCAACGGGGACTGTTCCTGCCTCGCCAAATACCCAGAAAACCCTTGATCAGTAAAATGATCCTCATTTTTGACACCTGAATTACTGGGTTACTGTTGAAGGGTAGGCTGCAAGAGAACTGCGAGAAAGGCAGAGAATACAGTACAAAGATAGATAGATAGATAGATAGATAGATAGATGGGTGGATAGATAGATAGATAGAATGAGGGAAATTGGTGCATTAAAACAAGTGCAAAATCTGAGCTGCAACAGAGGGACAGAGCCAGATTTAGCAGAGGGGGTGTGTGGGTGGCAGGAAGTGTTTGTGTGTTGTCAGAAACTTGAGGGAACACTGTCCAGAGCTAACAGAGGCCTGGATGTTCTGTATGAAAGGCGAAACAAGCGAGCCTCTTGCTGTGGCATTATTTCAGAGCAAACTGTAGGTGTACCGCTGACACACGCTCAGGCTACTAACTAAATCTCTGCACTTCCGTTTGACACGGGAATCTGGTGTCTTATCCAAATGTATTTTTAACCTTTATTCCTCCGAGGAAGGATGTTGCTAAGCACATTTTCTGTTTCCTACAAAGTCCTGATTAATATTTATACAGTCACACAAATTCACACCCACAACTGACACAATGCAATAACAGGCTTTCTCTTCCTCTTTGGCTTTGTGCTTTGCTCATGTGCACTTTATTACAGCAGTGCAGGGATCATTTTCTGGTTTATCACTACTTTTCCGCTGCCTTATTCAACTACATAACTGTATTTCTTTTGGCTTTTTTTCCCCCATGGTATTCCATAGCATGTTCAGTTTCAGTTTTGGACTGTTGACCTCCTGGTCTCGTTTTCAGATTTCGTAATGCTTCCACTTAAAATGCTGTCTTTCATTAGAAGTTCTGCAGCTTGCTTTAGGAGTTGCTCTTCCTGTGTTTCAACTGTGTGCTTGCACTCAGATATATTGTCTCCAACACGGATTTTCTCTGCGTCGACATTAACGCTTCTTCTTTGCACCCTTCTGAAATATCTGCTCTTGGATTTCTGCTGAGCTCTTTAATTTTTGATCAACAATCCTCATTCAAACCCTTCAGCCGTTAGAACACCATGTAGTGCTGACCAATTCAACGATCCATGCCTCACAACGGTTGTGTTCGCTTCAGTTTTGTATGGCTGATTTCTCTCGAACAGGGTTCATCCATGCATGCCCTCAAGTTTATTAAACATTCTTGTCAGGAAATCTGTACAAGCAGCAATGTATCTGTGAGCGAGCATACAGTTTTTGCACCGGCAGAGCCAATCCAAGTGCAAGCAGCGTCTATTTTAAAAGAGAGGAGTTTTTTTGGAAAAGGGCATGAAATCAATAAGTCACCCTCTCAAACTGAAAGACCACACTCTTGAATATGGAAATACTGAATATGATACATGTTGCCCAGGTTCTATTGGCCAGCATAGCTTCACAACAGCTAAATCCATTTTGATATTCAACAATGGAGACTGTGATATGCTGATGTTGTGTGTCACTTCAAAATGGCTCTCCAAGGCTGTTTTACTGGTAGCTACCGATCCCCAATGACACACAGGGTAGCCTGTCTCTGGTTTTGGGTTTCATGTTGGGCTGGGAATCGGCAAGGACCTTGTGATCTATACAGTATGTATCACCATACGTGGATTGAAAAATTCAAATTAGAGCCGAGAATACAGCTTGCTGTATTAATAAGTCAACTCTATTTGATTCACCATTTCCAATCCAATTTATTAGAACTCAGGGTTTTCACACCAGAATTTAAAACTTCAATATTAGTCAGTTTATAAGTTCAGTAGAGTTGAAACACTGTACAACAGTCATACAATACTAAGTTGTTTATTTCTTTTGATGCCTAATTTACATCTGCTATGCTTTCATGCTTCATTTTATCTCTTTCAAACTCAACGACCGCTGCTCTCTTTCTTGCTCGCGGCAGCTTTAGCGTGGAGGAGCCAGCCTACTAGCTGAACATCTACATGTACAGCTGCGGAGGCTGTTGTGATCTAAGGAATATATGGAAAATAATCATTTTAATGTGTCAATGTGGGGGTGGAAAACCAATATAGCATTGAGATATTGAGATACTCTGTATTGATGTTTTACACAGCCCCAACATACAACCTTTAATGTACAATGCTGCTCGTATTTACTTTAAAGGATGTTTTTCCACTTCTGTTGTTGTTTAGGGGTTCTACATGTCACATAAAGATTAGACCAGTGTGTTTTCAATGCAATATACCATTAACCCTAGCTGTTTAAAACTTTGAGCTGGTTCTGAAAACTGCAGTGCCATTAAGTTGGCAGGTTATTCTCTTTTTAATAGCAAAGGCTCTATGTGTGTTTTTGAAATCTCATAAATAGCCTCCAGTGATGTCATTTGAGTCAGCATTGGTTTGACTAAAACCAGGCCTGACTAAAAATTTAAATAGTCGAAACTGATTGGTTAAATGTAGTCTCTTATCCAATGATTCTCAGATGTTTTGTTGTCTTATTTTTTGCGCTCATTGATCCATATTCTTATTTGAGTTTAACCACATCATTAAACTTTTTATCATCTAGACTTGGATTAACAATTTAATCTGTTACAGGACTTGATCCCTGCTTTTTCTCACTCATTAAGTCTGCATTTATGTAACCTTCAAACGACATTACACATGTCCAATACAGCAGGCACACACACTGACGACCCAGTGTGTGCAAGTCAGACCACCACACGAACAAAGTCTTTTAAATTACCGTTTGAAGATTTACTTCTATAAAAAATAGACATTAAAAACTCCACATAGCTGGAATGAAATGATTGAAAATGAAAATAGGCTATTTATTTTTTAAGTCAGAAGGAATTGTGTCAGTGAAACAAAAGTAATATGCTGTTAGTCAGGCATTCCAAAGTCTTAACAGCAGCATAATATGTCATTACATAGCAGGGGAGGCACATGTCGACTTAACTGGCCTGTACTTTTTTGGGATGCCATCTGAAGCAAAGCAGAAGCAAGTAGAGGGATGTGTGATTGTGGAAAATGACAGACGTAGTAATTTTGTGGGATTGATCTAAATGCATTGACACACACTTGTGCAAAAAACAACAACTAGAAAGACAACATAGTGGCATATCACCATGAATTGGCATTTGCCACTTCAGCACTAGTGGCATCATCTGCCTCTTTTTAATTCCAATTTCGACTCTTGAATCACTTTCAGTTTGTCTTCATTTGGGTCATATCAGAAATCCATAAATAGAAGGGATAATCCCAACATTTTCTGTTTCATTTTAATACTTAAAAAGAACATCTTGAATAAAGAATCTGAGTTGTGCACTTGTCCCTGTGAGTGTTTTATAATGAGCCAGTATAGGCAGTGTAAATGGCTGTACAATTTAGAGGTACTTGGATTAGCACTCATATTATCCAGCCTTTTGAATCAGCTTCCCTGTACTCATACCAGCAAAACATGTTGCAGTACTTACAAGACAAATAGTTTGCATTGACAATTGAAATGTTAATCTATCCCTATTTCAAACAAGTATCCTACTGTGTACTGTCTGCATAGCTGCACTGATGTGTGCTGTCAGCCGTGTAACCTTGTCTCTGCCCGTTCTTTCAGGTATGCGTATCCTGGTGACTCTGCTGCTGGACACACTTCCCATGCTGGGCAACGTTCTGCTGCTCTGCTTCTTTGTCTTCTTCATATTTGGCATTGTTGGCGTCCAGCTGTGGGCAGGCCTTCTAAGAAACCGCTGCTTTGTCGAAGACAACTTCTCCTTGTAAGTTCTATTACAGTATACATATCAATATTTTAACCATGTCTTTGTTCCATTGTTTATAGAATATTCCAGTTTCTATTTCATTTTTAAAAAGTAATTTGCATGAGAATGAGCACTTTCTTTGTGAGGTTAATTTGAATTCTTGATCTCCTTTCCATCTGTCAGATATAATGTCAGGAAAATAAACTTATATACTGCACTTCTCTTTAACTTTTAGGATCTTAATGAATTCTCTTTGACTCAAAATCCTTCAAGTATAAGGGGATAAGTCTCATGAATAATTTGGCTGAAACACCACAGAATGAAATGATGGATTCTTAGCGTCATGTGCAAAAACTGAAACATTAACATAGAGCAAAAAATATTTAGAAGAATCACCAACATTCATTTGGTAACATTTTGGCTATATTATTTTTTTTAACCATCATTCAAATTGTTTTAAAATGATCAGTGTGTTCTCCACTGAAGCCAGTTACAATGGTGGGTAGATATTGGAAAATAAAACATCAAAACAAATTAATCTACATTAAAAACTCTGTATTCTCAGATTGGCTTCCAAAACTGAGATACATTTTTTGTTATTTCTAACAAGCACAAGGTGGCTGGCTGCTCTTCATCACTATTAAAACTTTTTAGAACGCAAATAAGATTTCAAATAGGCCAATCAAAGTACAAGGTAAAACTATAGGCTAAACCTTGACCCCCCTACACACACACACACACACACACACACACACACACTAAACTAGGTCATGCACTAAAGCTAGTGAGGTAATAGATTATAGAGTCCCATCAGAGTGATGAATGGCAGAGTGACAAGTCCTGGAATAATGAGAAAGACCTCATGTGGCCCATCACATATAGAACATGGGCACCATGACTTATTCATGTTCCCTGGGTCATCCTGGCTTCATTACTCTCTATAGGATTTATGACATCTCACAGCTGTAATTTAAGATCATGCATAATGACTTTGGTGAACTCGCATATTTTTTTCCCGCCATCATAATACATTTTTTGACCTTCTTTTACCTGCAAGGTGTCTGCATCCGATGAAAGGCATTCATGTCTGGCTCTTGGTGTAAAGTCATAAACATATCTGTTTAATGCCTGCCTCAATTTTTCTTAAAATCACTGATACATCAGTAACAGCTGTTAGCTGTAAATGGGTTGACAGTGACTATTTATTAGTCTGATTGGGAATACGGGAAAGTGAGGAACCATCCATCATTCATCATTCATTCTAGGTGTGATACATCAAATGTGTTTCTTTCAGTAAATGTTGTTATAGATCATCACACGGTGTGAAGCATCTTTTCAGAATGTATAAATAAGTAAGACAGTGTCAGGTAGTGTGTCAGTGAAGATTAACTGGTCTGGTTGCTTCAAGTATTTGAGGCAACTATGAATTTAACGAAGCATGCCAGCTGAATTTTCCTTGACAAGACAAGCCAGATTGCAAACAATCACCAGACACAGCATTTATTCCAGACAGAGGAGCACTATAGAACAGATGCATTAAAAGGAGCTGTAGCAGGGGGAAAAATATGTGTGGCCATTTCACAATATAGATAGGAATCACTGATTAGTTCTTCCTATCTGCTTAAATTGTTGTAAATCTGTGATTAAATGCTTTGCAGGATTTGCAGGGAAATAAAACCCCAATAATTTAGGAATTAATTTTTAAATTCCACCCAGGTTGTGCTTGAAGCCAGACTTGATCACCTCATTTCAAAACATCCAGCGTTAACATTCTTTAAAGAGAGACATGTCAGATTATTTTGCAAATCTTTATGTTTATGTTTTAACTTTTTATAGGTAGTCATAGTTAACGAAGCTTTCCTATCGTTTTGGAGAAAATGGTTCTCACCCAAGTACCTATTTGCACTTTCCTTTTTAGTGGAAAGGCATATGAATATATATTTTGTATCTATTGAAAAAAGAAATGTCATATAGACCCTATGTCATATAGCCTACTTCACATTGAAGCCATAGTATTTGCTGGAAGCAAAACTAGAGGCTAAAACCCAAATCCCAGAAATCATGTTCACTCATGTTACTTGTTTCTATTTAGTATTACATTGTGTCTCAATTAAAATGAGCAGGCTTACCCCTGAAGTAACCTGTCTTTTTCCTCCCCATAGCCCTCTTTCTGTGCAGTTGGAAAAATACTACCACACTGAAAATGATGACGAGAACCCATTCATCTGCTCCCAGCCCCGGGAAAATGGCATGAGGGACTGTGGCTCAGTGCCCAAGCTGTATGAGGAGGGAGTCCTACAGTGCAACCTTGACATGTACTCTTACAACAGCACTGACAACACTACATGTGTCAACTGGAACCAGTACTACACCAACTGCTCCGCTGGTTTGGTCAACCCCTTCAAGGGAGCCATCAACTTCGATAACATCTGCTACGCCTGGATTGCCATCTTTCAGGTACTCACCTGAGGGTATTGACAAACAATAAAAAAAATAACATTTTGCAGCGATGCTTGCTCTGGCTGATGTTGAAGGCTGTAATACAAGATGGAGACAAAGTGTTAGGAAGGGAGCCTAATTGCCCAAGAGGCTGGTGTATCAGAGAAATGGGGCTTACAGGATTAGCAGGTCGCCACAGCTACGACTGCGGCAGCGTTTTTCCACACCATTTGTTTGCTATCTCCATATAATCTGGAAAGCCTTTTGTTGGAGTGTTCAATCATCCCTGTTCAGCTGAAAGGGGGTCATTATGGAGAGCAAAATCCAGAATGGAGAGGACTTCTCCCAATTGTCTCCAGTTAGTAAAGAACACATGTGAAATGTTAGGGATTGGTTTTGTCACCGAGTTAGTATTTGGGACAATCTGGACTATGAATTATAGTTTTCTGTGAATTTCTATTTTTAATTCTCTTCTCTTTTTTAAATGTGTTGCTTAATAAATTAATTTCTGTCTTTTTCTCTCTATTTCTTTTCCTCTCACCACGATGCTCTGAAGGTGATCACTCTTGAGGGCTGGGTAGACATTATGTACTTCGTGATGGATGCTCACTCGTTCTACAACTTCATCTACTTCATCCTGCTCATCATCGTAAGTGACACTTTTTTTTTCTCCATACAGTATGTGTCTGCTGATGATTGAACAAGTGGGTCAATTGGGGTACAGTTGTATGACCATCCACTGACCCTGTTCCTAATATCACGTACCCCTGCTTGTCCATAGATTGGCTCATTCTTCATGATCAACTTGTGCCTAGTCGTCATTGCAACCCAGTTCTCGGAGACCAAACAGAGGGAGAGTCAGCTGATGAAGGAGCAGAGGGTGCGCTTCATGTCCAACGCCAGCACCCTTGCCTCCCTCTCTGAGCCGGGCTCCTGTTACGATGAACTCCTCAAGTACCTGGTTCACATCATTCGCAAGGGGGCCAAACAAGTGGCCCATGTCTGCAGATTCTTAGCTCGCCGTGCGGGGCTCAACATCCCCGCCACACCCCCGCCAGCGGAGCCCCAACGAAGCCAGAGAAGGAGGAGGAAGTCATCGAGGCAGGGATCCCTGACGGCACATCACATGGTGCACCATCATCACCACCACCACCATCACTACCACTTGAGGAATGGCAGCGTGAGGAGCAGAGGGAGCATCAGGTGTCTGGAGGGTAGAGATTTAGAGGTTGGCGCTCATAGCAACAATGGAGGGGCTCTTGCAGCGACTACCAGCACAGGGCATCTTGCTTTGGCCTTGCCGTCTTCTGTGGCTGCAGCAACCTCTGATACAAACCTGTCCACTTTGTCCAATCCTGCTGCCGGAGCTGCTGATTCTTCAGTGGTTCGCAGTGTGCTCAACATAGAAACTCTTCGTTGTACTCCCTCTCCATCAAACCTGGGGACATCCCTGGGCCCCTTCTCCTTGGCCCCAGCTCCCATGTCCAGGAATATGAAGAGAAATTCTGTGCCCTTTGCTGGCCCAGGTCCTAAGAACTACCCCACTCTGCAGGCTCGGGCTCTGGCAGAGTCTAGACGAGGGAGTGTTGCAGGCAGCACTCTGACCAATTTCAGCTTCAACCTGAATATCCCACCCATGCCCCTGGAGAGACGCCCATCAAGCCTGGTGGAAACACACACTCCCACAGGTAGTCAAAGAGATGTGTTCACAAATATGTTGATCTAAAAAACCATGATCATAAATACAACAAAAAACTGTGAAGTAGTTGGTTTTATCCATTAGCTGCATTCCTTTGAGTAAGCTGTCTTAAACAAAAAAATATTTCCCGAGCACTTGCATAGAGTGTAAAACTGGAAAGCATAATGGGGTTTGAAAATAACAAGAGTGTCTCATTCAGGCACGATCAGTGTTTAATTTCCATAGCAATGTTGAAGCAAATACAACAAGAAATCACTGGATGTGATCTTTTTTTCGGCAATCACCACTTAAGTGGGGTATTGTATCGACCTGTGGTGATTAAGCCTCACATTTTAACAGTGTCCAGAGTGGTTTTTTGTGAGATACAGGAAAGTGCTCATTACAGTCAATGAATGTTAATCCCTCATGTTCAAGCTCACTGCCAGCTTTGTTTTCCCCCGGCCAAGTCATAAAAAACAGAAGGCTCAGCAAAAGTCAGGCAAGGTCTGTTCAGCTTGTAGACCTGGTGGAGAGTCTGGCAGCTAGCCACACAGCCTCAGCCTGTAGAGACAAGTCATTACTCATTCAGTGCACAGTGCCCATCACTGTCAAATACACTTCCCTTGACACACAGGCAAGGGCCCACATTTCTTTCTTTAACAAATCATTTTAATTTGATAAGACCAATTGTCTTAACCGCTTCAATCATCTAATCACTCTGATTTCAATGTGATGCGCTTTTCTTTGTGTCAATTCCTCCTGTTGACCTTTTTCCATCCATCTGACCTTTTTCGCTGCAGCCCAGCTTTCCTGCCAGCTGTCGGCTCGTGACCTCAGCACCATCAGCAGTGCCATGGACACAGCTGCTTTGACATTGGACCCCGAGAGCTGCCCTTACTGCGCCAAAGCCCTCGCCAACGATTCGGAGGGTGGCACCGAGGGCAACGAGACCCCCGGGGACTCAGACAGTGAGGGCCTGTACGAGTTCACCCAGGATCTCCACCACAGGGACAGGAGAGACAGCCGGCAGCCCAAAAAGAAGCGCCTGAGGCTGGGCAAAACGGCGGCCAAGGTTGTTCGCTTTTGGAGGCTGGTTTGCGACACGTTCAGGAAGATTGTGGATAGCAAATACTTTGGACGAGGGATTATGATTGCCATTCTGATCAACACGCTAAGCATGGGGATCGAGTACCATGAGCAGGTTAGTGTACATTTGAGTTTTTCATTGTTAAAATGAGATGGATATCGATGTTTCTCAGTTGAGTTACTGGCAAACCTGAGTGCCTACACAAAGTTCAAACAGGAGTAGGAAGTGCAGCATAGTATGCAGTGATATTTGAGACCTTATTGGAGCTTGTAGGAAGGTATCAGTTTAACTCAGATCGACTTTGCACGTGCGTGTCATTCTGTGTGGTTATGTAGCCACACCGATCCCACAGGGCCAACTGGAATTCCTGATGTCTCTCTCTGGTCTCGTTTGTTTACATGAGCATAATTACAGCCATGTGAGAGAGAAAACAGAAACGAGAGAGTATGAGAGAAAGAGGATACAGGGAGAAAGGGGAACGGGGGTGATTTAATGGAACAGGAAGGACCTATAACAACTGACCGAGTTTTTTTCTATTCGTTTTTATTTCTTAATCTGCGTCTTTAACTTCTCCAGTAGTTGTCTTTGTCATTGAGTGTACTTACAGCAGATCTTAACAGCAATCCTTATAGGAACAACTCCTGTTATTATTTAAACAGCAAATTAGTGCAAGTGTAAATAGATGCAGAACACATTGCAACTGGAATTTTACAGTATACCTGATCGACCTGACCACATCTGGAGGTAGTTTGGAGCACATGGTGATCCAGTACAATGACTTAGTTAGGTGTCAGTGAGGGTCAGTTACAATGCAACCTGTACAATCTCAAACTTACTCACCCAACAAGTTAAAAGGTTCAGTCCTGCCATCTCAGACTGCCTGTCAAAAAGCCAGAGGTGACCTCTAGTACAGTAGACATAAAACAAAGACACTATGGTGCACGCCACAGCTTCATGTTCACTTCAATTATATACATGTTTATTTAGACATCCTGTAACTCCACCTGAGGTCCCTAATAAGAACAGTGGATAAGGAAACACTTTTTAATACCAGATGCACATGAAACAGAAATCCTATCGGGGATTAGTTGTGAGTGTAGGCAGCCTCCACCAAACAGCCTCAAGTGTACTGCACTTCCTCTGTCACAACCCATTTCACCTCCTCCTCTTCACTATGCTGCAATAAAGGAATATGTCCAACTGGATGACACATTCTTGCATACATAATGTAGCCCATTTATGATTTTAACAAACTATATTAAATCACAAAAAGACATAACTATTCGCCAACAGATATCTTAATAAGATAAGATAAGATAATCCTTTATTGATCCACAGTGGGGAAATTCAAGTGTTGCAGCAGTAAAAGACAACAGGAAGAACATGCATATGTATTAATAAAATTAGAATATATAGGAATAGATAAAAATAAAGATAAAGGCACTACCTATTCACAACAAATATAAGCAAGATGTCTGATGTGATTAAGAAGACAGACTGCAGGACCCACTGCTGTTGTACAGTCTGATGGCAGTAGGCACAAAGGAGCGCCTGAAGCGCTCAGTTTTGCACCTGGGGGGGGATGAGACGATGGCTGAAGGAACTTCCCATCTGCCACAGCTCATCATGGAGAGGGTGAGAGGAGTTGTCCAGTATGGCTGTGATTTTGTTTTTCATCCTCCTCTCAGCCACCGTCTCCAAACTGTCCAGTTCCAGGCCAACAACAGAGTGTGCCTGCCTCACCAGCTTGTTGAGCCTGCTGATTAAAAATGTGAAAAGAGTTGAACCAATTGTGCCATCATTGTGTATTTTTAATGGGGCAGAAAAGCCTAGCCCCCAACAATAGCCTGTAGACAATGGGGTTGCATTCTGGGTGTAAAGGAAGTCTAAAATTGAAGGTGAATGGTTGAAGGTCAATCCCTGACTGTGTAGGTTCTCAGTCATCCAGGTCATAGTGAATGATTTAAGTATAAAGTGAATGAAGGTTAATCACTGTGTTCTATCTGGATGACAACTTGGAACAGCAGAGAAAAGAAGAGTGTGCGATTGAATGAGGGATGAGGACAGTGTTTCCTGCTTGAACTGACACTAAACTTCATTTGGTAAAGATCATTATTAATACAGAAACATTTTTCCCCAAGCAACCCCTAATACTCTTTAGTACGCTAATAACTTTTTAGAGGAAAGCATAATGAAGGCAAGAGTTTTTTTTGTTCCCATTACTTACAGGGAAAGTTGTAAATGAATAAATGTGGAATGTTTAAACATATTAGTTCTGACTCCATCGGGAAAATATTCTCTGACTATGTGGGTCATTTGTTTTCTGCCACAATATCAAAACTTGCAGTACAGTATGAACTTGTAGGGATGTGGCTTCTCAGCATTTGGTTAAAGTTTCAGAAAACTCAATCTGTAGTATTTAAGACATCATGTGGTCTTTAACATTATATCCAACTTAAATCTTTTATTAACCTTCACCAGTGCTTTTGTTGCCAAAACTTAACCACAGACGGGACACTGGATGAAAACACTGAATTTATGGTATCATTGTTTGTAAATGGTGAATGGACTCATATAGTGTTTTTCTTATCTTCTAGTCAAAGTGCTTTTACACTACGGGTCACACTTACACATTCACACCCAGTCACACTCTGATGGCAGAGCCTTCAATGTAAAGTGAACATAAGAGTTAATGAATCATTCATATACATTCATGCACCTCTGATGAGCACTTTGGGGTTTAGTGTCTTGCCCTTCGGACATGGGGCTGCAGGAGCTGGGGATCGAACCCCAGACCGTCCGGTTGCGAGACGACCGACTCTCCCGCTGATCCACAGCCGCTCTATTTGTAAAGTCAGTTGGTTTTAAATCCATGATCCTCCCTGCAACTTTAATGCAAAAGCATAGCTATAAATATGCAAATTAGTCAGATTTAATCTTGGATTGGGCATGTTAGCAACTTTTTATGAACGTGTTTTTGGATGGGACATGAGCCTTTTCACATGCGAACTCCTGAGAAGGTCTAGCAAACTTCAGTAATTTTATAAGATATGCATTACCTTGGGCCTTAGTTTTCTACTAGTGTTGTTCTTCCATTGGATTTATGTTGTCCTCCTGCATTTTATTGTAATAATTAGAATTCATGTTTCACATCTCGGATAATTAAATTAAATTATTTTACTTAAAACTATTTGGCAAGTGTTCTGAATATGTGCTGTCTTTGAGGCTATTGTGTTTTGTTTTTAGACCCTGTATTTCTGTAAAAGGTTGTATAACACAAGTTAAGTAAGTGACACAAGTGTGTGCGTGTGCGTGTGTGTGTGTGTGTGTGTAGGTGTGTAGTAGGAGATTGAAGCTTTGCCAGGTTTATGGGGTTACTTTCGGTCCCTGACACAGTGCCTATAAACAAATCCAGATGGCAAACATCCTCAGCAGGAACACACACACACACACACACACACACACACACACAGAAGTTTTTATAGCTGTTTTTGCTCGATCTTTACTTTTTCTTTCTTCTCCTCCGTCAGCCCTTTTTCTTTCTTTTTGCGTTGTTTTTGTGTAATCTTTCTTGTGTCATCTCAAACTATACGGCTGCACAATTAATCGCAATTTTATTGTTATAGCGATATGAGCCTTCGCAGTAGACGCATTGCAATAGTCTGAATTTATCGCAGTGAATAAAAACCACTTTTAATGTAGTCAAGCAATGCTTTCTCACTCAATATATGTACATTATACCAGTTCTGCTGTATGGAGGCCTGTGTATAATAACCATACTTTTACACCCTCTTGATGCAGTCAGATGAAGCTGAAGCTAACTATCAGCTAATCTCTGAATAATAAGAAAAGAAAGTTTGTTTAATTCATTTTGGATTAAGAAGACACTTGTTGAAAACACAAATAATCTGTAGATCAAGAAGAACAGCAGACAGACACAGAAACATGAGTTAGTAGTAATATTCTGTTCCATTTGTGTATTTACCACAATTAATTTCACAACATTGAATAATGTTATTGCACATTACATCATTTTCTTATATCCTTTGGGCCTATCTCATATATTTCACCTTCTCATTTTTACCCATTGCTCCTTCTCCTTATTCTTGTTCTCCTTCTCTACCTTTTTTTTTCTCCTTTACATCTCACTCCCCTCAAAACTTTCCTCCTCTTACTTAGTTTGAGTAGCATGGATTCCTTCGGTCTCCAGACAGGCTGGTGAAGACTTCACTTAAGACGCTTCATTGATTGGAAGCCTATCCTCATTCAATAGACACATGGATCACTCAGCCTTTGTTTGTCTCTGTAAATGTATCTACATGATGGAGATACTGGGTTTTTATTTCCATACATCCTTCAGTCAAGTTTTCTGATGGTGTTTTGCACATAGGGTGTAGATGTTGCACGGGACGAGATGACGCATCAACTATTTTAACCAAGAAACACTGGAGCTGAAGCTTCCAATGAAGACCAGTCAATGCTTTTACTAACAATAAGTGCATATGATGTGCTGATTCATCATATATTCTGCTGACTATGAAGAGGGTGGGTACACTTGACTCTAGAAGATGTGCTTACAGTTTGTCATTAAGAGTTTTTTGCAACTGCTGGTGTTTGTACCTTTATGGATTCCATAGATGAGTATTACACTCTGCAAAAATCAAAGTATGTAACCTGCATGCCCACTTCAAATAGCAGTTATCCAGAGTAAGACACTTACTGATGAAGATTACAACATTCAGGAGATAAATGGCTTGAGGGTAGTGGGCTTACTTCAGGCTGTTACAAACATGACTCCAAATGAGTTCTAAGACTGATCACTGACCAGATGTGTAAGCAATAACGGAATAGTAATGGATACATTATCCAAAGTGAGTGCACACATAGCTTCACACTCAGAGATGTTTCTCTATTTTATGTGTTTCACTTTGATGTTCTCTGTGCATCCCTGAGGCTTAATGAACATTGTGAATGTTTTTCCTTCCTCATTCATTATTTGCAGAGCTTTCTTTAAACATCTGTATTGTTTAAACCCATGCTAATATTGGCTGGCAGGCTTCTTCATGTTTTGTTTTTTTTTGAGTACAGAGTGCTATTAGAAGCCTCTAGCAGTAAATTGCATAGCCCTGTATACTCGTACACTCTTCTTTTTGTTTTACCTTTGCACAGAATATCTGTCAAATGTTGTCATAAAAGAGTAGCTTACATACATAACTCTTGTTGGTACATATAAAGTTACTTCATATAGCACCATTTCTAGAGCAGAAGTCACAAAGTTTTTCACAATGAAAGATTATAGAAACAAAGACATTAGATACAGACAATAACATAGAAGCAGACACGACTAAACAGATGGGTCTTTAAAGGAAGAATGTGCCACATTTTACACACAACTACAGAAGAAATCAAGTATACCTCTGTAAATGTCTCTCTGAGTCATGACTGTCTACAATGAGTGACAAGCCAGAGTCCTGCTGGCTGTAATGTTGTCAGAGTCGCGTTTACATCATGTTTACATGGACAGGATGGCCTTGTGTATTAAAGCTCTTTAAGTCAAGGACTAGAGAAAAGAAGCATAACATAGCCTACTCACTGCTTAAGTAAGTGTGTTTAGATCACAGTCATTCTGTGTTAATTTATGTGCAATATGAAGCTATGAGTTAACCAAAGTATGCTAACATTAGCCTGCTAACACAACAATGCAGGACACAGGCGATTTCAGCTCGAGCAAAGGACATTTCTGTCCGCCACTTGCGCTTAATGGTGCTTAATTATGGTGTGTTCTAATTCATAACTCAACTCCTTCGAGTGGAGATGGGTTTGGAGGTGGAGTTGGAAAAAAGGCTTCAGAATAGCGTACAGGAGGTGTCGCCAAATAGCAGTTTGTTTTGGTTTAGTGCTGGTGCTCAAGGGTGACATCTACTGGTCGCACATTCTTCCTTTAACTACTTTTAACTTCACTTCTCTCAGATCCCGAGGAAGACAGTTCCAAAGTTGCTTCCAAAGGTGCTGCAACCTTAACGGCACAGTCTCCTTTTGTTTCAATTCTACTCCTGCAGTCCTCTCTATTAGGTCTTTAGACTTGTATCGCTGAGACTGGGGAACTGGATCAGACTTTGTAATGCATTCAAACACAAACACTCCCATAAAGGTACAGGATGTACTCTGTAATGTAGTAGTTATAAAACTGCCCCGTTGAATGGAAGCAACGCTGTAGACAGTGTGTATGCACACGTGTCCCTTAAACACAGACATGTTAACCTGCAACCCATCGGGGGCTGATGTGTCTGAGCCCTTACTTTCCAAGACACTCAACAGAAGCCTCCTGTCTGCTTCCTATCTTTTAAACGCACACTCACAAATGTGAACACCCCAAACAGTCGGAAATTCTTAGGAAACAGTTCATACAGTCCATGCGCTCCCTTTGAGGCCAGCAGAAGAAGCAAGTGCAGTGAATGTAAATATGTGCAGGACGGAGAGATGGTGGGATAAAAAAAATGATTAAATAGAAACGTTGGATAGGGATGACAGAGTGTGAGGACTTGGAAGTGAAGGGATAGAGGAGCTGATGGGTGGATGAGTGGAGGCGGACGGGTTGGACGAGCAAGGAGACGGTGTCTGCTTTATCTCTATTCAGTTTAAGAGTGTTACCATTTATGGTGGAGCTGATGGAATAGTTGTGCGTCTGCCAACTATGTGACACAGCCCATAGTCTATTTACTTGGGAAGGTCAACCTCTCTCTCACTTTACATAAGAAACTCTTCTCTGTCTTAATGGCCACAGAGAGCCAATCCCTCTCCTCCCTGCTTCCTTTTTCTGAAGCTCTACTGTCAGTCTTTTTTCCCCCCCTCCCTCTGCGATGGTGCACATGCCAAAATAGTTTTAGGAGAGGTTAAAAGGGATAGAAAAGACAGGAGTGTCAGGGGAGAAGTGGGGTGAAATGCATGTTTTCTGTTTTAGAAATGGATGCTGCGTTATAGTTGAAGCTTTTTAGCACTGACATGAATATTGATTCAGCGTGTAGCTGTTACATGAGCACAAAGTGATCTGAACTGTAACTTTTGGGTCATTCGGTGAACAGTTCCCACAAGAGTTGTTTTACTTTATTAACCTTGAAAGCTATGCACTTGAAAAGAAAGTACATATTGAGTGGGTCTTTAAACCTCTGAGTGCTGCTCAACAGTGAGGCATTACTGTGTTATGTGTGTTTGTGTGAGTTTAATCTTTTTGTCTCATGTAAGGATTGAAGGCAGTAGTTACTTCTGGATTTGTAAGTTAGAGTCAAATGCTTGGGATTGACTTAAGCACAGTTAAACAGCATGTGCAGACACACTGCATTGAAGATTGCTTTTTTCTGAAAAAAGTGTAACATCTAAGAGTCTATGGGCTGCGCGATGGTTCAGGGGTTAGCGCTGTAGCAAGAAGGTTCCTGGTTTGAATCCTCGTCTGACAGGACCCTTTCTGTGTGGAGTTTGCATTTTCTCCCCGTGCATGCGTGGGTTCAGTCCTGTGATCTGCCCTGTGATTGTCTGGTGAACAGTCCAGGGTGTACCCTGCCTTTTCGCCCAATGACAGCCCCTCCCGATTGTAAAAGATAATGGATGGATGGATCTAAGAGTCAGTAACCATCCAAGCAGCTTTCTAAGTTTTAGCATGCTAACATGCCAACAATAACAACTTGATTACATTAAGTCAGCATGATGTTTACCATGTCTTGAATTAGCATGCTAGTATTTTCTTTTAAGCATGATAAATAACATGCAGCTGAAACTGAATGACATGAGTAGAAACTTGGTCATGCTGTAAGAAAGAGAAAACTCTTGTTCTGACATTACTTGAAGAGGACATATTATAACCATTTCCACCTTTTCAAACAGTCTCCTGTGGTCTAAATGAAACATCTGTGCTGTGCTTTGGTCAAAATATAACATGAATCAAGAACCAGAGGAGGTTTGTGACCCTGTATAAACCAGCTCTCTCAGAATGCTCCGTTTTGGTGTGTGTGTCTCTTTAAATGCAATGAGCCCCACCCCTGAGTTTTCCCGGTAGACATCACTCCTCTGTAGTGAGAACAAAAATGGCGGACCTGCACAAAAATGTTGTTCTAGGCTGGGGGTGGAGTCCATGGTTGGAGATAACAGGGGAGGGGATTTTTTTTTTTTACCAGAATCCCACTGTGACATCACAGGGAGAGCAAATTTGAAACGGAGCATTTTTCTCTGTGTTGTAAGACTTATTGCAGACCACAAACAAAGGACTGGATGGGTTTATTTCACATTTTGGGGGTCAGTATACACTCAGGTTACTCAAATATATGTTCACAAACACTGTAAAAGTGGATTTTTCATAATGTGTCCCCTTTAAAAAACTGATGTTGTAAAAGGAGCTGTAGGTGGCAAGAGGTCACACTTGAAAAATGAATTGGCCAGCTCGTCTTAAAACTGCAGAGAAAGAGATCCCACTTGTTTGAGTGCGAGCCAAAAGGATCTGCAGGATGAAGATATATTCCCCATTGAATCATTATGTCACTCTGTTCCTTATGGATTAACTGAATGCTGTGTTTGTATTTTACATCCTCCTCCTTAAGCCACTTTTATCTGCCCCTACACTCTGCGGCCAAAATGAAAGCACCTTAGCATTAAAAATGTAAAAGTACAATTAGACAAAGTTGCCTTAAAGACTTGTATTTGCATAAATGGGAAGCAATGACTTGTTTATTCCCATAGGTTCTGGAAAGTAATGACTTGTTTTATTTCCATAGGCTATGGAATTTATGCCCAGTGTCAGTATGTTTAAGGGTTATGATGCTTTATTGTGTGCTCATACATTTGCATATTCCTTGCCAACCCATAAAGACAGTGGTAAGACCCTTTCACTAAGCTTCTTGCTCCATTCCGGAGACAATATTTATTCAGCTTTTATCCTGCCTGACTGTGGAACATAGAGTTGGCATCCAAAGACTCTGGCCTCCCTCCAACACAAACCGAAGAACAGTGTTTTTCTCATTTGTAAAATGCTGAGACCAAAACGGAAAGACAACAGTTTTTAATCCCAGTTTATGGAAGGACGGCTTTTTCCAGCCCTGAAGGCCATGAAATCAAAAAAGGGAGAATCAATGAAGTGATCAAATGGTGGATTCAGTTATTTCCTGGTTCAATGAGGTGTCAAATCACATGCTGCAAGTTCTCTGTACTAGCTCCTACATTGAATCTTCCATTTGACTCCCCTCTGATTGTCGAGCTCTGGTTTCAGCTTTCATATCAAACTGAACAACCTGCATTTTGTAGATTTCAACAGGGTTGAGAATGTGAGAAAAATTGTATTTTAATTTATCAAGAATAACTCCAAAATGATTAACAAAAGTGTTGGAATGCAGCATGTGTCTTTGGTTGCTATATTTTGTTGATTATATAATTTTTTTACTACAGTTGCCAATCAATGTTGTCCGGATTAATTTCTAATCTATTATTGCTTTCAAGAACTGCACAGAAGTGACTTCTTTTAAAGGAAGAATGTGTGACATTTTTAACAGAGATATAGCAGAATTCCAGTATATCCTCTAAAAAAGAAGTATAACATACTGTACTAACTGCTTATTTGAATGTCACGTAAGCGTTTTTAGGTAATGGTGATTCCGTGTAAATCTACATACAATGTGAAGCTACAAGCTAATTTAAGAGCGCTACCATTAGCCTGCTAACACAACAATGCAGCTCGAGTCAAGGACAAGGCTGTACAGTATGTAGACACAATGGAGGTGTTTTGTCGCAAGGGTTAAGAGACTTTCCAACCCGAATTTAAGATTTGCTTTCGCGTAGAAAGACAAAAACACATCACAGAATCAATTCAATTCAATTTATTATTAATAAACTTAACTTTATTAATCCCTCTTGGGGCAATTGGTGTGGAGCACCAAGTGAATCAACTTTGTGATGCATAGTGACCCTTAAAATTGATGGCAGGATGGTGTTTAAATGTTTATTAGCACTCGTCTGATGCTCTCTGCCTCATGGACACTTGCAGGTGAAAGAGTATGGGAGGGGTGGAGGAAGTGTGAAGAGAGGAGGGGGTGGGGGTGCTGATGTATGAAGGAGGAGTGTCTGAAGACAGCGTGATTTGGATATGAAATTCTGCTCTAAACATCGCATACAGTACACCTTTTAAACAATCAGTAAAGACAAAATATTTGGAAATGTAAAAGAGCAAGAGTTCTGATATTGATCCCTGTGTAACACCAGATTTAAGGATTGGATGATTGAACAAGCAAAGTATATTATAATTGTTTATTTAGGTTATATAAGCCTAAACCTATAGCCTCTGTAGCTTTTATTGTATTATGTTCAATGATCCAAAAACCAAGGTAAAATCACACAGTACTCAGTCATCTGGGACATATCCTCATCATTATGAAATCACAACCAACCAACCATGATGGTGAATGTATCATTTAACATTTCATGCTTGAAATGTCCTCTCCTATATCATTCCCAAGCAGACCACTTGTCTAAACTAACACCCACACCTACAAACACACACATACCAGTCAGTGCTGGATCATTGACATTCTCGAATAGTGCGGCTCGCAGTATCCAGTTTAGATTAGATCACATCAGATTAGGTGGCATTACATTAGCACTAACCAGATTACACTATTCCTCATCTAGCACACTTCACCTCCTAATGCTTCTGCAGCCTCATTACCTAGGTAACAGCCATCAACCCAAGCAATTAGAAAAGTGAGGACATCTTTCTCAGTTACAAACTTGTGCACATATAGCCACATTCATCTCCCTGTAGGTAGTATTTACACCTCAGTGGCTATTAGTCAATTAAAAAATCTCCCCATTTGAAAAGTTAATGGCTTTGAACCTTTGGTGATGTCAGCGTGTGTGTGTGTTGGGTTGGTTGGTTGGTTGTTGGTGTATTTTTGTACTGCCAATTGTTTTTTTTTTTCCGTTCCTGTGTGCTTCTCTATGTGTGAGAAACACTTTTATGGTCTCATTCTCTTGCAGTAATCTTGCATGATGTCTGAGGAATGTCTAATATACTAGCTGGAACAATAGCAGAGCGAAACAGTGGGGGAAAAATAATGACCTGAACCTCATTCTCAAGGCCAGATGTCTACAGTCCAAGTCTCACCTCATAAAAAGTGTACTTTTTGTTCTGGCTTATCAATCACATCTATTATAAAGCTATGTGTGCATGTGTTTGTCTATGGGTATGGTTAAAAGTGTGTTTCTATGAAGAGCTTTGTGCATGCAGCATATGTGCATGGTAATGAATGCTGAGTGTGAGGTGTGGGTTGATGTGTGTGGCCGACTTGGTTTGTATTTTATCTCTTGGTTGATCCCTCTGTATTTTTTGGTATTACACACATCTGTTCACGAGTGTGTGTGTGCGTTTCTGTATAGCAGTGTGTAAGGGCATTCATCTAAAAGAACACATAAACATCTAAGTGCAGCAGCATTCGTTTACCCTTTGAACTTCTCTTAATCGCACAAAGCTTATGTGCTTGTTTAAAGGATTTGCCGCCGCCTCGCTCGTCAGTGAACAAATGAATGGACACAATAAAGCACTGGGATCAAACGAATAGATTTGTCTGTGTCTGTGAACCCAGAAACAGACACAAGAGACACAGACAATGACAAAGAGGTGAGATGAAACAGAGAACTGCTTGTTTTTTTTGCAGGAAGCGGGTTTCCCTGGCAGGGGCTGCACTGCGTGGGCAAATTATTCTTTTTTTTTTATCAAAGGAACAGTAGAAAAAAAGATAGTCCTCTTTTCTTTGATTATATTTTCTTCACAGTCCCTTTTGCATTGCACATGTATTGCATGATGGTGCTAGCATGAACATGTGGACTATGTCATTTAGTGAAATGCACTTAATTAATCTAATTAACCACCACTGATTCCAGTTCAAGTCATTTTTTCAAGTCAAGTGTTTGTTGTCGCCATCTTTCTGTTGAAATTAGAAATCTGCCCAACACAGGAGAACAACTCTAACACATCTTTGATTTACTGGACAAAGGAAAGAAGCATATTGGCGGATATGATGATTCAGGCGTAGTAAAGTTATGTTTTCAAGAAAGAAGGCAGGAAGAAAATGCAATCGTTTGGTGTAGACCAGAAGTTACCTGATGATTTTTAAAAGAAAGGGTTAAATATTTCCCAATTATTAGTAGTCTTTGATTGTATTTTGAATGAAGAAATAAGCAAGCTTCAACACTTCTGCACTGTTGTCTTAAATATTTTTCAGCCTTTTCTAATCCTATGAAAAAAATCTTAAACTCTTACCAAAACTGTTAAAAAAGAGGTGATTAAAGACACTCTCCCCTGATTGGTTCGAGTCATTTCTTTACCAAAAATGTATCTTAGCAAATCAAAACCATTTGAATGACAAGCTATAACCACAAGAGGGCAAATAATGTTTTTTTTTTCCAGTCAATGTCTACACATTTTGTCAATCAGCACTTTAGAAATGTCCTTTTTATGGATTCATGTTTATTTACTTTGTATCTTTTGTGCGTGGCTGTCACACAGAGGTAGAGCAGGTTTCCAGTGAAAAGGAGGTTTAATTAAACTGAGGTTTGGCTTTCAATTAGGGAACATCTGTCTGAATGGATGAAAGTGGCCCATACTGTATAAAACTCCTTCATCGTTCCTTTTTTTTTTTCTAACTTTTTGTTTTCATGTAAACAACAATCTCAGAACCCTTGAGCAATCATCATCTATCATTGTCTGATCTATGATAAGCCTCTGGGAACGGATGCAAATATCTGTTAATTGAGACAAATCAAACATTTAATAGAGTACAGTCTGGAATGGCATTAGTGCAGATAATGTTCCGCCTGCTTTTTGCAGTGCATATAGACTTTGTGGTGCATATCAAAGCTTTCTGACACGCAATTGGTCAATACAGCTCGGTCTACAAATGTACGATAAACAGAAACCACAACACTTCCCATGCTAAAAATCCAGACCCCCATATACAGATTCGACTTTCTGTGTAGAATCTGTAAATAGAGATTTTGTCAGAAATAAGCCATCATTTCCACATAGTCATTGCAGGCTGCGTTCCATTAGGGACATGGATTTGCTCCGTCCTAGAGTACCCAACCGGGTCCGCTTCTGGATCGTTTGGTGCCTGTTTTGACTCAGCACTTATTTGGAACAGAGCAGAGTGGAATGGCGTTGTTGCCATGCTCCCGAGACGTACCGCGGTGTGTGCTGTGGAAAAGTATTGAGAAAGGGAGCGATCAGCTCCGTGGTGCGGGACGAGCACAGACTATGTGGAAATTGCGAGTCACTTTCCTCCCTCAGGTGCACAACCAGAAAAGGAAACGTGCAGAAGTGTTAAATCAAAACTAAGTTGTTGGGATAAGGACTCAGCTTTAATGGTACACTAGTGTTGTTATGATACCAAAATCTTGTTTTAGACACTGATACAGATTTTAATATCACGACACTCTATCCTGAAATACTTGAAACTGAGACGTTACTGGACGAAATAGGATGTCCACAAGGGTTGGTCAGATTTTGGAATTCAGTTTGCAAACAACCTTTAGTGTAAAAATGACATTAACAATAAAGTTATATTCAGTTAATATACTTCATATTTATCCAGAGAAATTGTTCATCGATATTCAATTATTTCTTATATTTATTGTGTGTAAAAATACATTTTCAAGGATATCTTGGAAATTCCATGTATTATTACATGGACATTGTGCCTTAAATAGAATTCTATTAATCTATGAACAGGCCAACCCAATCACATGTTTTTGTTTTCATCCAGGAGCATTACAAAGCCTGTATTACATATATAATGCACAGAGTAAATGAGCAGAAGGTCAAAGGTAAAGCCTCCCTCCTGTCACCATAATGTAAAAGAAACAATGTTAACATAGTAAGTTTTCACAAGTCAGTGAAATTCAAGTTGGAAGTTTCAGGCTTTCCATTATGCTGCAACATAAGGCTTTGGTGCTGCTGGACATCTTTTCTGCCTCAGGGCTCACTGTTGCATCCTGGTCTTATGGGAGTAATGACTTAATACTGAGAAATGACTTGTAAGGTTTGACTCAGGAATGCTGTCAAGATGCTCTTATTGAAGCTATCTGCAGACAGTGGTTGCTTTTGACTGCTTCCTCAGAGCACATAGTGAACGACCCCTTTCAAGTTTCAACCATGCACTTTAACATTTCTGCCTGAATGTGAAATGTGCTGCCATGCTGTGGTTATGAAAATGCCTACTTTTCTAGCTAACATCAAATGGATACCTAAAATGCAGCCGAGAGGTATGGATTCAGTCTGTTGCAACTTCGGCCACATTAAACGTCACTTAGTCACACTTCTGTACTTTTGATACAAGGCAAGAAGTTACAAGAAAAAGTTTTGAGAAATAGACATTCACTTTTGGTTTAAAAAAGTGAATTGAAACTAGAACAAATATGTGGTCAGTAGCCTAAAATCTAAATTATCTTTTTTTCTTGACGGATACGGACACAATGTGACCAGCTACAGCCTGCTACAGACTTTTGTTTGTTGTGTTTTTGTTGTGAGGGGAGGTAAAGGTGTTAGGGTTAATACAATGTTTAATGGACGGATACTAGAGTTGTTTAGAGCAGAGTTTCCCAAACTTTTCGGCCCATGACCCCCAGAAATAAGGTGCTAGAGACCCACACTGTCCATGGAGGTGGTTAAAACATTACCTGGTGTGCACAGCCGGGCACAGCCTATCCAAACACTAGCATTATAACAACAGACAATAACAAACCTGCTTTGTAACACATTTGTAACATTGTAACATTATTTTAGTAATTTGTTGTAAGAAATGATTAAAGTAAAACATAAGTCATCTCTTGAGCTAGTTTCCTTGTATATATATTTTTTACAATAGTGGTTCAAATTATGCAATTTTAAGTCATTTTTCACTTTTATATGTTTTTGGAAGAATTCTTGCGACCCCATTTTCAGTGTCTTGCGACCCCCCAGGGGGTCCCGACCCCCACTTTGGGAACCACTGGTATAGAACATTTAATCTCACTCCGTGCTTGAGAACAAGTGACACCGAATCCCTTAATGTGAAACATTATTTTCTATTTTTATTTAAAGATTTTTATTTTTTGGCTTTTTTGTGCCTTTAATGTAGAGATAGGACAGTGGATAGAGCTGGAAATCAAGGAGAGAGAGAGTGGGGAATGACATGCAGGAAAAGGAGCCACAAGTTGGACTTGAACCCGCGCCGCCCACCTGGAGAACTACAGCATTATTTTCAGCTGATATTCAGATTGTATTTAAGTCATTTATAATACGGACTTATTGCTGATATGTTCCCTTTTTGAAATAGAATTAAGGTCTACTCCTAAATTCTGTCTGCAAACAGTATTTACTTAGAATGAAAGCTAAGAATGAATTACACTTTAAATGTTCACCGCTTCAAAGAAAAGAAACTGGAGCAACCATTTCTTTCAAACATGACCTTAAAGCAGTGTAACACTTTTTGATAAATAACTACTCAGTCAGTATGCTAAAGTGCTCCAGACAAACTGGTGCCATAATACAGCATGAGGATCTGTTTTTTTTAACATGAAATGTCTTTCTATGTTTCTCTCTTCTAGTTTTTAGTAGTCACTGCTTAAACAGTCAGGGTGTAAAGTGATGAGTGGCAGCCTGCCAGAGCAGACTAAATGGCACACACTGTATTTACATTACATTACATTACCTCCTGGTGCAGCCCTGGAATAATGCTTCTGTCAGGGCGACAGCTCTACTTATGCACACACTTAAAAAGGGATATTGAGACTGTCAGCTAGGCAGTCGTACACATATGTATGCACAGATTCGCTCACACTTTTATAATGGGGAACATGCAAACACAGATCAGGCCCTGAACACCTTCCATCCTCTGTGTTATGTCCGTGTAATGTGAGTGTGTATGACACCATGTTTGAGTTGTGTAAACTGTTTACTGCTTGGAGATGAAAGGCCTTGTGAAGCCTGGAGTGCTACACAGGCCGCAGACACATGACAGCATCCTCACTGACCCTTCTTCTGGACCATAATTATGGACACTTGTTATGGCTGTCTGATGTTCTTATCGTGTCAGATTTGGATGTTCTGCGCTTTTTATTTTAGGCTTTAGTTCTTTCTCTTGTCTGTCTGCAAAGCCACTTTTTTCTGGCACACACCCACGCTCAAATGCTCACACACACACACACTCACGTTGTTTGATCTGAGATGTGAGTGGCAGTCCAATTCTCTGATGAGCTTTGAGCAGACGTCCTGGGCATATTCAGCAGCGGCATTGTAATCAGTGTGTGTGTGTGTGTGTGTGTGTGTGGTGCAAGATAAAGGTCGAGTGTGTGTATTGTACGAGTGTGAAAAGATAGGTTGGTCATATTTCAATTGAATTCAATCATTGGCAAATTTCCATGTGCACATGTTGAGCAGCAGGTGTTTTTGCTGTAGTCATAAATGTCTTGCTTACCCAGTCTGCTGGTTTGCAGGTTTAATATAGACGATGCATGATGCTCATCCAGCACTGTTGGAAGACGTTCAAAGTGCTGGAAAACAAAACAAATGTTTTAGCTCTTCCATTTGGAGTATCATGCAAGAGTGTAGCAAACCACAGTCGTCCATTAATCACTCCCCTCTCTTTGTCGCTCTCTTGTTTTTCTCAGCCTGACGAGTTGACCAATGCCTTGGAGATCAGTAACATTGTGTTCACCAGCCTGTTCGCTCTGGAGATGCTACTGAAGGTTCTGGTCTACGGACCCTTTGGCTACATCAAGAATCCCTACAACATCTTTGACGGTATCATCGTGGTCATCAGGTGAGCACAGAAGAAGATCATCTCCTAATAGCCTCGATTTGTTTCATGCATAAAGTGTCCCCCATATCCCTTTCATACACGTTCATACTCTGCACCAGCCGATGAAGCAGCAGGAGCAACTTGGGGTTAAGTGTCTTGCCCAAGGACACATCGGACATGTAGCTATAGGAGCGGGGGATCGAACCCTTAACCTTCTGTTTGAGAGAGGACTGACTCCACCACTGATCCACAGCCACCCCATTACTACTGCTGGAAACACATACAGCTCATAAACCTGTGGTCATTACTATATACTGAGTGGAATGTAGCTTTAAAAAACCCTACGGGAAATAAGCCAATTCAAGTTACAGAGGAAGAGCTAACTTAACTTTCAATTTGACTCTATTTACGCAAAGTTTGTGATTGTGGCATGTGAACAGAGTTGTCAAAATATGCGAGCAGTCTCCTCAGAGGCCTGTGAGGCTCCATTGGAAGTGTTATTCTGAAAACAAGGTAATGACAGGACAAAAAATAATGGCTTCTTTTTTTGACACTGCCACAATAAAATCGGGTATCTTCATCATTATATATATGTATATTTATCATATTATGAATGCAGATGTAGAATAATGCTTTTGATTTTGAGAAGTTCAGGAAGTTATAATCAAATTTGTAAAAAAAATCAAAACAATTTATTTTGAAGGTACAATGTTCAGTATTTCCCCAATGAACACAGAACATGGCAATGGGTATTAAGAGATATCAGCTGACAGTTCTATTCTCTTCTACTCAATGTTAGTTTTGTAAATGAAGAATACGACAATAAATGTTCGTCTATTACTCACTTTCCATGACGAAGACCAAACGTTGACGAACTGAAGCACGTTTGTTTTTGTTTACGAAAAAGCTAAAAGAACCTGTCATCCTGTCACCTTACCATTAACTGTTACCCGCTTTAGGCTAATTGAATTATTAAGAAGATGACGACCAGTTATGACTCAAATGTAAAGACTTTTTAAAGATGAAAACTGGACTAAAATGTATCTATGAACCAAAATGAACATTGGTTCTACTCAGCCAATAAGCATCTTTCTCATCACTTTAGGCTTTTCAGCATGGAACTTATTTACTAACTCTTTTGATTCACTTTCAATTAACCCTTCCAGATAAAGCCGCTGTACACTACCTACACTGTATTAAAACAAGCTGATGGAGACTTAAAACATGGCCAAAAGGTGGTGGAAGATTGGCCTGACATTCATCCAGTAGTTATAAACATGACTTAAAATAAACATGTAACATGATGTTTTACTGAATGTCAATAATATGTTTACAGCCTGTTCTTCTGATCCAAAGTGGTCCAATTCATTATGTCATTAATATTTCTTTAACTAGTAAATCAAGTTTGAATAAATAACACTTTTTAAACAAAGCTACTCAATGCCATGTGAAATGTCCTCCTTTCTAATTAGTGTGAGTGCTCTGTGTGTTTAAAAAAACACATTGTTGTTTTCCTTTGTTTACAGTGTTTGGGAGATTGTGGGTCAGCAGGGTGGTGGTCTTTCAGTGCTGAGGACCTTCCGGCTGATGCGGGTGCTGAAGCTGGTCCGTTTCATGCCCGCCCTGCAGAGGCAGCTGGTGGTGCTGATGAAGACCATGGACAACGTGGCCACCTTCTGCATGCTGCTCATGCTCTTTATTTTCATCTTCAGGTAGGCAGCGGGAGAGGGAGCGGCGTGCACTCTGTCTTTCAATGCAAAGTACAATATAAACATTTCATCAGTGCCACAACCTCTTTTAATTATTTTTATTATTTTTATTTAATTGTTTTTTAACCAGGAAAGGTGTCATGAGATTAAGAATCAATTTTACACCCTGACCAAGACAGACACCAGCACAAATGACTGGGTTTCAGACATAAAACACTTAACAACCATTAACATAAATAAAGGAATCACAAAATATAAGAAACATTCATCAAGATTTGTCTTCAATTATCATCAACAAGGCGATCAAAAAGGGGCAATAAGATTCATGTACAGACTGTAATGCCTGTCTCCAGATCAAAAACATCCAATGAAACCAGCTCCTGAAGATTTGGAGTATTTTGCAACCGATTCCAAGGAGAGGGAGCAGCATACTTGAACGCCCTTTTTCCCAACTCAGTACGGGCTTTAGGGGTAGTTAAAGGTATAAATCCTGAGAGAGAAGGTTGTAACTTCCAGCACTTCCTTGAAGTATGTAGCGCCGTTAGGTGAGATGAAAGCAGACAGAGAATACCCTTATAAATAAAAATCTGCCAGTGGTTTAGTCTACGGGGAAACCCGAGCACACGAGGAGCAGTGGTGAGTAAGGGCTTTAAGATTGGTGATAAACCTCAGTGTCCCATAGGAGACAGTATCCTCCAGCGCAGGTAGGCTGAATGTGTGAGCTGCAAAGTTTGTGAGAATGGCGTACAAAAATTAAAAAAAGGATTAATCAGAGACCCATTCAAAAAAACCTGCAGATTGAGATGAGAGCATCAAGATGTAAAAAAGATAAGTGGTGGATCAATACTAAGTACATTTGGAGTTTGCACATGCACACACACCTGATTATATATCATTTGTTTTCTTTTCGTTTTTTGGTCTCTGATGATAAAGTGATTATTTGCAGAAGTGCAGGAAATCCTAAAACATGCCCAAACACTTCCTCATAAAAATGGAGACTTTGTCTTTCAAAATAGAAATTACATAAGACTCCAATGGTTTGTTAACAAAACTGTCATCAGGACTGTTGATTTGCCCGATCAGATTTGATTAAGAAAAAAGTGACAGAAGAACTGACTAGTGTCATCAGAGGTCACAAAATCCTGATTTCTGCAGTGGCATGTGACATCACATATCTACATAAAGACACACACAGAGTTTTCCAAGGGCTTCTTATTTTCATAGATAAACAGCCCTTGGTTTGAGTGAAGGGCTGCCAAGTTGACACAGCTCAGTGCTGCTCATTGATCCCTCAGCTCCAGTTGAGCTTCGGTGTCTGCGTTCCTGAATAGAAACAAGATTGGATGCAGACGCACTGCCACATTTTTTCTTAAAAAAAAAAAAAAAAAAAAAAAAAAATGTTATTTGCATTCTTTCCCAGGGTTTGTTAAGCAGAATGTCTTTGCAGTGATTATGGAAAAGAGCTTGGAGGCAACTAAAGAAGCTTAGCATAAAGACTTGAGGCGTGCCTGCTAGCCTGCGTCTGACCTAAGTTCAAAAGTTATCCGTCATTTAACAGGAAAGTGGAGAAAAAGATGAAACCTCTCACTTTTTCTAAAGAACTTCTGACCTCCCAGAGTGTTGTTTTTGCTGCGAGGTTTTGTACGCAACCGACTGTGCTGCTGCACTAATGATCCAGGAGGTTGGATAAACTGTTGTTAGGGAATTAGAAACAACCCATTGCCCCCCCCCTGAAAATGCAAATTGTTCTTGTCACTGTACTGCTCATGTACAGATTAAACAAATTAGTCGTGGGATGTAAGCCTGTGCACTACATGTGTTTTCCTCTGCAGATTCTGTTACATTTTGATGGAGAGAAGCTTAATACGCCCTCCTGTTTCCAGTTTTCTTACACAGCACAGTTATCCATCCCTCATGTGAGCTTTATACTTAAAGACTTGTCTTTGATCGCCTCCTCTTACTCTAAGAAAAAAAAAGTAAATAATGATGAACTACAACTTACAGTCTTATGAAACTGTATCTTCAGTCTCTAATGCTATTACCGTTTATTTACTTAAACTAGTGCCTTACATGAAATCCATCAGATTACTTTGCCGGGGTTTGCAGCGCTCTCCATGGTGCTGAACTTAATCTGGCAAAAGTGCTCCGTTTCCTCTTCCTTTCGTGGCAACATGTCGTCCTCAATGCATTATGGGCAGTTTGTTCGTCATTTTTTTATGCTTTTGTTCTATCATTACTGTTGTAAAGCTAGTTTCATTTGAATACTTTTATTATTGCTTTTGTAATTACATGCAATGCATTCTGCCACAGTGTTTTCTAGCAGTTGGTATAATCCTTAGTGGAGTCAAAACCAGATAAACAAGCTTTTGCAGCATGTTCGTTTCCATTTATTTGTTCTGTATCTAATGACTAGGTCTCGTGTAAACATTTATTCTTCTGTTTCCTGTTTGGTCTTCTCCTGTCCCTCCTTCCTCAGTATCCTCGGGATGCATCTGTTTGGATGTAAGTTTGGGTCTGAGAGGGATGGAGACACTCTACCAGACAGGAAAAACTTTGATTCTCTTCTCTGGGCCATAGTGACTGTCTTCCAGGTGAGCAAAACACTTCCCACCCCCCCCCCCCCCCCCCCCCCCTTCCCGTTCCCTATTAAATATTCATATTCGACTGGGTTATGGCCAGTTTAGCTGCAGTTCATGTATCACTTCACAGTGTGTTGAGATGGTAACAGTGTAGCAGAGTGTGGCCTCAAGGTAAATAAGCTCATCTGCCATCTGTAAGCTTGAACTTCCTGTGTGATCAAACTGTACCTGCTGAAATACCCGTGAGCTACCAACTTAACATCTTTCTGCCTCATTGGGCCTGACTGAAGCTGTCCCCATTCAGAGGCTGAAAGACAATTTCCCCCTCGAATAAATAAATGATATCAAATTAAACATTCCTCCTCACCCCCGTATCTTCACTCGTCTTAACCACCTGGCCTTTATCTTTTCTCCCTTATTTCCTCACACTCTTCCAGTTCCCAGGTGTATTAATTGCCAACCAAGAATATTTGTGACCTTTTTTCTAGTTTCTCTTTAAAAGAGAGAGAGAGAGAGAGAGAGACGCTGTGTGTGAGAAAGGAGGTGCATGTGTGTGATAAGAGAATGGAAGGGATGTAAGATGAGCAGATTACCGGTATGTCGTTTGCCTACCCTCAAATTTAAATATAACCTAAGATGAAAAAAAACAAAAAAAAAATTGTTACGACCCCCCACCCCGCCCCCAGCAACTCCACCTACCAGGTACAGCTTCATTCTATGGGAAACACTTCTATGATATAGTCTTTATCACTGCAATCATAGTAAACATGTATAATTCAGTGAAACTTGATTATGAACATTGCTGCAGGGAACATTGTACTGACATGTTCCATTGTTTCCATTCCCCTGATGTTACACGTCGCGACTCTACTGGTTCAGTCTATGAAGTCATTAAAGCTTCTACATTGAAGTGTTGTGTCATCGTCGAATGTAAAATGGATGGTGTACAGAATGTGTAACAGTATATGTTACTCACAGAGAATTATCCACTTACTTCAAACTTCATCAACAGACAACTATGGGAATGTTACAGAATAGACCTAGTTTAAAACCCTTACGAGAGCAGAATGCTTAATGGTGTTTACTGCACACTGCAGCCCTTGTGATTTAAAGGGGAAAAGTTCAAGTGTTAGAACCTAAATAAACATGGTTATTTGTTGTTTGTTTTACCCAACAAAAAGCAAGCGGGGAGCCAGGAAGTTCAGTTACATAGCGTGGGCGCTCCATTAACAGACGCTGAATCCTCCCAATGTTGGTTCAAAAGTGAAAGATCGTATTTTAAGCTAACTAGAATATTTGTGTGAGCATGTTACCTGTTTGGATAAAGCCACATAGCTTCTCTGTGCACTATTCAGTCGTGTCTGCAAGTCTCACCTGGATACTGTCAGTGTTCAAGAAGGTATCAGCTCAGTTCCACTCTTGATTGCCGTTTTCATCTTCAGCAAACCTAGCCATCATCAACCAGGATTAGGCAAAACTTTAAAATGCTCATATTTACTTTGAATTTTGGCTTTTCTAAATGTACCGCATTGATAGGCAAAGAAACTACAAGCAGCCTGTCGCAAAGCGGTCCAAACAGATGATTTGCGATTTTCAGGTCGCACATCAGATTTCAACTGGGCTTGTTAAGCTAACCACTAAGAATACAGAGGCACTTAACACTTTGCCCAATTTAAGCCAAATGTTTCCCAACATCCCGACTTGGGTACATCAGTGTATGTTTAGCCTTCTATTACTGCCAGAGAATAGAAGACACTGAGTGACTTACATGATGCAACAGAAAGTGCCTCTTTTCCCGCATACTAGCATAGAAATTCATCTTCTCAGGTGACAGTTTTGATGTCAGATCGCCCCATGATAATGCTTAAACTACATCTCTGCATGATGAGTGACTCCATAAGGAGATGTGACCTATAGTTTGTGATGATGCAGCGCCCTGAGGAGACATATGTTTCAGGAGTAAAAGAGATGTTGTTCTTATATGTCACGTATGGTATACAGAACTGTGGAGGCTTCATGATTAACGGAAAGTTTCATATCAAGTCGTCTCTTCAGTCGTAAAAACCAGCACAGTAGCTATGCTAGTGAAATGATTGACCGATGTTAGCATGTAATCTAGAAGGCCTAAGAGGGTTTTGTAAGAAAGAAACATAAGCAGTATGTGGAATACAGAGACTAACTAGTGCCACATTGGGGAACAAACATATATTATGCAGCTTCTTTCTGTTGTCAGCAATGTTTTTAAATTGTTTAAAGTTTAAATCATCAGCTGGTGCAAGAGCTAACTTTTTAATTGCAATCGAGTGAATATGTGGAACTCTTCAGCTGCTAAAAGCTAGAGACAGCAATTTAAATTCACTTGTGCGGCTAGTATTGGTTTAGCTGGTTAGCTACAGCTGGTAAAATCTGCTAGCGCCAGCTGGTGTCCTATCTAGATATGAAATGTATGCTTTTGTCTACTTTAATCCAAAATCAACCATCCAATGTTGTCAGAACCTCCCCAGACTTTGGTGTGATAAATCTCCGTCTGTTGGTTCACACTTGCGAGATGGAAAACCTGGAACAGCAAACAGTCAATCACCAAACAAATACTATGTAACTACTACATAATGTAATACTTTTCCATCTCCTCTCTCACCAGATTCTAACACAGGAGGACTGGAACAAGGTACTTTACAATGGCATGGCGTCCACCTCCCCCGTGGCCGCCCTCTACTTCATTGCGCTCATGACCTTCGGCAACTATGTCCTCTTCAACTTGCTGGTGGCCATCTTGGTTGAAGGTTTCCAGACAGAGGTATAGTGTTGGCTGGGGACACACGTACACAACTAACCATTCTGTATTACAACTTCACTATTCTTTCCTGAAATTCAGTCCAGTTTTTCCTTAAGTCTTTAGAGTCTGATTTTTCCCCCCTGGGTGGGATTGTTTTTCTTCTTCTGATAACAAGTGAGCTAAGTAACCTTGCAGACTGAGCTGGCTCGCTTCCAGGCGTAACCACAATTATTTCTGTAAAAAAGGAAGTCCTTTGGAAAGTAGTGTCTATATACTCTTATTATAATCATACTCTGATGTTTCTTTCTTTTTGAGAAATAGTTTTTAAAACAGAAATATGAGGCTACATTACTCAATAAAATCCTTTTTTTTCAGTAAAGGCAACCATAATAATCCTAATGGATGGATGCTCATGCCCACACAGGCTACATAACACATTCACAGACCCTGTAGGCATTAACCTGTACCTTTTCTTGTACTCTCTGCAGTGGGTGAAGATATGAGAGCACACTATGTTGCAGTGTTTATCCTCTCCTCTTCATCTTCATCTCTCTGTCAGCCTCTTGTCCTCCCACTCTTTCCCACTATCTCAGCAGTCAACCTTATTATTGTTCTGCTTCTTTTTTTTTTTTTTTTTTTGCCAATGCAGTCATGCCATAAAGTACATCATAAGACGACTATGTCTGCTAGACTAGACAGTGACCGTTTACATACCAACATGTCCTGTTACATCCGTTACAGATGCCTTCTTGTCATACCTAACACCTTCATCCCTAGTATAACTCTTTGTTTGTCAAAAAATGAAGAGTAGTACGCTGTCCACCCACAAACTATATTTTCTCATTCTTCTTTGAGACAATAAAAACCAAGAGACAACTAAAAGATATAGAAATATGTTTTATAAGAGACAGCTGCTGAGAAGAATAGTTTCCCTGAAATATGTAGGTCCGTATTAAGCAAGGAAGTTGAAACTCATGGAGTGATCCCTTGTATTTGGGACTGATAGAGATAGTGCAGGTAAGAAAAAGAGGGTGAGACAGATGGGAAGAGTATTGAGCCAGTCTCTACCTGACTGCCCCCCCCCCCCCCCCCCCCCCCCCCCTCCCCCCCCCCCCTCTGTCTGTAAGGGGTGTCGGCTCCTCCGCTTTGATCTCTGACTGTCTTTGGTTCTTTGGATGAGAGGAGAGAGAATATAAGGGGTGGCAGGGAGAGGCTGACAGCGGTCTAAAAAATTGATTCATTCTAATGGGTTTCTATTGCTATTGAGCTGATCTGTTGTACAAATATCAGGTATGAGACACTGAGCTGCATAGGATGAAGGTTTTTAATGCAGGCTAAGACCAGAATAGGTGCCAGAATTCAAATTAAGCTGAGGTTAAGCCAAGCATTCTTTAATCCTTAATGTTTCATCTTGACATGTGATTCTTTTTGGTCAAATCCAATAAGAGGAAAATGTATTCAATCTTTTATTTTATTTATTTCACTCCAGTGAGATCATCTCTTACCTATCTGGTAATTTCTGATATTCTGCCAATTTTGACATTCATTTAGTCATTGACTGGTAATTTTTGACATCAAAAACAGTTGTATGTAGAAAGACTGAAAACACTAGCTAGCAAACCCACTTTTGTTCAGTGTGGGATGAATCCTACACTTAGAGCAAATTAACAAAAAGATGGGGCATCGGTGGCCTAGTGGTTAGTGTCCGGGGGCTTTAGTCCTGGGGGAGGGGTGAATCCGACCTGTGGCTCCTTTCCCTCATGTCATTCCCCTCCATCTTTCTGTCCCTGATTTCTGACTCTATCTATTGTCCTGTCTCTTAAATAAAGGCATAAAAAGCCCCCAAAAAACTTTAACATTTTTAAGAAAAGAATAGTGTAGCTTTTTCAGCCATTTGCAAAAAATACCACAAAAAGAAAGCATGTTCTTTTCAAAGCACCCACAAAGGGCAAAACAGCCCCAGCTGCCTCCCTGCTGAAGGATGTAAGCTAACGTTGCAGCAAATAAATACCAACTGACTGACCATTGAAGCTGCTGAGAGTCAAATATAGAGGACTTGTGGGCAGCTAAAGAGAGAACGAAATATTAGTTGCAAACTTTTATTAAGAGGCACTTTGCTTATGATGCTAATTTTGAAGCTAATACTGTGCAGTCACTTTTTAACAGAAATAGAAAAAGAAAAGGAATTTTAAAGTGTCTTTTTTTGTTTAAGTTTTACCTCTGTCAAAATCTATGGGAGGTAAGAGAGAACTCTTCAAAAACACTGAAATATACGCACTCAGATACACACACGCCACCGAATGTCGCAGCCCCCTTTAGGTCTTTCAGCTTGTGATCTGTTCTCCCCCCTTTGTATCCGTAGCTGTCGGCTTCATTCTCCCTCTCTTTTTTCAACTTAACATCCTTTTTCTGCAAACACTAAGTTTATTTTTAGTCGGCCCAAACTTTCCTTGCGTCAGGGTTGCTAGGTAACGGGCGCTTGTACGACGTGAGCCAAGCCAGGAGAGATACATGGCTGTGGAGCTGAGACACACGCAGCCATGCACAAAAAAAAAGTGTATCGCTCAATGTCTTTATTGCTTTGAGTGTAAAGGCAAAGGGGAAATCTTCTTAAGGAGGTATTTTTTCCCCAACACTTTTTTTTCTATTTGTTTCCTTCACCCATCATCTTCATCTCATCCACCACTTTCTCTCAGTGTGTCAGGTTGTTATGGTGTGTACATGTGAGAGGATTCAATATCCGCTGCAGAGAGTGCAACCACACCAATCTCTTCTTTCATGGAGACCTATTAAACTTCACTTAAGACCTATATAACAGCAGAGAGACTAAAGTTGTTCTTTTCTATAACACCTCTCACAATGCCAATAAATACACATGCCACCATGCACATCACATTAAAGCGCACACACGCAGGGTAAGAGCTACATGACAGTCTGCTGCAAAGGCACGCTTCCATTCTGAGCACAAAATGTCCTGAACAATGCATAGCTGGACTGCAGTGTCATTCAATGTATATGTCAAGTCCATTCTCATTACTGCTGTCGGACTTTCATACTAAACATGACCGGACACAACGAATGGAAGGTAAAAACATAGCTGTGCTCTTCACTTCTGCTCTTTGCTGTCCTGACTTTTCATGCTTTCGACATGTGCAGCACATGACTGCACACTGTGATCCAGGACAGTAGCTTTGATTTGCTCTGTTGCATGGTAAAGTCAAGATGTTACCAACAGGCTGACTCTCCTTTTAACTGTTTCCTTCTGCTCTTGTCCACTGCAATGGTTCCACCTCTCACCTCTGTGCATCTTTTCCTGTGTGCGCCTCCCTCCCTTGTCCGGCTGCAACTCTCACTTCCACTATAGGAAGTGACCAAGCGGGAGGACTTGCATGTCCAGCCGAGCCTGATTCAGCTGCCTGTAGAGTCAGGGGTATGTAAAGCACTGCAGCTCTCCCTTCCCTCCCTTGTTTAATCGTCTTACCGTCCTACTTCTACCTCCCCTCTGCCCACCCTCTTGGCCCACTCCCAACACCCTTACCCGTAGAGCCTTTGTGATGATGTATCACATCTCGAAACAGCCACAGTTCGAAGGTTATATGCATCTAGTAGCAAGATTACTCAGAGATTGTGTAGGTCTGTTCTCACTTTTGCTTTTGTGCATTATTTGGTTGATTAATAAAGTATTTCTGATTCTGAATCTGATTAACAAATCAGCAGATTTATAATCATTTATATGCAAATTCACCCAATTACAACAACAAAATATTCTGTGTTTTGGGCCATTCATTCAACAAAGCCGTGCATAATGTTTCTTTTATACGCAGACTCTTTCAGATGTTGCTACTAAGTGTCTCGTTGCCAACCCAATTGCACAGAGTACAGCTTCAGAAAGTACATGTCCAGTTCATTCTCCTTTCACAGAGAGCATCAAATGGCTTGCAATTGGAGCTTTTCCAAGGCTTGAATGGACAAAAGCTCTAGCAGTTGAATCATCAGTACACAAGATGAGTAACTGTGTTAGAAAATATCGAGTGCTTTCAAAAAAATTCACCAAGCCAAAAGAGAAGTCAGGAACAACTCCAAACAGTTTACAATTCTGAGAGTCCTGCCCATAACAACAAGACGCTCAAGACTACACTTTGAGAAGCACTGACTTTATATATGGCATTTTAAATCAATCCACTATTTATGAGTCTCAACCCTGAACACGTGCTTTCTTTCTAACTGTAACAATCATTCCCCTCTACTCCATAGACGCAGGCCAAACTGTAGGGGTGTAAAGTTTCTGAAATGAAAACAGAATTCAAGGCTCAGACTTCTAATTTTGTGGGTCGCTGTAACCATTTATGTCTTTGACTCACAAGAGTGACTCTCTCTTTTTTTCAGAAAGTGTGGTAGCCTACTAGTTATCTTTACGTTGTAGCAAGCTAGTTGGCTCAGATACTGAGTCATTTTAGACAATGTTAAAAAATGTCTATTATTGCTGCTATCCAATATCCACCTGTGGCATTAGTGTGATGATTAACTAACCACACCACAAAAATATGTATTTAAACATTTAATGTGAATTCAGGATTTCTTTATATTAAGACTGATGTATATTATGTTGAGGTAAGGGGTGAAGACGGAAGAAGGCAGCCATCTCTAAGGCTGGTCTGGTAGTTTCCTCTGTTCAAAGTTTAATTCAGTCGTCCCCTCGAGTCACAGCTGTGAGTTTTAAGGAATTACTGGCAGAACAGAGTCTTAGATGGAGTATTAATGTTGTTTTTACTTTAAAAATTTAGTCCAATAAGACACTGTGAGATCTTAACATTAAAAAAAATGATGATAATTTAATGTTTGTCAAATTATATCCAAAGCAACAACCAGAAAACTGGAGTTCTAAAGTGAAGAGTGCATGTAGTGTAGTGTAGTTTTGTAACATGGTATTAGAATTCACCTAAATGATTCTAAAGAGTGACTCAAGAAAAACATTTTGCTATCTATAAAATGAGCCAAAAAATGTTAAAACCACCAAATAGAAATTGCAGATTTAATCAATCATTAAACGGACATTGATATTGATGTGGAACTAAATGTGTCACTTCAACCAGCCTCTTCCAAAATACCAAAATGAACAAATCTCTTTGCTGTTGAATCACAAGTACAGAAGTCAAGTTGCTCGCCTATGTTGCCATGCTTATAACCTCCAACCTGGCTGCCAGAGAATGTACCACATTATCAAAAAGTCCTCTCACCTGCTTTTCTGCATGAGGCGAAATACTAACTGGGAAATTTGTGACCGTTCAGTAGAAGAGACTACAAAGAGCTTTAAGAATTTCTTCACTTTGCTGTATTTTGCGTGTTTTTCTTTCTTTTCTTGTCTAACTTAAAAAGCAGACTCCACATCAAATCCCAGGGCGAATGCTTTACTCCAACCAGGCCCCCCTCCCCTCACTTTTTTCTTTTCCAGCCTCGGGGTAAGAAAGCTACGCTCGTGCTGCCTAAGTCTTCCTCTCTCAGCTTCATTTTATCTGGCTGGGGGATCGATTTAAAGGTCACATATTATCCTCCTTTTCATCAAGTTTAAATAAGTCTCAGAGCTCCCCAACCATGTCTTTGAAGCTTCTTGCTAACAAATTCACTTGACCCTATATTTTATCATTCCTATTAACCCCTCTATTTCCGAACAGGCTGCTTCTGTGTCTGTAGCTTTAAATGCAAATGAGCTGTGTCTGACCACGCCCCTCTCTGGAAGGGCTTGGACTTTCTTTCGCCATGCCCTATTTTTAAGGGTAAGAAGGCGGATGAGTGGACAGAACAAACACCCAGCTGTGTGAGTGTCACCCACCTGGGGGAGGGGTTACTGCCCTTTGTGATGTCATGAAGGGAAAATCTCCAAACAGCCTGTTTGAGCACACATTTTCTGAAAAGTGGCGCAGACAAAAGACACAGAGGATGGACATTTCTCAAAACTGGGGGGTTTGTAGACAGGCTAAAGACACATATTAGTGTTAGAAAACATGGTAAAGTATATTTTGCATAATATGTGACCTTTAAAGTTAAGAAGAGAGGAGAACAGGTTGGGGCTGAATAAGTATTTTCTTTGGGAAAGCCCTGGTAGAGCCAGATAAATCCAACCAGGCTACAGGTTTAGAGCTAATAAAAAGGAGGCGGATCAGCTTTGTTTGTATGACTATTAAGGCAAGGCCAGTGCACTCTGGGAAATGAGGCCTTTGAAAACAAGACAGTCTTTTCCCTGTCCTTTAATTTTACACTGATGAATTGAATCCTTACCTAAACCAGGACATTTTTTCCAATAGGCAAATGCTCTGATTCTTTTTTTTTTTTTGTCTAATCTCTTTTGGACTCTTCCTTAAATACAGAGGACCATCGAGTTCTAAGCTTCAGATGGGTGTTTGAGCGGAGTCTGCTGGCTGATTCTAATGGTTTAACCTGTTTTTTTTTGTTTGCCTCTTTGAAATGTATACCACCTTGCACACATTGTACATCTTCTGGGTATTCTAGGACCAATTTATATTACATTTAAATCATTAAATCAATGATGAAGCTTTTAATAAATTAATAAAGCAACTAGAAATGTGTCTGCGCATTATGTGTGGATTTAGTGATGAAAAAGAAAAATGCATTTGTTTGAAATACAATTTTTGATATCGAGAGGTTATGAGGAATAATTGAAAAAAAAGTTTTCCATTAGATTTCCATTTTGAATTTAATCCAATTCAGCTATCCTCATGGTGGTATGGGTGAGGTTTTGGTATCTCACACACCGTGTTGTTTGAGACTAAAATAATTTTGAATGGATTTCATGAAAGTTTTAGTACTTTCCCTCACAAAACAAATACCTGCTCAGCTGGGGACCCAACTGTCAGCATGTGCTGTTCTTTATTGCATTTTAGCAAAAGTTTACACAGATGAAAATGAGTAAAATAATGGTTACATAATTGTATTTAGATTTTGAAATATAGGTTTCCATTTAATTATTCTTGCGGATGCCATTAAATCCTTGGTGTTGGTTTAGCGGCATACAGTATAACAGCACACGTATCTGATTTAATTCCAGTCTCTAATGCTGCTGTGGAAGGATTCAATTTTGGTCAACACACACATACAGAAACACAATTACCTCCTATCAACATCCACCCTCTGTCCGCCTATTTACACCCTTTTTTTAAAGGGATATGATAGAGATCCCCCTGTGTGCTGCTGGTGTCCATTATTGTCTGGCTATCAGCAGCAGGCCTGGTCTGGCCTATCTCCTGTTCCCACCACCATGCCCAAATTGGGGTGGCAGAGTGTAAACAGCCTATCTAAACAGCCTGGCTATTTGGGGACCAGGGATTTCCCTTGAGTCCTGCCCCCCCCCCCCCCCCCCCCCCCCCCCCCCTGCCGCCGCCGCCAAAAAAAAAAGGGGAGCGAGAGGGTGAAAAATATTTTTTTTTAAATCAGAATCATGTCTGAGCTGGATTAATCTCTTCCCCCTAGTCTCATGTAGGTTCACTGATGTGAGGGCTTCTTCTCAGCAGCCTGTTGACTGCCTGACTGGGTTTCTAAATTGTACTGTGCACTCCTGACGATAAGGGCAGAACAGATCTTTGGTCAGCTTGAGCTTTTGAGAAAGAGTTGCACAGTTTCAGTCCTGACCTGCTGCTAGTGCAACAGGTAAACTCTGAAATTGTTATACTACAGCTGCAAAAGACACATTAAGCAGTCTGTGTTTCAGTGCCCTGTAGTAAATATACCAACTGTACTGAGTGGCGAAAGATTGCGCGCAAATTTGTAGTCAATGTGTGCCTGTGTTTTTGTCCTGCAGCTATAAGGCTGATCTCAGTGCTCACTAAACCAGAGCTGTTACCATACGAGAATCTTAGGGTTTCATATTTTGTCTGTGTGCCTCACAAAGGAGAGATGAGGGTCAGGTTGTCCTGTTGCTCTTCACATAGGCCTGTCAGGTCTCATCCTTATTCTTGCACTACAAGGTCACCACAACAAAGTCCATGGCCTAACTTTGATTTTACAGTGAGTACCAACCACTCCGTCAGACTGACCTTTAAAATGACCAGAGGCTGCTGCAGACACAAGCTAACACTAACTGAGCACCTCTCAGCTGGGACCAAAGCCAGGACTATCTCTTTGACCCCACCCACCCCTTACACACACATACACCCAAACTGTAAAACAAGAGCACAGATGAGCCTTGCACTCCACTTGGTATTGTCCTATCAGAGCTCTCTATTCTGACTGATTACCTGTGGCTTGATGAGCCCTGCAGAAAAGAGGCACAAACTGAGGTTACACCGGTGTTTTTTTTCTGCGATTATGTTTGGGGATAAATTGTTGTGGGTATTTGCTGTCAGTGTAATGGTGAATGTGTTTTTGAAAGAAATGAGTACATGACCAAAGACAAAATTAGCCCTGATGGTGTGTATGCTAATTGACTAGAATTAGAGTAAGCACTATATGCCAAGTTGTTTTAAGTTCACAAATACCTCTCCATTTTGTGGTAGCTCCATAACATACAAAGATGAAATAAAATAGAAGATGCAGATGAAATACTAGTCAATCAAGAATAACAAAACTGAACAGCTGATTACTGCATTTTAATCTGAGAAATGTCTCTGAAATAAAAAGTATGCAGGTGGAGCACTTTCAGGGCCTGAGTCACAAAGAATGGATTACAGCCACTAATAGCTTCAAAAAGTGCTCATCATCTGCTCCCATTATCTGCTCAGTCTAGACGTCTAATTCACAAAGCACATAGTGCTAAAAATATTGAGGCGCAAGCACGCCCACACCGTTGTCCTGCTCCACAGTTCTTTCTTTTGTGTCTGAATCGGGAGAGAGGCTATCTGCACATTCACTCTGCACAGATCTGTGCTCTTACGCTGAAAGAGCGCTATGTTGTCAACATAATGACAATGAGCTCAAAGAGATCTGGGGAAACCTTCTCAAGTGTATTTTGAGGCCAAACTCGAAAAATATAAAACGAGTTTCACAGTTTAAAACAAAGCTTCCTTCTTGAATGGGGCAAGCAAGGAGAGCTTTAAGAAAAAAACAACAACCCTTGTATCCTTCACATGTGCAACAGCTCCAGACCTCCCCAAATGTGTGGATGAAATGTCGAGCCGTTGAAAAGCCCAGGACTGATTTAACCTCTGGTTATTTAAATAAGAGTGGTTTTGCAGTAATATTTTCAGACTGTATTTACAGAATATTTATTATAAATTCATATATAGTTGGATTTGCATAGAAAGGGTCAATTGCCCCCCTAAAGGACAACATAATGGCTCATTAAAATACAAACAAACAGCACTGGCCCACAGAGATACTGTTTGATCTGCAGCAAATGTAGGAGTGCATTGAACCCTTCTGTATTTTGTAAATTAGATCAGGCTCAGGTTTAGTGGGTGCAAATGCTGCACAATTCTTCTGTGAACCAGGCCCTGGGATTATTGAAGGATGTTTCTCACTGAGTGTTTTATTGAGCTCAAAGGCTACCTCTGTCAACACGCAACTAAAAAAAGACTGAACAAGGAACTGCAGAAAATAAAAATATTGATTAAAATGCTGGAAGAATAAATCAGCTATTAAAAAAAAGCAACAATCAAAAATGTCAATACTTTCAGTAACGCTTAAAGCTAAATGCTAACAACATACTATAATGCCCAAAGCATTACAACGCAATCATAAAATGTAGAAGAAAGAGGGCCATTAAAGATATTCATTAATAGAAATTAAATTCTTATTATTGTGAGTTTTTAAAAGTATCCCTGGGCTCTTCATGTTCCCTGCCGGGAGCCTACATTTCTAAAGAGAAATGAGTTGCAGAAATGTGATGAGCACGGCAAAAACATGAAGTCTCTAAGCAGCCTCTTGGTTGCTTGTTCATTAGCATCTGTTCTCTTTAACTTATTTTCCCACACTTCACAGTTTCGGGGAAATCAGTCGAGTACACAAAATAAGTGGCTTTAATTACAAAAAAAACAAATCGATGTCTCAAACGCAGTCGTACCTTTCCTGCAGTAAACAAACTCAGTATTCACAACATCCACACTTGATTAGTCTTACTCTTAAACTCTTGGGAAGTATCAAGACATTAATTTGTTAATTTTAAAATGGAGGCCCTTGGTGAGTCTGCTGGCTCTGGCATAGTGCTACAAATACACGCAGGGAACTCTGAGATATACTGCAGTAGTTTGGGAAGTGGGGGCAGTGTAAAGCAGCAGCAAGGAGAGAGCAATTGTTAGCCTTAGAAAAACTCTTTGAAACACACTAATGTGGAGATGAGATGTTCTGTAAGTGAACGTGAGGCAGTGAGAAGAACTTACTTTGACATCAAAACAAGGCATACCTATTTCTGCTCTTCTGACAAAAGCCAATTTCTGTTGCTGGTTTGCAGAGTGCCTTACACTACAATTATGTACACCTGGTGTGAGTTGTGTGTTTAAGTGTGAAAATTGTATCTAGCAACCACACTGAAGCTCCTTAGGGTCTGGACGAGTTAAAAACAAAATGCCTTGTAGCTTTATTGACTGCGGACCAGGCTCTCTGAAATTATAATGTTGCCATTTCCTTGCTGAGTTTCAGTGTGGTTTCTCTAAGAATCTTCTCACCCTCCTGGCATGACAGCAGTATCTACAATTAATCTTTCTCACCCTCTCTCTCTGCACCCTGTGAGATTTGAACTCAGGGTTTAGGGAGACCGCAACCTCACCCGCCCCGCTTACAGGAGTGTGGTTGCCTCTAGGGAGTGATCCAAGGGTCCAATCTGAACGACGATTGATGCATCATTGTGACTAAGCTACAGCAAAGCAGGGATCTGTGTTTAGAGGCAACTTCAACCCAGCTGCTTTCTATTAACTCTACCAAGAAAGAGAGATTTTTTTTAATTTTTCTCACAGGGGTATTCGGCTAACACTTTTATGTGCTTTTGTGTGTCAAGGGGGATGCTTCTAAATCAGGTTCTGAGATTGATTCCTGTGCACGAAGTATGGAGGATGTTAACGGCAGCAAGAAGGATTTATCAGCGTCTGCAGGTGAGGCACACACATAAACTGTACCTGTGGATTCAGAACACAATCACTACCCACTCCGTGAATCAAGTGGAATGTGGGGGAATCAATTCAACTCGGTTGTGATTTATCAAAGCCCCCGTTGAGCACACTTGCAAAACTTGAACCATCTGTGTTTGCATTTGTAGCTGTTTGCATTTTGCTTCACTAATCTCTGTCAAACCCCCCCCCCCCCCCCCCCCCCCCCCCCGCCCCCCCGCAGATTACTTACCCTCTTGTGTTTCTTACAAAATGTATGTTAAAGATTGTGATACAGCAGCTGGTTAAGCCAGGGGCTTCTAAAACTTTGCCCTATTCAAACATCTGCCCCACCTTTTTTCCGTGTCAGTGGTCTCCTGTTCTCAGTTTTTTTCTCTCAGTTGGTTTCAGACCTCACTCAGTAGGCACGTGTCTGCCTGTCTCCCTGCGCAGCATCAAACCAGAACAGCAGCCTCATCCATAATTCCTCATACGCCGGTTTCCCATCCCCTCTAATTACTGTTCGCGCAGACTGAAAAGCCCAGTGGAAACACTACTGTATGGAGAACAAGTCCCAGACGTACTGTATCACCCTCCCCCCCCCCCCCCCCCCCTTCAGCTCCTTCTGACGCTCTGCATCAAACTGCTTACATAGCTGGAAGAGTCTAATATACATCTTCTAGGCCTCGGATAAAAGTCGGAAGACGGAGGAATTAGCGTTATTAAAGTTGCATTTCCCTCTGCATGTCATGTATTTGTGTTGCTGCCAAACATAATATCCTCTCCCACGCATCCCATAAGATTAATGCCCTGCTGAAATATTCATGTTGCTCAGTACCAGTACGAGGCATCCATTTTAAGTACGCTGTGCTGCATTACTGAGGGTGCACCCATATGCCACCTCATACTGTTCTCTGTTCCCCCAGTTGTTTTTATACGGTTTTTTTTTACTTTTATTCGCCTTTAAAGTTTGTTTTTTTTATCATCAAGTGTTCTAAGTTTGGTCCCTTCTGTTTCACACTTCTGTCATTTGGGATGAAATCATTTTATTCATGTCTTCTATTCTTCACCTCAAACCCCACACAATCCCTATTCTTACCCATCCCCACGCTCCAATTGACCCCTCTCTCCTGTGCTAGTAGTGCCAGTAAACGGTCATGTGGACCTGAAGACCAGCCTGACTCCACCTTTAATTACCCACACGGCTGCCACACCAATGCCCATACCCAAGTTGCCTGTCGGCGGTGAACCCGCCGTGGGCTTCGATTCCCGCCGAGGGAGCAACATCTCCGTAGACCCAGCGAGCTATGAAAGATCTCCGGTTTGTACATGTAAAATCATTTCAGCTCACACCAAATGCATGCAATCCGATCGTGACAACCCATTTCCAGGATGCCAGCAAGCCAAAATGAATACGTATGTGAGAGAATGCGTGCCCTTAAGAGTCTCTCTGAAATCTATGTCCATGTTTTGCTGGTGTGTTGCAGTCATAGTGATTGATGATGATTAATGTTGCATGCTGGTCCAACACATTTACTGCTGCTACCGCCACTAATTATATGACAAGCTTATAATTAGCCTCAAGATTGAAGAACATAAGCCCAGATCTCTGCATCTGCTGCTGTCTGATTCTCAGTATGAATCTTTAATTGAAATCAGCTCCCAACAAAACGAGACACTTTAGCAACACATTTGACATGCAGTCCCTTTGGTAATTCTCCTTCCTCCTGCTTCCTACATCCCACTCTGACTTCCCCTTGCCCACCTGGTCGTCCACCTGCTCCAGACCAGTGCCCGAAGCGCCTCCCCCTATGCCCTATGGAGTTCTGGCAGCGGCAGGACCAGTCGCCGGTCCAGCTGGAACAGCCTGAGTCGTGCCCCTTCACTCAAACGACAGAAGCGGCAGTCGGGGGAGCGGCGATCCCTCCTCTCTGGGGAGGGTGGCTCCAGCTCGGAGGAAGGGGAAGGTGGAGGAGAAGAAGGAGGAGGAGGAGGTGGGTTGATGGATGAAGATGATGCCTCTCTGACCAGGACGGACTCCCTGTCCCAGTCACAGAGAGGACCCCGACATCGGAGGATGGAGTCAGTGGAGACTCGGAGCTCCATGGAATTGCCTCCTGATGCTCTGCTGCAGGTACATGCTGTAAATCTATCAAACAATGGGGGAGCAATAATAATGACACCCCAAGCTTCACAAATTGTAACGCCTGCTCACTTGACATGTCACATGCTCAGATGTAGCATTCTCATTCACTGGTTTAATCCCAGTCACAGCTCTAAGCAGAAGATGTCAGAGAAAACTGACACGTCTTTCCCTTTTTTTGTTCAACAACAAAGAATACAAAAAAACGATGACTTTGGATCATGCATGCATATTAGATATAATAAAAATGTTTGCTTGTAAGCTTCATGAATCTTCTGGAGAACACAAGTTGAGTAGGATCATTTACACATGCCTTTATACATCTCCTCTGCCCTTAATGTCCTTTTCCTCGTTTAGGTGCCATACCTGTACCGCTCAGCCAGCATGCACAGCTCCAGACCCCCCTCACTGGGCCACTTGCTGCCCCCGGAGCATCGCGACTGCAATGGGAAGGGCTCTCCATCAGTCCTGGGCCCCACTCATGTCTCTCTGGAGGACAACACTGAGGAAGAGAATGCAGAGGAGGAGGCCAACGTGGTCAGTCCGTCTGCATGTTTGCTTGTTCCTATGCCTCTGTTCAAACAAAAAATACAATAATATTCCCAGTTTAAAGACATATTTAAGTTAGGAGCAATTTAAGCAGCTAGAATCTTAGCAATGCATATTCTTCTTAAATTAGCATGCCCCTTGTATCTGTTTGCCTTTTTTTGGTAATCCCTGATTTATTCATACAGCATGTGCAAGAGAAAAACTAATCAAAAACTTGTATATGTTTAGAATACTTTTGGGCCAAATTATGCAACAAGCAATAGTGAATACATAAATAATCAATGAAGTGTGCACTCCCTACCCTCCCCAGGGTCGTGTTGCCAGAATGTTTCACTGGCTGGAGAAGAAACAGCCGGAGTGGTGTCGACAGAGGGACACCTGGTCCCTCTACCTCTTCCCTCCAGAGTTGAGGTAATATATGAACTCTACTCATCTCCATATCTCCACCTCTCTGCCCTGCTCTTAGTCCCGCAGGTTCTCTCCCCTTAATACTGGCTTTAACATATTCATGGAAGTTCTGAGTCCACCACAGCTGTCTGAAGGTTTGTAACCTCCTCCTGTGGAAGTTGAGAGAAATTATAAGTTATATGTGTAGAAAGATTCATTTTAAAAAAATTAAACATTTTTTTTGGTGTTATCAGTGTACAGGAAATAGCTGAGCCCTCCTCTTGACAAGAAGATCATTTTTAACATTGCATTTGACTGACATCCCATAATGCTGAATGCAATGGCAGTGGGTTTTTTTTTTTTGCCGCAGTGTGAGCACAGCATTTTTTTTCTGTCCTCCTATATCCCTCCCACATTCTGTTTTCAGAAGTCTCTTTTATCTGCACATTTCTGCCATGTCAGGGGTGAGTAAGTAGGAGCAAAGGGAGGGAAGGGAGTTTCTCCTACTGAGAGAGCGCCGTGTTATCTTAGCCACGTGCTGAATACATTGCCTCCCACCCTTCCTCGCCCCCATTTCCTTCACTCCTCCTCCTCTTCTGGGGCTTTGATCCGTGCATCGCTGCTGTCTGTTAGGGGATGTGGCTATGAAGGCATCACCAGGCAACATACTGGCCCCCAGCCTGCCACCACAGCCTTGCAACTCGCTAATTAAACATCAAACAAGGAGCCCCCTGCCACACATCCAAAGGGAATGTTAGCCATCACCGGTGTCATAATGTTGTTGCAAATGAGCAGATGTTTCCAATGCAGTGGCTCTCAGACACAGCATAAAACAATTCACATAGTTGAAGGAGATTTCAGTGCCAAATAAATGATACATTAGGGTCGCAAAACTTCAGTCAGCCCAATGTTCAAAATGTACCTCGGTTTTTTTGGTCATGGTTTTCGGTTCGGTTCTGACGGCCCAGGCTGTGTGAGTGTTCATGTGCTGTACTGTACATATAGGAAGACGTTGGAGGGCTTACTCACAGAAACAGGGTGTAGAGCGTATTTTTTTGTGTACGGTTACTTTGCTTCAAACGCTGCCTCGTCTATTCTCTGGTCGCTCTCAGACCGTCCGATATATTGTTAAACAAACATGATAAAATATGAGGGACGAACAGTGTGATGAAGCTGCCACTTATAAAGCAGGTTATTTAGACAAATAGAATTCATGTTCTTGTAAGAAGACGTGCTAACTCACCACTCATCAAAGTAGAAGCCAAGTTAGCCAACCAGGTAAGTCTACACTGTGCACGTGAACATTGCATTGGAAGCACACATGACAAAGGGGGTGGGGGGTGGGGGGTTCATTTGTGTTTGTGAAGCATATTGTGTTAGATGCTTTGGTCTGTATAACATGATAAGAGAGAGAAAAGGTCCACCCAAGAGACTTGAGAAGAAGGTACTGTTTCTACAAAAAGGATTACAATTAGGTTCATGATAATGGTTCACATTTTTAAAGTCTTAAAAGGAATTGAAATGTCCACTTAACGTGTTTTAAATTATTGTCAGGGGTCCAACATAACTATCGGTATAAATAATGGCTCAATTGAGTTGCATTTTAGACCTACAGTAAAATCTTGAAACTGAGCCATTTCATCAACCGGATTGTTCTCCTTTCTGATGGCTGTATTATACAACCTGGAAAAAGGTTAATAGGATAAGCTCCCTGTAGTCCATTATTGTCAGAGTATCAAGAAACCGGAATCAGGATCTTGGCTCAAACTGGGCCTCTAGCTGGCTTTCCGTCACAGCAGGCTGGAAGGTTCAGTTGCGGTTGAGAGCGACACTGAGGACACAGGCTCTGTGTGGCGCCCACTTTGGCCTTGAACCCATGTGGACGCCTGCCTGTGCTCACAATCACATCAAGAGACAGGAGCGTGGTGGGAGGCGGGAGTCCAGTGGCTTTTCCAATGTACCCGCGTTCACCTCAACCTGCCTTTGTGTTTGCTGTTGTACTGCTGCTGCTGCTGCAGATTACGGCAGGGGAAGTTTTGAATGAGAGGAGTAGTGGGACTGACTTTAAATGCATACTGTGATACGTCCCTCAGCTGTATAAATGGCCCTTATGTTTAACAGCAGTCTGTGAACATAAGGTCCTGGTATGTGCAGAGCTATCTTAAGGTGTCCATATGGTTGATATAGTTCATGTTTAGTTCACATGGAACTACACTGTAACTCCTTAGAGATATGGGTCATATGAAACACACATAATTAGATACAGATAAGAATAGAACAAAAAGACAGCAGGGACGGGGATTCAGTAGTACAGTAATGTGTGCGGTTAATGATCTGCAGCATGTTTACGTTTCAGCTTTTTATGTTCCTACTTTCCAGTGGCAAACTGTTCAACATATGAGAGCCTTCAGCTGAAACAGCATTCAATGTTTTGGCATCTGTCAACTCTCTCCTGATAAAAGCAGAAATGCAAGAAACAAGAAGTGATGCAGCCTCTATCGTTTTCTTGGAAAGCGCAGAAGAAGAACTTGGTGATTAGGGGAAGCGGCGAATATCTTCTAGAGATTTCTAAAGAATTAAAGAAAATGTGGAAAATAAATTGTTTGCTGCTGCAGATTACTGCAGGTATGTTAAAAATGGGAAAGTAATGAGTCAAACTGTACAGATTCATAGCTTCAAAGGCAGGGTAGGTTATTTTCTCCAGATACACTTTTGTAAGATTTTTGTTGAAATTGTCTTTAGGTCCTGATAGGAATTAATAACTCATGAGCTCTGAAAAAGGAACAAAGAAAATCTGTCATTTGTAGCAGTTGTAAAACATGTAAAAACTTCGACCAATGTCTGCCACGAGGTACCAATCTGATGAACCAATCACGCCTCCCTGTCTCCCTGCTCATTCTCTACCTCTAGCGTGCACTAGCCCACACTCAAAGTTCATCACTGATGACGGCGTTTATACTGTGAGTTTTTCATTGTTAGTAGTAAAATCGTTTTTTTTGTTTTTTTTAAACATGCATTATGATAAAGTTGAGTGTTTATTTACCGCTGAATGAGACATGAGACGACGTAGTTTCTACACAATGCAAGCGATGAGCTGAGGTCCACTTCTGTACCAATGGCGCTCGTGCATGTAATCGAGGCGCGTGGCTTTTGAGAGAGAACGAGAGCGGAGGGGGTTGGTGTGTCGACGGAGCACTGAGAGAATGCTACTTTCAAAATCATGCTTTTTTTCTGAAAATTGCCAACCCCGCCTTTAACTCATGGAACCGTTAAAAATATTTTCTGGAAACATTTTAACAATATAATGCAAACCGTAGAAATGATTTTGGTCAATCTTAACAACTCACGTTTCTGTAAATATCATCAGAGGAAAAAGCTTCCTACACTTGTCAAAGTCTTTGCATATCAACACCAGTTCATTAAGATGTCAGAGACTGTTTCAAATCCCAGGTCCGACTGGAAGGGTTTTTTTTGCTTTATGTTAGAACATGCTGTAACAGGTTTTGCCTGAGGTTTTGATTTGTGTGTGTGTGTGTGTGTGTGTGTGTGTGTGTGTGTGTGTGTGTGTGTGTGTGTGTGTGTGTGTGTTTGAACCTAACTTTAATGTTCTCAGCCAGACCCTTCAAAGAGGAGTGGAGAAGTTGGCACCAGAGACGTGTGTTTGCCATGTGTCCTCTCTCCCTCTCTCTCTCCCTCTTCCCTGAGGACGAAGAGAGGACACTTGAACATTTAGCATAAGGTTACTGACATGCAATTATCAAAGAAGATTTAAATCAACCAGTCTTTAAACTGCATGCATAATAATCATCACCACATTTGATGACACACACATGCACCCAGACTCGGCAATACTCGGAAATGCTTGCTGCTTTGCCAAACAAAGCTGTGGATCCAGATCTGAGCCTTTCAATATTGTCCCCTGCTGTACACTAAGACTGATATAAGCAATGTGAGCAGATTTGATGCACAGTTTGATCCTTTCTGGAGACACATAACAAGTGTTCCCTCTTTCTTCATCTCTTCTGTCACCAGCTAAAGGACTGCGAATCCTCTCGTGTTGTGTAATAAAAGTCAGACATAATTAATGACTCCTAATTCTACAAGGGTTCATTAGAGATTTACTGTGAGTGTGACAAGACCTCTCACTGTTAATTGAACGTGATCCCTCATTACATGTTAAGTGTTTTAGCAAATGTCCTTGTAAAGGACGTAACATTTCTTTTCCAAGTCGTTCCAAAGCTAGCAACCTGGATGTGCCTTTGTGATTGCTACATTTGAACTCATACACATTTATGTCATATATAGGGCTTTCACACTTGCAGAAAACTCCTGAAAAACTCCTGATGTTTCCAGGAGGAGCCAAATCTTTCATTCTGGGACTTCACCCAGAGTTTCTCCTGCTAGTCCCCTAGTAATTTGTGAACATTATGTGAACAGCCAGGTCAGGAGAATCTCCGGAGCAGTCCTCCTGAAATGATCTAGATATTTTCAGCAGTGCATATGTGAAAACTGCTTTATAAGACAGAATATATGGCAACATTTTAAAATAGGACACAATGTAGATTACACTACCGCTCGTTTTATTGGAAGATTCAATGTGACCAACTACTATAAGGACTCTGCTTCCATTACATACACCTGAATGCATCAGCGATAATAAAATGTATATAATGAATGGGGATCATCTTTTTGCACGTTGTACTTGAACATCAATTAAGTAATGAAAATTTTATGTATTAACAAAAGGCGCAAAGACCCCTAGTGATGGCATGACTCAGCAATAAAATGTGTCAAGGAAGTCAAGGAATCCTCATTATTTACCCTGTTCAAAATGACCATTTGGTCTCTATAGCTCATTTTTATGCGTAAAAGCTGTACAGGGGTCAATTGTTTTATCACCCATCCGTTTGGATTTTTCTTAAAGCTTAATTAGGCACAGAAGGCGTGGCTGGTTTGACGGACAGGCGGGCACCTTGTTCGATGTTTAATATATGTTTCTATCTCGGCAGGTTTCGGATCGTGTGCAATAAGATCATCAACCACAAGATGTTCGACCACATTGTGCTGATCATCATCTTCCTAAACTGCATCACGATCGCCATGGAGCGGCCTCACATCGAGTCCGGCAGTGCTGTGAGTATAAAACTTTAGTTTTGGAATTGGGAAAAAAAAAAAAAAACGTATTAGTCACACTGTGTGACCATTTACTCAATAGAGTCTTCACAGCCTTCAATGACAAAGAAAGAAATGTAGTGACAAGGAAGCCAGGCTAATTGACAGTCAAACAGCGTACAGTCATGTGTAGAAAGTGTTTGCAATAAATACAAATAAATCACAAAGAATCCTGCCTGGCAGCTCATTAAAGTGCAAACAGGTATGGATTTTTTTTTAAAAAGGAAGAAAGTACCTGTCACCAGATCCAAACTTGTTTACTGTTCATCTCCCACACCCTCAAATGAGGCACAATCACTACAGTAGCTCAATGAGGAAATAGTGGAACATAAAGCAGTGAATACGTTCTGGTTGATTGTTACCAAGCATTTGTGGCAGTGTGCCATACTCAACACCATCACCTCCTTAGGAAATGCACCGTCCCTTCAAATACAGAGGGCTGGCTGAATACCTTGCATACACACACACACACACACACACACACACACACACACACACACACACACACACACACACACACACACACACATCTCAGTCCTTGTCCTTCCAGCAATAGCAGCAGAGCGCAGCCAAGTCGCTCCATGCAAAAAAACACAATAATTATCACTGTTTGATTTTTTTTTTTTTCCTCACTGAGTGAGGTGTTCAGTGGATGGGCCTAATTGCGGTTCGGCCTCGCTGGAACACTCCGTTCTGCTTGTTTTGCGGCTGAAACACGGAGGAGACAGCGTTGTTGTAATTGATTCAATTATCTGTGGGCTGGCGTACGTGGCTAATGTCCAGGAAAGGAGATGTTCAACAATTGGAGGCTGCCCCACAGGCTGCCCGGCTTAATCAGCGGCAGAGCAGAACACATACAGATAGATGGGATGATTTCTTGCCTCTCACCTCTGCACACACACACACACACACACACACACACACACACACACACACACAAATATAACTAAAACAAATGCACACCTTCACTACTGTAGCCACACCAACATCAGAGAGATCTTTTACATCCTGAATATTTTCGTCAACCTCCTGCTGTGGCTGCCCAATCCATTCTTCACCCTGAGGCCATTACTGCACTGAGATGGGAAAGTATGACACAGCAAACCAGCCCACAATAAGAAATGATCTGTCATTACATTTCTGGGCTGTGATGCTTAGTGCTGCAGATCTCCTTTGCCCGGGTGGTCATTGCACAATGTGTGTGTTTGTCTGTGTGGGTTGTTTTGAATTAATGGAGAGGCCTGTGAATCGATTTCCACTCGTTGATTCTGTTTTGGCTGTGTATAGCAACCAAACATGTATAATTTATCACTCTGCTGCAACTCTTTTGAAGTGCCTGCTTAACCTCACCCATGGCCCCAGCTTGACGAAAGGAATATGTTATATTCCCTAAAAAGAAATGTACTTGTTGCAACAGAGATAAAATGTGTTTGTCAGTAACATTTTGTCGTGGAATGTGAGCTTAATAATTCGTTTATCCTTATGGCAGTGATGTCACACTCTTTGTATTCGGTTTGTAGTCCCTTGCTTGTTTTGATTCGGTGCTGGAGGGTTGCCTGGATACTGCCTTCCTGTTGCTCAATAGATATGATTTAGGTTGATTATACCACCTATTATGGATTATTATTCCTAATTGATCTTGGGGACAATACATCATTGTCTGGGGCTTAAAATTGAATTGTATCAGCATCAACAATATAAAACAGAATCCATCTAAGTTATCCGCTTCCACATCATTGGCTCCAGACCACATGAACAAAGAGATGGTGATACACAGTGGACTGTGATTAAAGCTTTCCAGGAACTGTGGGTTGACCCTTATTTTCTCCTCTGCTCGATAACACAGGAGGTTTGTGGCTGCATATGAAACAATGCCACAGTGAACTGAACGATGTCCACAACAATCTCCAGTCAGTCTATCTTCTAACCACTTGTTGTGTGTGATGAAAATTGACAATGACAGTATTTTACCGAAGCCCTAAGAAGGCATGCATCAGTACATTTTACTCAACTCCGTTTTCCAGGATAATGAGTACATTTTAGTTCTTTTTTTCAAGTTCTCAGCTTATTTATTTTGATATCCCAAGATTACAACACTGGTTTTCTTACTATAATTGGTTAATTTCAGCAATTTTCATGATAAATTAACTTGCTGTCATGGAAAAAGCAGTGTTGTTATCCTGAGATTAAATTATGTGAATAAGTAGAGATCGTAAACGGTAAATAGACTTGTATAGCTCTTTTTTTTTCAAGTATTTTGACCACTCAAAGAGCTTTTGCCACAGGTCACACATACCCATTCACACCCATTCACACGCTGATGGTAGAGACTGCTATGTAAAGTGGCCATCAGCATGAGCTTATCCCACACATCGTAACAAAACAATCACATTATCACAGGAAAACAGAGTAAAACATAATGTGTGGATGTGTGTCCAGTTATACTTCCAGACTTCCATAGAATTGGAATCAGGACGTTTTTAACCCACAAATATACAGTATGTAGAGATCACACATTTTCACATGGATGAAATAGAGCTTAAGGCAGTTTGAATTCATACTGAAAGTGGACAATGTCTAGTGGTTCATTTTAGATTTGTATTTATGGGCTCCTTAGTTTATTTGATTTGATTTGTTGTTGCGACTCAGCCATATCAGGAATTACATCACCACCATTTGGGATGTATTTCGCATTTTATTCTTTCCGTTCTTCTCCTGAGCAAATTCTTATTAAACCTACTTTATTGTTCCACATATTTAAATGTGTCCTTTTCTCCTTTTCTAAACACATTGAAAAGTGTAATTACGTCCTTCATTCAGTGTCTTATTTAGATCGACTGGTGTGCTTTTTGCATGCAATTGAGCGAGAAAGAGCTATTTTCATGTGTTGTTTTGGTGAACAATTGATTATTTTATGAACAGGTTAAGATAAAGGTAAATGTACTTTTCTATTCTTCTTTTTACACCGCATGTCACATGTCGACCAATCACATCACATTCAGGCACTGTTGGCAGGGGATGTAAACTGTCCATCAATATTAACTAGGGCTGTCGAAAAAAAACATTTTTCAAGAATGTTTTTTTGGAGGAAAAATGCACAACTTTGGAGGACTATAATTGTTTACTAATTGCATTGACAGTATAAAGACCTGTATTGTTTCAGCTTCTTATATATTTTGGCTAGTAGCAAGTTACAGCATTGTTTTGTAACCTGCAATAGCTAAAGATGACACCTTGTATGCTGGAGCTGCTTGTGATTAAACACCTTAAGGACAACTGTTGACCCAATAAATTATTTAAGGCCATTCTGAATAAGATTTAGGGCACCAATATCCACACTTCTCTTCTCTATTACTCCCCTATCTTCTACTTCTTCTCTCCCTCTCTCGTCCCCTACCACATGCCTGTTAGTACATTGTGAATGAAATTATAAAACGGTTCACAGGAGCAGGAATTAGCTGCTGTCAAGCCTGGAATTCATAAACCCTCTCAAAGACAGCATTCCCGGTGAATGTCATGCCTGACATTCCCAGAGACTTCGCAGAAGAGCTGCAGACTGCCGTCACTCTGTGTGTGTGTTTGTTCCTCTGAGCATGGACCATGTTAGTTGGAGGCCGTGGGAAAGGCATCCACTTCCACCCACTCACATGCACTCAGCAAACATACACACACACACACACACACACACACACACACACATTTATACATATAGTGAGTTGTGTCTCCTCTGACAGAGGGGAAGTAGGGTACATAAGCAGTCTGTGAAGGGATCTTATTCCTGCTGGTTTGCCTGTTTTCTTTTCTCAGCCCTCAGTAAAGATATCATCCCACCTACTTCTGCGTGCACACATTTTACTGAGCCATGCTTTTAAGTTATGTGTGCAAAGATATCTAATAGCTTATTTCTGCTAGTGTTCTGTTGCGTGCAGGCTAGCATACAAAATGAAGTGCAAGCTTGTTGAACTGACTGTTTATTTCTGAAAAAATAAATGAGTGAGATGCTAAATTCTTGTTTAATTTGGAAAAGTAAATTGTCAGCCTTAAAATCTTTAATTCACAACAAATTATATTTAGTGTTCCACAGGTGGTATAATGCCACGTGTTCCCTGAGTAATTCTTTCCCCCCCCCACCCCCCACTGTTAAACGGAAACAGTTCAGGCTCAGATGCTTTGTTTGACTATTTCCTGTAGTGCTAATAAATAATAAACTTTGTAATTGCCTGCTAGCCATCATTAGCGGGTGCAACAGGAAAATAGCTGCCTCATACATTATTCAGCTGTACACTAGATCAATTTAGAGGACAGACAAAGAAATGAAACTCTGTAGAAAACCATGCTTCAAATGTGTATTTTGAATCACTTTGAATTATCCATTAGTATGTGCACTAAACCAGGTCTATCCTCCTTCTCTCCTACAGGAGCGGATCTTCCTCACATTGTCCAACTACATTTTCACCGCAATCTTTGTGGCCGAGATGACTATTAAGGTAAGACGCTGTGAATCCAATAACACCGTTTTAAAAATATTTCTGTGAGAGGGACAGACTGGTGAAAATGTTATTGACCTTTCAAGTCATGCAGTCTATCTGTTATTGCTGTCTTCGGAAACAGATGACTCATCTTTGTACACGTACAATGAAGACGTTTTGCAACACAGTTTCTGCAGAGGCTATACAGTGTGCTTGAAGACTCAATGTTGTGTTATCATACAAATACAGAATAAACCGAGTAAAGACAAAAGTAAGTCAGAGGATTGGGAAGCAGAGATTGAGACTCAAACAGAGAGTGAACACACACCACATGGAACACACACTCACAGGGCTGTTTCATTAGAGCCTGGAAGATTGTCTCGACCGTATTCAAATGGACCAGCTTTCAATGAAGGTGTACCCAGGCATGAACAGGAGCACGCAGAGGCAGAGGGGAGAAAAGTTCATGGGTGTCACTCATTGAAAGCCTTTGTCTCTATTTTTGGTCCAAGTGTGATGCGTGGGCTCAGGAGCGAAGGACCTGCACACGCAGAGACACACTCCTTCAGTACATTTACGAAAAGCACCTTTTTTTTATCATTTCATTTAGTATTTATCACTTTAACTGAAGTGCAAATAAAACAAGTGATGCTTGGTTATTACAAAACATGGGAAACGTGAGAATTCATGACAATTAAGACAGAACCTCATTACCATTTCAATACTGCAAAGACAGAAGGCACTGCAGATCAAGTCCGGCCATCAAAACTGATATATACTGTATATATATATTATTCTATCATAATCCATATTAATGTCACTGACGTTTACCTCTATATTTCCATCTTTTAATTTCCATGTACATCTTGTCCTTGTAATGTCTATACTAGTTGGAGTTTGTGGCCACTACTGATTAAGTTTTGTTTAATCTGACAACCTCAATCATTGTCCTTGACCCTGCATTAACTATCATTCTGTATAGTTTAATTAATATATTCATCAGATTTGTAGTCATTAAGAGTTATACTGTATAATTCTTACATGCCTGAACCAGAAGTGCAAAACATTTAATGATAATATAAGCGGTGTATTTTTTGCATTTGATACTGTGAATACATTTAGCTAATAAGACATATTTAGACTGAATTTGTAGTACTTTAAGAAAGAGTAATAATATAAAATAGTAGCTTGAAGGGAGAACTACACCGTTAAGTTTACGTTGTAAGCTTCTGATTGATCCAGTCTGTTTTATCTCGAGCTTTTATAAATGTGTTTAAGATAAAAAAATTATCTAGGAAAGTGGTTCTCAACTGGTGGGTCAGGACGGGTCAGGTGGGTCTTTGTTCTGTCATGCTTTGTACCATCTGAGGTCCAAACTGTCCTTTTTTTCATTTAAAAAATCTCATTATCAATATTAGTAATTTTAGTCGCAATTTCTCATGAATGATTAGGTGGTGTGTCCTGAGGTGGCTGTGGCTCAGCTGGTAGAGTTGGTCGTTTCACAGTCCTGCTGCTTCGTCAGAGTATGATGTGTGTCTGAATTGGATTAATTTCTTCTGATGGACACTTTACATGGCACCACTGCCACCAGTGTGTGAATGGGTAGGTGTGACCTGCGGTGTAAAAGCACTTTGTGTAGCGAGAAGACTAGAAAAACACTACGCAAGCTCAAGTCCATTTACCTTTGAGACCAGTTGAGAACCACTGATCTAAGAGCAATAGGAGCCTTTCCAATAGTTTCCGTGATTCTCAAATGTAAAAATTAAGGAAGTTGCTGAATGATGTTAGCTGTGTTCCAAGGGTAGCTGAATCAAATTATCGCCCAATGTCTCTCCGGATTTTCAGTATCCATTGTCTGTGTAGTTTTTATTAATCAGGAAGTTTTGAAATGAAAGCAGTAACTCAGATTTGAAACATTTACACAACTTAAAACCTGTAACATAACATGATGACATTAATGCATGCCGTCACAGCATCGTGGGAATATGGTCTTTTACGCAGCAAGTTGAATTCACAGCTCCACTTTTACATTTTGATTAAATTGCCTAGAGTACTGCAAAGTTTCACAATATGTATCTTATCATGATAAGTATCATCCCTACTATTAAGCAGCTCTTGCTCAGCCCTACAACAACTGCAGCCTTGCATGCAGGAATTTAACACACACTGTAGGTTACGAATATGTGCAGCCAAAAGTATGACAAGTGCCGCACTCTGCTCTGCGCTCTGTAGATTTCTTTGCTTGTTTGTTCTCTGCCAATCACACGCCTCGGTGTTATTACCTCAAAATTATAGGCCTGACAATAAAATGTAATTTATTCCTGTTTAATTCAAAGGCAAGAGAGTGAGACGAGTCTCGAGGAGGCTGTCTGGCTGTTTTTCATAAAGTTTGATCAGCCCCTTTGATCGTTCCCCTGCCACATTATTCATATACAGTTTCACCCCTTATGTGTTGATTAGCATCCACTAATGTACATAATCTATCCATCTCGCTCTCTATTGCTCTTTCATCTCTGCAGTTAAAGTTGAGGTTTGTATATTCATGGAGTGTGGCCTGATAGAAAAAAGTTTGAGCTACTTTCTATTATTTTTAGAATTGCAAATTGTTTTCTGGGCAGAATTCAATGGGAGGCTGTAGTATTCGATATGAGGTTTGGGAGCGCTTGCAGCATTTGAATTCCAAGCTTCAAGTAAACAATGGCTCTGAAAAGTCAATAGGCTGTGCACAAAGGATGTTAAGCATCAATTCCTAATGAATAACAAACAGATCTACAAATGCACAAACAAAAACAATACATAATATCTGATTCATTCCTCTTGCTTCTAAATATTTATTTTAGGTGAATTGAAACAAAGTTGGTCCAGTTTGCCCTTTGTGCTTTCAGATTCATTATCATACACTCACTAGTATTCTTTCTCCTTTGTGTCTTCTATGTGTCTAGATTGTAGCTTTGGGCTGGTGTTTCGGGGACAAGTCCTACCTGAGGAGCAGCTGGAACATTCTGGATGGGATGTTGGTGATGATTTCCGTTATTGACATCCTGGTGTCTCTCATCTCCAACTCTGGTACCAAGATCCTGGGCATGCTCAGAGTGCTGAGGCTCCTAAGGACCCTGAGGCCACTACGGTAAGTGCCTGTTACAAGGATCCTGAAATGCTGTTAATGGAAAACCAAGCACACTGAGATATCAGACACCTTCCCCTTTAAACTGTGAGGAGGAATCATCAACCACGTCGTACACCTTCCATCCGCAATCTATTACAAATAGATGACTTGACATACTTTGTGGGCATGATTTAAAGGAAATGACCCAATTAGCAACTAAGTAGAAATATTAATATTTAAATTGTCGTCATTTTCTAGACCATTGCTAAACTTTTTGAAACCAAAGTAAGCTTTTTTCAGCCCTGACATGCTCCATGTTTATCTTTTGAGAAGTTTGTGTGTGTGTGTGTTTGCGAGTGTTTGTAGGAATTTATTTTATTGTTGATTCATGCGTGTTATTCTCAGTGTGTATAAAATTGCTCAATTATGTTTATTTATGAAGAATTAAGGCAGAAAGAAGCAATTTGGAGAGTGTATTTGTATTTGCATCCCCAATTAGTGTGTTTGTGTGTTGAGAGAGAGAGAGAGAGAAAGAGATAAAGAAAGGAGCAAGTGTTGTGTGTGCACTGCTTCAGTTCCTTTAGGTTTAGCCTCAGATTGGGTTTGCCGATATGTATCACGATTCAGAGGCTAAGATACGATACATACAGTATTGTGATGTACATTGATTTTGGATAATGACCATGTTCTACACAGAGTTCACTACAACAGCTGTTCTTTATTGTTGAGAATAACAGCAGACAAACACTGATGTTATTGTGAACTGCACCATTAGGTCCATTGTCTTTCAAAAGTCTCATCACAGCTTTTCAGTCATATTGATTCTGTAACACCTGCATCGATACATGTATTTGCCAGGAGCACTTGACGGTATATTGCCATACCGACTTCATGAGCACAGCAGTAACGCTTGGTGTCAAACCAATGACTACTTTTGTCTCTGAGTGCATACTGTTGTTTTTGTGTAATCTGTATGTTCTGAACAGGATTTCTTTATGCATTTGCAGTATGGTATGAACATTAATCATACTGTCAAACAGCAGATGAACCCTGAGTCAAAGGTTTCAAAGGTTGTGCTCTTATATTCTTTGTGACACTTTGACCTATGCCATTGGAACTTAACTGAAGAAAAATCAATAGCGATTGCAAGTGACTGTTACAGTCTTGGATAGTGGGGATAGTGTAGAATGTTTTTCATTATAACAATGAGAAACTTTATTTACATTGCACTTTATTTAACAATTTACAAAGTGTTTACAAACAGCTTTAAAACATTTTGAAATTATAAAAAGATTTTTAGAAAGTAACGTATTTTAAAGGACTGTTCTATTTGTTTGCACCATCCAAAATGTCTGCAGCTGTTGAAGCTGACAGCTTATCCAGCTGCGATCAGCTGCCTCAATCATTTCTCATAACCCTCACTTCACACTAGAGGGAAGGATGTGTCTCTTGTATGTTTCCTTGTGCCTCTCGCACGGTGGGAGAGACTAACACTCAGGAAAAAGAAGCAAGTGAGGGGGAAATGTTCATGCCAGGTGTCAAGTGTATAGGTCGAGGTACTACTGAAGCTCTAGAGTGTGTCTGCTGCACCTGCCATATTCACTACACCGAGCTCATTCCCTGCTGTTGCAGTGCAAGTGCCGGAGCATTGGCATTCCCATAAGCCGCCTATAGGGCTTTCACACTTGCAGAAAAATCTTGATATCTGCCTGAGGATCTGTATGTGTGAACGCAAACAGCCACATTTTTCGCTCAGACTTCCTCTGGAGTTTCCGCTTAGTATTTTTACCGCAGTGAGTCCGAGTGAGCAGCAGGATATTCTCCGGAGATTTCACCTCTAGCCAATGGGAGAGGGGAGTGACAAATATATATTGTGACTGCTGCACGGTGCATAGACTGCATGCAGCCGCTTCAATCTCCACACACGTAATTAAACGACGGCATTACGCTCTCTGTTTGTCAGTCTGTTGTTCTCCGCTCTTTTGTTGATGATGTCATTCCGATGGACTACATGTAGCGTTAATATAAAGGCAGATATTCTAATTATAGCGTCGTGTGGTTGACTTGTCCACCACTTCCGCGTCTTTTTTTTTTTACCTCACCTCTTACCTCAGGAGACCCCCCCGTCCCCCCTCCGGTCTGACAGGGATAGTCTCCAGCTGTGAGGAGCATATGTGAACAACGAGGTCAGGAGAATCTCCTGAAATTATCTAGACGTTCATCAGGAGTGCATATGTGAAAACGACTGTAGTTATAACATCTCGTGAACACAGAGTATGGCTGTTTTCATATAGCGATTACGCATCATTGCCTGTTTTTGTTCTTTCATATTGATCCCACAATGGCCTAATACTGGTGTCCCAGTCTGTGAGTTCACATTGCATTATGGCGTTGCGGAAGCACGACGTGTAGAGAAACAGCAGGAGCTGTATACAGTACACAGTACACACACACACACACTCAGACATCCACAAACTCTCAGCGCTGTTCTGTCCTGCTGGCTCTGCCACTCCCATCTGTAACGGCTCTGTTATTACCTCAGTGGTGATACAGAGGTGGAATCCCCCGGTCCCCCCATTATGCTTTTGTGACATTCATATTGAATCTAGACATCACAGGAGTGTAAATATTGCACCTCGTGTGGGCATTACAGGACTACTTTTAGCTTGAACCCACTATGAGGCAACAATTTAATTCGAGCCCTGAGTTCAATTCATTATTTTTCTTCTTTTTTTTTAAGTTTTCTTTTTTCTTTAAGGAAGAATTTCCTCTAACTTTATCGATTATTTAAACTAACATGACTTAGAACATGAAGTGAAGTAAATCCCTCCTCACTGCACTTCCATCAAACAAGTCATGTTGGGTAGTAAAGACTATGTATGATGCTTTTGGAGAGGGGTCTTTTAAACTACTAAAGAAACACCACTAGGTACTTCAAGTTCGTCCAAAAACTCTGCACAACTTCAGTGCCTTTTAAAAAATAAAAAGGTATTCTGATGGTTTGCAAAATGAAGTGTATTTGACAAAGAGCACTTTGCTGTCATGCAGCTGTTCTCTTATAACATGTTGTGCAACATCTACAGCCTGAGCACTTGAAAAGAGTATCTGAGTCTAGATGCTGGCGAATCATTCAGCTGTTTGCTCACTTCTTATTGCCCAGAGAGAGAGGCGTGTCTGAAACTGAATTAGCGTTGAGAAGGAACGATTTTAAGTCAGATTAGAGTATATGTAGCAATGGCAGCAGAAAATCTGACAAATTTCAAGTTTTGTGAAAGAATTAGCTCGAGCAAAGGGCAATTTCTCTGTGTAGGGAGGTCTTTACTTTGTGAGAAATGCAAAATGGCAGATTGACAAATGGGATTAGGAAGACTTTATGATGAGCGTGAGTGAGGGAGAAAATGGAGAGGATGGAAAAATAAAAGGAAAAAAAGAGCGATGGGCTGCTCTGTAGATTGGCTCTCTCCTTTCCTGAGGGTGCAGATGAGTTGCAGGAAAGTAATAGTGTAAAATATTTTTTAAAGGCTGTAGCTATTAACGTGCTGCTGTTTAGATTCTCACATACTATTAGACGAGAGCTCAGGAGATCCTAGGAAAAACTGTGGTTAGTAACTTACATGGCACATGAAGATTTACAGATAGTGACGTGCAGGGATATGATGTGAATGCCCAGAGAGAGAGGGGGGGGGGAGAGGGGGGGAGAGATAGGAGCTCAAGGTGCCCCTGGCAGTCTAAGCCTATAGCTGCATCACTAGGAGCTGGTCCATACCTGCAACAGCCCTAACTATAAGATTTATCAAAAAGGAAAGTCTATTCTTAAAGGTACAGAGTGTGTCTGCCTCCTGGACCCTGACTGATAGGAGAGGCAGCAGCGATTCTAGAGTCCCCCTTCTGGTCTGGGACCCCAAGCAGTTGTCTGCCTTGCCTGTTGACAAGGGGCTCTACCTCCCATAGTACATTTAGAGACTGTAGGTGCCACGATCAGACCTGCATTCTGGGAGCGTAATGTTCTCGAAGGGTAACAATGCACTATTAGCTCTTTAAGGTAAGATGGTGCCTGACCATTAAGAGCTTTAAGATTTGAAATCCTTTTTTCATTCTATTCTTTGATATGTTCCCCCTTCTATCTTGTGTTTGACGCTGGAGTTGTGTAACCACACTCCTGCGTTCTTCTTCTTTTGTCGTTTATTGACAGCTGGCAAACAGCAAACTTATTTTTTTTCAAATAAATTATTGAATATTAGAATTATTCTGAAAATCATGACCAAGTTAAATAATGATCTTTCAGAATCAATTAAGAATGACTGTACTTCTATACAAGTTCCCCCATAAGTCATTTAAGTTTCAGTCATTGGTTTATTAGTTTCATCTAATCTTGGAGGAAAAAGAAGTTGTTAGGAGACCAATGCAACAAACAAAGTTACAGAAACGCCGTATATCTCTTTTCGACAAGTCTGTATGGTGTGTTGTTAAAAAAAAAGCTGATTTTCAAATAAAAAAACGTTATGAAAGCAATACTTTCTCGTCCAACATACCATACGGCTGGCACAGCTTTGTAACCCAGAAAGCATCTGTGTTAGTTTCAATATCAGCTTGTTATTATTATATCAGCTTGTCTCAGTTTTCCCCTCTGGCAGCGCAGCACACACAAGGTTCACACAGGGAGCACCATCATCATGTTCTTACGCTTCTCGCTGCGTGTCTGTCTGAATGTTATTGCAGCAGGCAGGTGACTTTGTAGTCCGACTGTGTTTGTAGGCAAGTGTCTGTTTGTGTTCGCTCTCATTAGAGATATAAACGATGGGATTAGAACGCACAAGAGGCGGCGGTCAACAGGGGGTGCACGAGTACGAGTGTGTTTGTCTGTGTGTGGGACACAGTGATGCATCAGCTTTGTTTAACTGGACACACACACACACACACACACACACACACACACACACACACACACACAGACCCCTGCGGTCATTTATCAAGCCCACTACCTGACCTGAGGTTTGGCCTTAGGGATGGCCCAGAGGTTTGAACCCTGTTTCACCATGTGACACTTTTATGTCACTCAATACCACCTACACTTCATCAACAACCTAAAAAACCTGCCTCAACCACAGTGTGTCGATTAATTGTTCCTGCCACACTCCCTGACTTCACTGGAGGTAGACTGACTTACACAGCTTTGTGGTGTTTGTGAGGTCATGCTGGCCAACTGCTTTGTTTACTAATAAATCCCCCATGCGGTTGTCCCTGTCAGCTCTGCCTTTGAGCTCATCCGTCACTTGATGATGATGTAATTATCCCCAGGCTTCCATTGGGTTGTTTCTGTGCCTTAACACTTGTGTTTTCATTTTTTATTTCCCTCATGCCTTGTTAGTGACAGTCCTGATAGCCGCCAATTACATTAGCCCATAATTACCATTTTCCAAAGCATTTGGATTATGTTTGTGTGGCTTACAGTTCACACATTTAGCTCCAGGTACATTCACAGTAAGTTTGACAGCTGAAGACGAAGGCAGCTGTAGCTTGAAAAAGAGGATAGCAGGAGGGGGAAAAAAAAACACATACAAGTTAAAACAACAAACTAAAGAAAGTAGCTGCTTCCCTTATTTTTTTATTCTCTTTGTGTCCTTGCATGTTTATCTTCTCCCTCACTCACCTATTTCTCTTCTCCCTGCGTCTCTTAATTACTCCCAGTGTTCTCACAGGCGCCTGTCCGACTTGTTGTTCTCTTTCCCCAAGTATGAAGAATATGCTGGTGGATGAGAGAGATGGGTGGTGCATGTGCAGGTGTTGCGTATCGCAGCAGAATACCTCCGCTCCTTTGTGTAGCACACAAAAACAAGGACATGCTGTAATCGGCTGTGAACTTATGTAGAGAGGCAGTTTAGAAGAAGCCTGCGCTAACATTTCTCTCCCTGGCTCAGCTTCATTCAGCTTCTTCGCATCCTTTGTTCCTGTCAAATGCAAATAGACATTAACGGAGAGAAGCCCTTTGCAGCGTGTGTCCTTCATATACCACATTATCAGAATCTATTGACTCATAAAAAGAGGCCCTTCTCCCCCCCTCTCTCCGCCTTAATAAGCCTTTTCACTTCAGAATATTTGTAAGAGCGGAGCTCTGAAGGAGGATATGATCAAATGTCCACAATAAGTCGAGGGTTTTTTTTGGGGGGGGGGGGGGGGGGGGTTGAATGTTCTCTAAGTAACTTTTTTATAGGCTATAGATATTCCAATGAAATACTAATTGAAAATGGACTCACCATCATAATAAGTTTAATATTGAGCGGGGGGGACAACGCTCTTCATGCATCTATTATTTCTCTTCAAGTTAAAAAGTTGTGCCATAAGCCCTTCAGTTGAAGAGTTAATTCTTCTTAAGACTAAAATCAACTAAACTGGGTTTAGATCCCTACCTGTGCTGAACAATGTAATGAAAAAGTGTTCTCTTGCCGGCATACCTGCATTGATCTTAAAAGAATACACATGCAGACTAAGCCCTTGAACAATAGTGCCCTCTCTAGCTTGGCAGTGGTACTGCATCCCAACATGATTTTTCCCCAGCAAGATTGTCAAGAGAGGCAGTCAGCTGCGGAGTAATGAGGTGTAGCCATACACTCGTTTTTCTCTGATCAGGGCTATTGATCAGTGGCCTCCGTCAGTCCTGGCCTTTTATTATCTCATGTCTCCTCTTAATGTGATATTGACTTTTCCTTCCCTCAGCTGTCTCTTCAGCAGGAAACATACAATGTAGACAAAGACTAATCGACATAAGCAGAGCAGATTAGCGCCTCGACTGTCTCCATGCCTGTTTGGCTGTTTTAAGCCTTTTTTGTGTAATGGATACAAAAGATGATACATGACTTTGGTGTGTTGTGTGTGTGTGTGTGTTGCATTTGTGTGCATGTACGTCAGCCCTCTTTGTAAGTTGTGCATGCAGTGAGTGTGTGTATGCGTGCATTGGCAGCTTTTATGAACTTCATATGTGTTTCTGTCCTACCCTGCTGAAGAAGCTCAGCTGCAGTGCAGTGCTGGGTGCCATGCTGGTGCTAATTATGAGTCGCCACACTTTGCTGGCTTGATTAGATGTGTGTCTGTTTACTTGACTGAAGATATGAAATAAAGCAGAAAAGTGAATGAAAGAGGATTTCATTTGTCTGTAAGCCAAGTGTTTTAATTTGAAAAGCTCTGAAAAGTGTGAATGAGAATAAAGCTTTCTGACTGTGGTCAATCTGGAGTAATCAGGAAAAAAGCAAGTGTGTGTGTGTGTGTGTGTGTGTGTGTGTGTGTGTGTGTGTGTGTGTGTGTGTGTGTGTGTGTGTGTGTTTGTGTTAGGGCCTGAGGGTGTGTTGTGGTTGCAGATTGAAGTGCTGCAGGCATTACTGCTCCATCTGGTGTGAGCTGTGCTGTAAGTGCCCTAAGGGTCATCTGCACAAACACACACACTCAAACACACACATACAGGCAGTACACTAATATCCTATTGTATTGTTGTCTTCCAGTGTGATTAGCAGAGCCCCAGGGCTGAAGCTGGTGGTCGAGACCCTGATGTCATCACTGAAGCCCATCGGTAACATTGTGGTCATCTGCTGCGCCTTCTTCATTATCTTTGGCATCCTGGGAGTACAGGTGAGGGCAGAGAAGGGGAAAGCTGAAATAATGAGAAAACTAAAAGGTGCTAAGTGCCAAGCGAAGATAACCAGACATACAGTTTCACCTTCTCCTCACTTGTTTATGTAAAGCATACACAAGGACATCTAAGAACAAATCATGCACTATAACTCATGCACTACGCTTTAAATTCTTTTATGGTCTGAAAAGAGATTTCATGGCTATCAGCCCAAGGACCAATCTATTCCCACCAGCTCTGTGGGCGTGGCACATCTCAGTCTCTCTGCCATGCATGTTTATGTCCTCAAACCATCTGTCTGAGTAAAATGGTGTCATGAAGGGTTAATGGCTGTGCTGATACCATGATGGACTAGAAAGAGGACCTGTAGCTCTTAAAGAGAATTCCACAGGATTCATGCATTACCCTCCAGAGTACAAATGTTGGAAATGTTGCCAGCACAATCACAGTCGATCGCTGACCTACACATTTGTTGTGATATATATTTATAATGCAGCCATTGCTGTATTTTTTTCTTTAGTTTCATGGCACTACTTTTACCAGTAAGTGCCTTTAAAACCTGAACCTTTGATACAAACACAGCTTATTGGGATGCTTATCTGGCCTTGTTTTGGGGGAAATATACACTCCATTATTGTTTTACTGTGATGTATCATTTGAAATGACTGGTGAGGTCAGGGCTGAGCAGGGCTGTCCTCAAGATTCGACAAATTGTGGTCACCCCTGTAATAGAGTCATATACAGTAAACAGGATTGAAAATCTTTGCATCAGCCAATGCCTTTCACCGAGGCAGTCTGTAAGGGATCATTTCTTCAGGAGTCAGGGAGACTTGAGAGTAAAGCAGTAAACTTCACTGTTTCTATAATTTGATTTATAAATGAGATCGATTCAAATCCTCGGGCTAAAGAGTGAATGTCTGTTTCAGTCTTTCTAGAATGTGAAAATTCAGAGAAAGCAATCCATGTATCATTTAAGAAAATAATTGAATACCTTTTTTGTTTTTACTTTACATACGGTACATAAAAACAATAATTGCATACAAATAAAGGAGAATGCAGGTAATCAAGGGTTGACACTCACCTGGTGCAGCTTTGAAGATTTATCCTAACAAACAGCCACTTAACAGTGAGTACTTTATTATGAACATTCAATTAATCTCTAATCATTTGTTTTGCTGTTAATCATAAAGCTTTAAAGACAGAAAATTGGTATCGGCAAAAAATGGGTATCGTCAGGTCAGACCAGGTCAAAATCAAAATTCTAATCATTGTACTTAATTTGGGGATATATACAGCTCTGCTTTTTGGTAGACAATTATGTGAGAAGCTTGATACATTTATCAGGCCTGTAAAGTAAGTATATAATGCTAAAGCCAGAAACTGGTCAGCTTAGTATAAGAACTGTGTAGGAAACAGAAACTCCTCTGACTTTGTCAACATGAAGGGCAAAAAACGAAATGCCGCAGGAAGTTTTTGTGCTATATTTTCCATCATTGGAGGCGACTGTTCCCTGTATGAGCAGCAGTGGTACCTCAGGGGTAGTTAACTTGTAACTGGGCTCACTTGTGCTAAAAAGAAGGATGTTCTGCCTCTAAAAAACACTGCACTGTTCTCAATGAAAGAATGGCTCTTGGTATAAAGGAATGAGGCGACGCCTGCAAGCTTGTTCAGGCAGTCAACTCGAGCTGTACTGATTTCAAACTTGGCATCATTCTCAACAATCATCTGACAACATCTCCTTCCAATTAACTGTCATTGTCAGCTCTGACCTGCACCAGCACTTCACTCTTGGTCGGGCTGGGGGGGTTAAGATATCATCCCATCACTCCTCAAATGTCTGCATGTAAATTAAAACTGTGAGGAGTGATGAGGTCGGCGCCTAGACACAAACTATGTTCTGCTTCAATAAATACTTTAAACTATACAAACATGAGTTGCCCAACTGTGAAACCTCTGTACAAAGTTAAAAAATATATATTTTTGAAAATGATGAGATGTATGTATACCTGTAGAAATATGCTGCTGTGTTCAGTTGATCACAACATGAAATGACAAACAGGTAGACCTTGCCAGCAGCTCATTTTATGATATTGCATTAATGTCAGTCGCAAATATAGTCATGTTTATTTACGTAGACATGGGAGAGGTGTGCCAATATGGCCAACACCATACGATGCTATGTACCATACTATACTATGATACTAACCTTGAAACATTTGTGTGTCTGTTTTCTCTGCAGCTCTTCAAGGGGAAATTCTTTGTTTGTCAAGGGGAAGATGTGGGGAACATAACCAACAAGTCAGACTGCTTACTCAACAGCCATAGATGGGTCAGACACAAGTACAACTTTGACAACCTCGGACAGGTGATGCTTCAAAATACTAAGTTCAGATGATGAAGTATTTTATGGAATGCCTTTTAAGCCCTGTGTACAACTAAATCATTTACGATGCATGATCAAAGCTCAAGATTCACGTGCTCTCTGTCGGGAACGATCACACACATCAGGACAGAGTATTCACAATTGTCAATTGAAAACTCCTAATGAGTGCAGTTGAAGATCTTTGTGTATTTCAGTTGCACTAAATACAAACACCGGCCCTCCCTCTCACATACACACACACACACACAATCTGTAGCATACATAAACACTAGCAACAAGCAGCATCGTGACTGGCAAAAATCATGACAAATATGCCCTGTGAGCGGAAGGTCAGCAGATATATCCTGCCAACATTTCTTTCATGATCGGAAGGGGTAGACAGATTTAACAAGCATTCCTGCTGATGCCATGGTGATTTTGGACACTGTCTGTCACAAATTCTTCTTTTTTTACATACTTAATTCATCTCTGAGGGAAATTCTGGTTTACATTCTGTTATTGGGACACACATAGGCCCAATATACACACAGATTTTCCAATATGTTCCGAAGTGGGGGCGAATCGGCTTGTGGCTCTGTTCTCATGTTGCGCGTGTGTGCAGTCGTACGACAAAAATATCAAACATGCCAGAAAATCATCTGACCGGTCGTTTGCGGCTGATTGGGCCACGATCAAACTCCGTGCCTCAGTTTTCACTGCATGCATGCAAAAAGGCTGACGAAGCAATTTGGCCTAGACAGGCTGAAATTGAAGTGTTCACCTGGCTTTAATGTAAATATTGAATTCTGTTCTCCCTTCTTTCCTGTCTCAGGCCTTGATGTCTCTGTTTGTTTTGGCATCGAAAGATGGCTGGGTGGATATCATGTATGACGGTCTAGATGCTGTAGGAGTTGACCAGCAGGTAAATATACACAAACTTGATTTGATTTAAGCTCATGACAGGATATTAACACTAAGATTTACATTAATGATAAAGGCTGCTATAATTACTGCCAAAACTACAAAACCTCTGTGCTCTGTGTTTATTTCAGCCGATAATGAACTACAACCCGTGGATGCTGCTCTACTTCATCTCCTTCCTGCTGATTGTGGCTTTCTTCGTACTCAACATGTTCGTCGGTGTTGTGGTGGAGAACTTCCACAAGTGCCGGCGCCACCAGGAGGCCGAGGAAGCCAAGCGCAGGGAGGAGAAGAGACTGAAACGCATGGAGAAAAAGAGAAGGAGTAAGGAGAAGGAGCTGGCTGGTCGGTAGTCTTTCCACATCTTTCTGAGTCCTGCTTGATTTGAGCCTGAGCCTTTTTTTGTTTTTGCTTTTTTTGATTTGGTTTGGCCGAATCCAGAGAAACCCAATTAGTGAGCTAGTACAAACTACAGTTGCTACTCTGCGGTAGAACCCTTCCTTTCCGTCGACAATCCTTCCCCTGTAGGCCCTCCGGCTAGTTTTTGTTGCAGTCCGGTGGTCACCCGTTCTGACGCTACAGACCTTGCTACAGACTGTGGAAGCCCTTCTTCAACCCCTGCATCATATTGATCAAGTTGGGTGATAAGAAAGGCTTCCATGATCAGCTGGTTTGCAGAGCGAGGACAGCTGACTGCTGGTGTTAGCTCCTTTCTTTTCCTTCCCCTACCTTGCCTGGTCTACCACAGACGCCGTGCTTGGGATGGCCCCTTTGAGCATGACCAGTGAGTGCCGAGAGACGGGGCTTGCATGGTGGTGGATATACAGAGCTAGAGGGAGGGGGAGTTGTTGATCTCTAAATCGCCAGAAACGGAAAAAAAAAAAAAAGAAGAAAAACGACCCCCCTCCCTTCCCCTCTTCTGCATGTGGTTTAGTACAGCCGCAGGGGCAGGGATAGATTAAAAGCTAGGAGAAAATAAATAGTTTACCCTTAGTTTTCCTGTAGCTTAGATTTCACACTACTTGTGTAGATTAAAAGGAGTTAGTTTATTATCTGCCTGTTGCCCCTCCCCTTCGGCTGTATAGGAATTGGTGACAAACTGCTTGGTTTGGGTTTTTCTTTCCACTGCCTCCTTATGCAAAAACAAGCGCTAGCACCTGCTAGCGTTAGACTTTTGAAAATCTAGTGGGTATACATACTTTTGCTTTTTTACCCACTTTATCCAAATGATCTTTTTGTAATGTATACAAGGAGCAGTGGACACGATTGATTTCTTAAAGCTGTAATAAATCTCCTTGTGGCCGTCTATATGGGATGATGATTTAATTTAGAAATCTGAATGTTTCCGTCCAAGTCTTGAGAAATACAGATGGAAACTGATTTTCCTTTTCCAGGGGGCATCTTCCAGGGTGTATGAAAAATCAAGCAACTCTTCCTGACCAGTGCACATTTAACACATGTACACTTTCTATCTCAAGAGACCCTTCTTTTCTTCCTTAAAGCACACACAAACCTTCCATATTTCCAAGTTAACCCTTTTTGGGAATTTTTGCTTGAAAGTTTGTCTTCTTTTTTTTCTGGCTTTGTTCTTTTTGCTAGGATTTTTTTTCTTCAACTCAGTACTGTTTAGGGTGAGAAGATGGCTTGAACTGATAACAAAACAGCAAGATAAAACGGCACGGTAATTTAGAGCGAGTGACAGCTCCGAGCTCACTGGTGTTAATAGTCACTGGAGCTTTCAAATGTTTCGGTTTGAGAACTTTGATTTGAGATTCGATGACTTCCCGACTGATTCAAGACAAAAAGCGTGTACATCCAAAGAACTGGACTCAGAATCACTGGAAAGACAAAACGTAGGAACATAAACCAGCTTAATCTTTCATCGCTTCCTTCTGGCCTTACTCCATCCCTCTTTCCCTTTCTCTTTCTTTGACTCTCTCATGTTTCAAACTAGCAGCCATCTTTCCTTCCTTGCTGTCTTCTGCTTCTCTCTGACTAACCTGGTCTCGTTCCTCTAGATTTATTGGTTCCGGGGGTGAGTTGGGCCCTTTCTGAAGGCACATTGAAAGGTACAGAGTTTCCAGCATGTTCTGTGTGTCCCTTTAAATCCTACACCACCACCGACCACGACTACCCACCATGGTGGCTAGGGTTCTAAGTTCTATGATCACGGGAGGTAGGGCCCCATCCCGCGTTCCCGCCCCCTGCCTCTCTCCCATCAGCTCGCAGTCCTCTGGACATGCTGTTACCTGTTTTCTCTGTCGTGGCTTTGTTTTTTCACAGCTCTATTGCACCATATGCAACCATCCACTGTCAACAGCACTGCACCGCAGCTCCACTACCACTAAAGGAGAAGACTCTGGTCAGGTTAGGATGGCAGGGAAACAGAGATGCAGGCATGGTGAGATGGGGAAGTGTTGTTTTGGTTTCAGTAGTTTAAATACAAATCCCAGTGTTTAACATTCTTATTTCTTCTTGATGGCAATCTTATCTGCTGCTTTGGATAAAATAGTGCTTTTTCATAGGAGGAGAGCATTAGTCATTGAATTTCCTATTTCTTGGAAGCATGTATGACTATACAAATTGGATACTCTTTCAATTAATAATCCAACTATTAGACTGGCCCACAACCTATAACAGCCTTAGGGTAAGGGTTGGAACCAAGGCTAGAAGTTAACAGCAATAATCGCAGATCTGTGAGGCTCACAGGCAAAATGGTACTTGGGTTTACCCTCTTATAGGGCTGTTACTCTTGCACAAACCTCCTGAAATCCTGAATGTTTGCAGGAGGAGCTGCAAGTGTGAATGCAAACAGCCCAATCTTACACTCGGACTTTACCTGGAGTGTCTCCTGCCAGCCCCCTAGTATTTACAGCAGAAAGTCCGGGTGAGCTGATGTGAGAACACAGCAGGAGATAATCAGGAGAAATCACACCGAGCAAATGGGAGGGGTGGTGACGTTTATTCCCTTCTATCAGTCTATCAGTCTATGCGTGCAAAAAGTGCACACCCATAGACTGTGTGCACGTTACCACTACTATCATTTTTAGGAGGGCATATGTGAAAATGGCATAGTGTTAGCATGCTTACTAGCCAGAGCTCTTTACACAATATTTAGTGTTAGATTTGTTGCTAGTTCTCTTAGCTTCATTCTCCACAGCATTGTCTTTATAACGATTGTTCTATGTACAGAACATGAAAAGTTTCCTCTGTAGAAAACAATCTATTTATACTGTCTTTTGTATCTGATAGGAATCAGAATGATAAACTTACTAAACATATTATAATGTTGAATTAAGATTTGTGCCTCACTGTATGGATTTATCTTAAACTACGATGAACTGTGTACAAAGGTCATGGTAGCCCAAGTTGTTATTAGGTGAGACCACAGCAGGTTTGCCAACAGCAGTTGGCTCTTGTCAAGCATAAAGGTCAACCGAGGACTGACTGACTACTCTGGCTGATTTGTATTGTTTTACATGGTTGAATTGTATTTCTCTGTTAATCTGGTTCATGTTTTGTTAAGATAGGTAGGAGCTGCTTGTAACCTCTCCCCAATCATTAGATTATTGAAGTTTCTTGTGCTAATGGTTATGTCTTCGTTTACACATCCATTTGCGATGTCTGTGAAGTCGGAGAACATTCCTGGAAAGTACACTCGACAGTGCTAGACTGCAGCCTTTCTTGTGGTTGTGTCCGTTCGTCCGTTTATGTGCGGATGTGTTAGAGAGCACTGGGTTGTAAAATATTAAGGAGGAGCTCTCTTCCTCAAATCGCCTATCCTGTAAGTCTGGATGGCTTTCTGAGAGGTGAGATGGAACGTTACACCTCTTTGTTGATGCAGTCATGTAGCAATGCACAAATATGTGCAGTATTTTTATTTTTTTGCCCAGCGATAATTATAGAAGCTCCAAGAAACCAAAAAAACTCACATAAAATACAGATCTGCTCATGGTGTGTCAGCCGTGCATGTCTGCAATGGTTAACACTCACAGGAAAAGGTGTTTGTATGAGGGCGGTCTGAATCGATTCGTCTTGAGCTTGTGGCGTCTTATCTTGAGCTTGCACTGCATTGGAGCAGCCCTCTGTGGTTGCTGGGAGGAAGAGAGCAATAAAGAAAGGAGAGGAGATAATGGTGAGCGAGAAAGAGGAGAGAAGCAGAGAAATGGTAGAATTACACAGTAATGGCACTACAAGTAGCATTATCAGATAATGTCTGTTCTGTTAAAGCAATTTTATCCTGGCCAAAAGTAAACCATAAAACCATATTAATAATTCAGTCAATGATTAACCTACCTTTTTAACTTTCAAGCCTTTGCCTGATGGCTATGGGGCAAAATAGTCCAAAAGGTCTGGGGTGAATTGATTGCAATATTATAAGGCAATGAAGTTACGGCCCTTTCTTTGAACAAGAATATGTTGCTCCTTTTTTCAGTACAGAGCAGTCTGGATTAAAATACCATCATAGTAGCATTCACTCAGAATCAAATTGGTTCATTGTCAAGTTTCAATATAGCAAGCTTTTTTAATGCGTTATTGTAGCTTTGCTTGCTACATTTTTATTGATTTATTTATGGGGGGGGGGGGGGGTAGCCTCAGTTTAGTGCTGGTAGCTTAGCTCACATCTTTTTACAAGTAACTTGCCCAATACGGGAACAATACACAACCCTATGCACTCAATGAAGAGAGTGATCCAGTTGTAGCTGTAATAATAATAATTTATTTTAACACCAATCCCGGGAAACAACTCGATGCACAAAGACAATGGTTAAGTCATTTAGTTGACTTCGTAAATATTCAGGTTATCTTTAGATCTCTTCATTAGGGGCAACTGTGGCTCAGTTGGTAGAATCTGTTGTCTCTTGTCCGGAGGGTTGGGGGTTCGATCCCCAGCTCCTGAAGCAACATGTCCAATGCAAGACACTTAATACAGAATTGCTCCCACTGCTTCGTTGTCTG